>NC_134829.1:12981073-13581073 GCF_004210375.1 Tachypleus tridentatus | reverse complement strand
TCACTCTTATTGAGACCTTCTCGGTCATGATGCAACCTTAACTCGTGTCCATTTACCATCATCTTATGTTCAGGATTTACATATGTCTGTACCTAATATATTCATTTCCCATTATTTACACCATATCACTATTTCTTCTTCACCAAGTTTTTGTCTTCCACCTGTGGCTATTCTTTGGGCTTCTATGGGACTTTGGCTAGGTAAGGTTACACTCTTACTTTTTTCTTTCAGGGGCCCTTGCTTCCTTTCCTCATTATATGTAACACGTTCTGTGGTAAATGGTGCCTGACCAGGTGTTCTTCAACTTGAGGTTTGCATTGTATAGCCATGTTGACATGTGCCTTTCTCTTTCAGGGCTCTGCAACGCTCACTACTTCTGTCATTCCCTCACACTATTTCTACACCTAATCAGTGTAGGATTTTAGCTAATTTTGTGAGTTGAGGCAAGTACCATATTGGAAGTTATAATTTTCTTATACTGGAAATGTATTTCCTATAGGTACTTCCTCTCACAACTTCCACTCTTCCTCCTCACTTTCCTCTATTGCTTTCATCTACTAAATCTTGAAGTAATAGTTTGTTAGTAGCATATGTCATCTTCCTATTAGTGACGAAGTGACACTTTTTGGTTTGAATGAGAGACGTTGAAATCATCTGGTTCCATTGGGGGTAGTGGGGAGCAGAAGACTTCTAGCATGCATAAAGAATCATTCAGCATATTGAGGGCAGCACTGGGCAGTAACAGATAATTTTGTTAGTGAAGGGAAGTACTTATCAGAAATACTTTTACTGCGTTACAAAATTTATAACTTTTGGTTAGAGAAAGTATTTCATGAATAAATTAATACAATATATTTTTAGTAGTCTGGTAATCATCTGAAGTTGTGTTGTGTAGGAGTGCAGACTTAGACAGTTTACTGAGTGTATCTCAGCACAGATTACAGAACTTGGACATCTATAGCTCATCTGATATAGAGCAGCTAAAACAAGAAATAGCTAAACTACAGGTCAAGTTTGAGGAAGAAAGAAACTTTAGAAGTGAAGATAGGTGAGTTATTTAAAATTATTCATATACAAGTGTTACTAAATGTAGAATGTTTATAATTGTTTATTATTTATTCTTGGACTATATTGTAACTAAATAGAAAAAACTTTTAACATTTTTCTTAAATATAGTTTGTTAATGTAATAAAAATGTAAGTTAGAATTGTCTTATTCTGCTTCCAGTCAACTGCTCATTCTGCATTTGTATGAATACATTCATTTTAAATGTTATTTTCTTTAACTTATGTGAATGTATCTTCTCTAAATGCTACTCCCTTTAATTCATATAATATTTCAGTGTTTAAATGTTAGTATCCTTGATATTTTGATGGCTGATTGTTACTCAAATTTATGATTTACTTTTCATCACTTGAGCTTTGGGAGTAATCCTGATTTACAAGGATCATTTGTAGTTTCAGTTAAAATTCAACCAATATTTTACCATAAATGGCCAAGTTTTATTAATTTTGAACAGCTTTTTCAATTTCTGTATTTTGAGAGTAACAAATACATATTTTTATTCAAGTTAATTTGAACGATGATATTTTTATCTGGTATGTTTTTGTTTAGGAAGCAACTTCTTGAAGTGCAACAACAGTTTACACAACTATTTGATGATTATCAAGACCTCTTGCAATCTGTTGAATCTCACCAAAAGGAACAAAAGGATTTGGTTAGCTAACTTAGAACTATTGGCTTTGAATATTTAAAATATAAAGAAATTTTTAAAATTAAATCTGTATTGAATTTTTCATATGTTCTCTTTGCAGAGTGAAGCAGAAGTTAAATACAACTCTATGTCACAAAACCTAACATGTAATTGGTGCAGTTACACTAATGAAGACCAAATAAAACTAATGTGATTTATTGTTTTCCAGAGTAAGGTGGTAGAAATTTGTTATAAATGGAGAAAATATGTAGCCACTTTGTCACATCCTGTACAAGTGTAATCTTCTTTACTAAATTTCCTTTCACTTCTTGTTGGTTGTCTTAACAGAACATTTGAGTATGTTATATTTAAACAATTTTAACTAGGCAGAAATTCACATGGTAATCACAGCCAGTGCAACAGCATGCACCAGAGCTGCATTTTTTACATTGTTTGGCTTTTCATAGGTAATTTGATGCCAACAAAAATTAATTGCTTTTTGAAAGGGTAGGTAGAAACTCTTTCTCAACCAAAATATTTATATACTCAAATATTAAAAATGTGTTCAGATCATGGATGTAAAATTTACATGAAAAACAAAAATGTAGATCAATTTTGGGATCCAGGATCATCCAGACAGAGACTGTGGTAAGTGTATTGTGGCATATTGTAACGGATGAGAATCCACAAATATAAAGGTCAGTGGCAAAAACTATCTACCTGCACTCGGCAACAGTAGCAAAAAATCAAGGATCTCTGTCTGAAAATCAGGTCTACGGGTGTAGGTTTCCCAAAATAAGAAATTTAGTCGTATCTTCTGTTCAAACATCACATACCTTAACTAGCTGGAGAATTAAACAAGTATATTTGTTTTTTATGTAAACATGTGCTGGTCAAGTTACTAGATGAATGCCTATGGATTTCGATGAGATCAAAGTGTTGAGACAGGCACTGAAAACCATAGTATTCATTCACTAAACAAACTATAGACAGCCTGAAGGATTTGGGGGTGGGTGCGCTTTGGACATAACAATTTTACACTGCAGCCTTTTGCAATGTAAAACACATTTTAGAGTTATTGTGAAGATGCATGGTCATGAGGTAGAGTGTGACCACAAGTGGCAACATGAAATGTAAAGAATTTCTACCAAATGCTCTAAATAACAGTGCTGTGAGTGATGGTGTTTTAGGTGACTTCTGTCAAAGTTACTAGTTTTGTTAATTGATTTTTGAAAGGATGTAAAATGTTATGAATACCTTGATTAATTTGCCAGATAAGTAAGAGCATAATTTCTGTGATTTTATTGATATATGTTTAAATGTTACTTGTGTGCACACAGGGTGCAGAAGGAGAAGCTTGGATTGAGCTGGAGAAAAGAAAACATCAGGAAGAATCAGATGCAATAACTGCTAAACTTGTTCACACAGAAGAGTTGCTGGCTAACCAAAAGAAAGAAACCATGAAGATAAAATCAGAAATAGAACAGATGAAGAGTCAGGTTGAAAAGTTGCCCATTTTAGAAGCTCAAGTATGTAGGTCATTAATGTTTTTTAAATTTTGAACATATATATATAACTTTTATTCATAAGCTTAATGCACATAAAATATTATAAATTGGCACTAACTGTTGGAGATGGAAGCTAATGTTGTAACATTTCTTTTTTGATTTGATTCACAGTACTTTTGGGAGAAAGTACAAGTCTGACTTTATCAAAAATTTCAGTTGTGTTGATCAATGAATAGATAATTCCTTCCACTAGTACATTTTTATGCTCATTCACTGTTAGCTGAACATTTATTTGTAATGTGAGGATGGAGTGAAATTCTCAATAAAAAAAAAGTACTCAGTTGGGTGAAGTGGGCCTGTTTTTTGAAACACAAAAACAAGAGTTATTTAAAAATATAAAAAAACAAATGACAAAACAACTCGTAAGTACCAGTACCACCTTAAAAAATAATTTCTAATGCTTAGTACCAGTGAGTACTAGCAGAATTTCATCCTTGGCATAAGATATTCTTTTTTGTGTGCTTTTCCAGAACTTTTCATTCTTCACATGAATGTGTTTTAGAGCATGAAATGATATGGGACTGTTTCCTAGTAGCATTTAACCCTTTTGTAATGGACTCAATATAAAATACACAAGTTTGTATGTGTATTTTGAACACTTTAGACATTTATACTATAACTTTTACTGCTGTATTTCTTTTTTCACAACATTTGGTACTTTTGTTAATGATTCCAAGTCTTTTGTACAAAAAAAACTTCAGATTTTTTTCATGAAGTACTTTTACTGAAGATTTATTTGTGAAAATATTGAGTCTCTGTTTTGTTGCTAGTCTGAGTTTGAAATGACTTTTCTGTCATGATGAGAAAACTATTCCTCATCCTAAAAGTCTCAAATATTTTGTGATCTCTAAAACCACTTAAACACCTTTTTAAGATGTTTGTTTTCATTAAAATTTTATATATTTTCTCTTCCCTAATTATAGGGATGGAGGGATCTGTCAATTTGAGTGATAATGTAACCACCATAAAACATCAGAAAATGTATATAAATGCACTTCATTTTTTCTTCTTGTTCTAGAATACTACAGATTTATAACATGAAAACGCAGATGTTTTGTCTAAATACAGTCATGTGAAAAAGTTAGGACACCCTATGAAAGCCTGTGTATTTTTGTAACAATTTTGGATATATAGATATTTAATCTCAATTTCAACAATACTGAGAGATTATAGAAATATAACTAAACAATTAAAACTGAAGAAAAGACTTTTCAAAATCTTCTGTAAATGTAATTCTACAAAAATGCATATTCTAACTGAGGAAAATGTAAGGACACTCTACCCCCTAATAGCTAGTTGCTATTTCCCTCAGCTTGCTAAGCCATAAGAAGTTTTGCACGTGGGGGATATGAAACAAATTTTAGGTTTTATACATACATTTGAATAACCAAAATAATCATAAATTAATATTTCGATACTACAGAATTCTATTCAAAATTTATCAAGTTCAATAGATAAATTGTATTTTGGTCTAAACAAATGTGAAACTGCAAGCAGCTTAAAGACACAACCTACTTCCATGAAAATAGTTGAGAGAGTCTCAAGGAACTTTGTTATAATCTTTTGGTTATTCACATGTCATATATTCAAGGAAGTTTACATAATGACCATTTCCAAAATTGGAAAAAAATAAGTGAGCCACTGTTTCATTCAGAGCATGTACAGTATCTAAGCACATAGAAAAGATAAGAGGTTCTTGTTTTATATTCTAGCTTTTTATTATTGGTAATTTGAGTTTCCAATTTGTACAAAACTATGTACTTTGTATTTGGACATCATAAACATTTAATTTGAACCAGTGCTGCATACCATGTGACACACAAAAATCAATGTGTAAGTGATTTTTTTTTTTTTAAATATTTACTTTGAAATTAAGAAATTGAGTAAAGTATAAAATGTAAAAACTTGAATTCTAATCAACAATTTGATACCAAACTTTTTGACATAAATTCATAAAATAGTAGTTCAATCAAATTTTGAATGCAAGTCAAAAGACCAATAGTGGTAAGTTTAACATGTTTTTTGTTGGTTTTTTTTTTTTACCAGTGTACTATTTGATTAAATTTAAGAGTCGGTATGTTTCAAGTTGAACAAGAAACAAGGATATTAGATTCAGTAGGTATTTCCTTTGTAAGATGCACATTTTCTGAAAAATTAGATTGACAGTAAATGAAATATCATTTGATTTAAGATGTGAAAATGAAGTTAAAATCTGTATAAATTAGCAAATTTTATATTGTAAAATAGTACATGGCTAGTGTGAACTCGCTATTTAAAAACAAAAATATGGTATAGCTGTGCAGTATTGGAAAAACTAATACATATATGAAATACCTATAAAAAAAATAAATAAATACTGGTTTACAGTTTTAATTGATATTAACCTATTGATCAGGTTGAACTTTCTAATCAAGACTACAACCAAGAAAAAGAGGCACACAGATCAACAAAAGAGGAGTTGGAGCGATTAAAAGACCTTCTAACACTACAGAATCAGAACCAGGAACTGATAGATGAAATAAATGTGAAGCATTTGCAGAAAAGCTTACATAAGAATGCATCCTACTTTTCAAACAACCCTCACCATTCCCATCATAAGTGCAGGTACTGTTTATTAGGTTCTGTTTCATCTGTACTATGTATTACTTTGTTAATATTGGTTGTGAGAAACTTTTATAAGAATCCATCCTGCTTGAAACCAGTTCTCTTGCAAAAACTCAGTATAAGAAATTAAGTATTAATGGCAAGATATTCATTTGCATACTTAACATTTTGGGTTACCACCATTTCTCAGAATTAACAGCAGGCTATTGAAAACTTAAACTTTACATGGTTGTTTGTTGAACAATACATGTATAGTGTAACAATAGTGTTCTTCTAATGTTTAATTGCATTAATGAATGAAAAACGTATGAGGTAAATTAAGAAAAGTAAAAAAAAAGTTAAATGCAAATGAAAAGCAAATATAAAAATATTCTCTAAGTATGAGAATCAATGTTCATCTTCTGTATATTTACTTTATGCAAACATTGTTGACAACTGTATATGGGACAAAAAACATCATTTAGGGAACATAACCCATAAACATCATGGTGAGGTAAGAAAGCAGTGAAAACCAACATTACGAATGACGATCCAGTGGTCCAGAACATGACATCAGTGACTTATCTATAGTAGAGCTCAAGTAGTCACATACAAATTATTAAATTAAAACGTCAAGAACCAACTAATTCATACATTAGGAACTCTTCACCTAAATAACTTTAAATGAATACTTTTCTTCTTCCTGTAATTTTAACACACACGTGTAATCTTTTATCTTAATTTAACTTTTCTTTATGTTTCTTAATTAGTACATTTTATTTTGTTTTCATCTTATTGTAATATATTGTTAATGACACATGGTCAACTTACATAAGTAACCATTCTATGTTTCAAGAAAATCGTATTAGCAAACAGTTGCAGCCATATGCTGAAGAAAGGCTAGACAGTAAGTTCAAACTGGCACACTGAATCTGAATAAAATACTCTAAATACTTTTTTCTACCTTTTCTGTCCACATTTGAAATTAATCTGTGATCAACATTTTTAGAGCCTTCATTTTGCTGATACTTTTAACTGTATGCAGTTATTATTCTACTTTATATAGTCAAAGATTTCAGCTTGTATGAATTATTTTATATCAAATATTATTGTACACATTTATTTGTATTATTGCAAGATACTTTTGTGAGCATGCTAATTTTATGAATTGTATGCTCCAGTAAGTTGTAAATTACCATAATCATTGGAAATTTGCCCCCACTGCCACAGTGGTATGTCTGCAGACTTGTTATGTCACAATCTGGGTTTCAACACCAGTGATGGGCAGAGCACAGATAGCTCATTGTGTAGTTTTGTGCTAAATTACAAACAACAATGTAAATTTATCAAACTAAGAACAGTTGTCATTTTAAGTCCGCTCTATATTAAATGAAAGAAACCCATATTAAGCAACCATGAGTTCTTTGTAACAAAATGTTACCAGGGTGTGTTGGAACATTATATATTCCATGTAATAAAGAAAATAATTAAGTGTTAAAATATAGGCCTACATTTCATAGATTTAAACTTCATGACAAGGAACCCACTTTGAAGTTGTTGAAATTCAGAAAAAGCTTGAATAGTTAATGAAGAAAACTGTCTAGATTAACATAGTAACAAATTTAAATGTGACATGATTTTGTCATCACCAGGTACAAGTACTTTACCTAGATAAAAGAATATATATATATATATATACACAGTATGATTAAAAAAAAGCTAATTGTTGTTTTCTTTTTCAGTGTTACATTAAGCTAAATTTAAATTCAATTTACATATTCAAACAAAGTTAGCATATTCAATAGATGTGAATCTATTAAAAATGTCAGACATATCTATACCAGTATAAAGGTGAGCAAATGCAGAATTTATGGTTTGTGTATTAACTTGAGTCATAAATGTGCTGGCAAGTACAGATGGAGCAAGATTGTTCACCATAAAACATCTATCGAAGAATGTTTTTGTTATTGTACATATAGTTAATCTTGGTTGTAATAAACTCCAAGGATGTAAGATATGTGCTGGAGATGTGAATTAATTGATGAGGTTAGTTGATGTATAAAGTGAGTGAAGTATTACAAACTTCATTTATGAGAACCTCATAATAAATTGACACAATATCAAAGCTATCTATTAACCCTTATCAAACAGGCCTGGTTTATTTTTGTGCATCATGACTATCATTTATGGTTAAATTCAAAATTTAAGTAACTTTATTATTAGTGTGTGCAAATACACGTGGCATGAGAAATAATTTATAATTTAGATTCTCAATCTTCTATGTTATGTGACATGTATGAAATCTGGAACTTTTTATTTACCAAGATAAATTTGTAAAACATAAAAGAAGCCTTTCCCATCTCTTTCTCTCTGACTTTTGTCATTGATTTTTAATAAACTTTACATGGTTGATGGACAAGTTTGTGGCCAATGCTAAAAGATCCTTACCTACATGAAATTATAACTTTACATTTTCCTACAGCAAAGCCATAATCAACAGAATTCATTGTTTGAAGTTGATTCTGTTTTGCTGCTTCAAACAATTAAGGAATTTTTTTAAGTATTCATATCTTATTTAGGAAGCTGGATAAACTCAAATTACTTGTGTTTTAGTGATTGATATATTTTTTTATTCTAAAATGTATATTTGAAAGCTGTACAAATTCTGTTTTGGAGATCCAAATTTATGATGAATATTAGCAAACAATGTTACGTGATGCAGAAATTTTGTGTAAGTACCAAACACAGTTTATTGTATTTGCTTATTGCTGAATAAAAAAAGTAACCAAAATGTATAAATAAGAAATCTATCAGGTTAGGAAACAAAACTTAAATAAAATAATAGCATGTTTAAAGCTTTTCAAGTGTATGTTTTAGCTTTACATTTGTAGAGGGCAGGCGTTTAGGGTAGTCGTTAGATATTTATCACCTCTAACACATTTATTTAAATGAGTATATAGTTGCAAGTGGAGCACACAAGTCATGACTTGAGTTTACAGATAGAATAAAGAATTACTTGGAGACAGAGATTACACAAAACATAAATCTTTAATAACACTTTCTTAAAAGGCAGTTCAACATTCTAATTGGTTGTTAACTTAATACAGTTAATTTCTTAGTAATTTTCATTAGTTTCTTTAGTAATATAGTGATTTTAAGAGTTGTTAAGAATAGACATGCTCATGGTCAAGTTACTAGCTATATTATACATTTAGTTTCTTTTGTTACATTGAATGAATGAGAGAAATGGCATTTGTAATTCATATCAAAGTTGAAATGACACACTGGCTTCTTTTGAATCTTGGATACCTTCAGCATCTTGAAGTTGTTACTTGCTTTCTGTTCCATAGAACTAAACTGTGAACAACTTCTCAACTTAACTGAACTATCATTCTGGGGAGGACAATTGACTTTTACTCCTAAATGAATTTGTAAATGATATTTTCTCAGTATCCTTATGAGTTTCTAAATGTTGTGCATAGATCCCCACAAGTAATTCTCACACTTCACTGGATAATTTCTACAGTTCATTGTACTTCCCACAAACAAATCCCAAAACTCTTAAGTAATTGGTTGCCTCTTGGGAGCAATGAATTTGGGGGGTCTTCTAATTTGGATGGGTGCACCACATTCTGTAATGCATACTGCCTCAAAAACTTTGACCATGGAAGTTTACCCCAACTTTTTCATAGCTTCCACTGTACTAAGTGGTTAATGTCATCTAGTTCATCATTGTCAGACTTGTAGTTTATTTATATTGAAATTTTCATTTAGCTAATTGATTAACTGTACTTTGCCTGTTTTAAGTTAGAGCTAGGCAACATTTCATTTGTCATCTTCTTTGTATGGGTGTGAAAACCAAATATCTTTAATTTTTTAATTAATTATTGGAGCAATTGCATGAAACATCTGCTATTCCCAGTTACTTCATATTAGCTCTATTAGAAATAGTTGATTACATCCCACTATGGATTCAAACTACAGCAGTAAAATCATAGAATTAAAAAAATGTAAATGTGAAAAGGTTAGTAGTTAAGGCTGTTAGTACAACCAATTTTGTCAGTCATTAAAGACATAATGGTGTTGTTCATTTTATTGAATACTTTAAAAGTTTTTATTTAATTGCATATTGATAATGTCACTAAAATGTATTGTTATGATAGAGAAAGTAAGAGATAAACTTCCTGAATATTTTAGGTTATGCAAATTAAATATGAAAACTGTGATATAAAATGAAGTTTGTTTGTTTTTTATTCTTAGCATGGAAATAACCTTTTGTTTAGCCTGATTCAGTAAACTCTTTATGTATTCACAGACAAATCTTTAGAAAAGTACTTTATTAAAAAATCAGGTTTTTCTGTACAACAGACTTGTAATGTTTACTAAAAGTTTGACAAATCATGTGAAGATACACTTAGTGTATTCAGGGTTATGTTTCATAACTATATGACAGTTACAAGGTTTATCAAATGTATCAAACCCATATATAGATGTTTAAAGCTTCAGGTTAAGTTGTCTGGTGTGTTTTTAAAATTGAAGACATTTTAAAAAAGAAGCTTAATGTCGCTTATGGTATGAGTGTCTGTCAAGTCATAAATCAATATTATGTCTCCTATCTAGAAGTTTGATTTGTGTGATATATTCATGGAATTGTGCTGTCTGTGATTCACTTTTATGCAGCTAGAGCTACAGGCTGAAAGTTTTTTAAGTTATTTCTTTTCATTTTTAATTAAGTTCCATTTAATTGTTTCACTTGTATGTGTTTGTCAAGTTGTTGGGGATGTGTTTGAATTTCTTTTTATCATAAAGTGTCATTTATTTTGTTTGTGTATTATATATTGTTCATAACTACTATAACATGTTTCTTTTTATCAGGTTGTACAATTTTAATATTTATATTTTCATTTGAAATTATAGATGCATTTGATCTCATTATTTCTGAAATTACTTTTCAGTTTGCAGTTTTAGTTAATGATGCTAATAGTCAAAGAATGTTTCTTTAAATATTGTTTAAGATACAGTATTTTGTCACCTTTAAGAAATTACATTTTGTTATAGTTATCTGCCATAAAATTATTGGTTGAAGCCTAGGATTTCTTCATGCAGATGAAGACTGTTTGTTTGATGTCATGGTGACCTTTAATTCTTATATGGAGTGTGTCATTAGTTTTCTGGTTGGGTCTTACAGGCAGGGAACTGTGGGAGATGACAAAGCGGAGACCTTTGGTTCAGAAGTTGTAGTTCTGTGTTGTTGAGTGACTGGTAAGACCCAGGGTTAGATGATGCTTCATTGTCGTGTTGTGCTTCAATGTTTGTAGTTTCTTTAGTTGATCTAGTTTTGTTGTTGTTGTTTATGGCCTTCTTTTCTTGATTTAACATCCAGTTATTTTGTTTCAGTGCATCATATATTGCCATAATCTCTTAGTTTGAGGTAGTAGACTAGTTTGTGGTCTGATTTCTTTTTAAAGATTTTGTAGGTAGTCTAGTCTCAACACTTAAATCCTTTAAGTAACCATGAATTGTTTTTTCCTCATGTTTTGAATAACATGAAAACTGGTTGAAGTTTTTGGATAACTTTCACAAATTTTGAATTAACTCTTTATAGCATTGTTGTGTAGGAAATGAAATGTAATTCCTCCTTGTGACAACTTCTAAAATTAATGAAGTTTAGAGATACTTTTATGGTAAGTTGGCTGATGGTGATAGACAAGTGAAGAAACATATTTGGAAAGATATAAATATAATAACAAAGGCAAACTTTTAGACTTGCACAACTTTGAGTAGTCACTATGATGGATTTCAATTTAATAATGAGCAACCCACTTTAAGATTAATAAGATTCAGAGATAACTTGAATATGTAACAAAGGAAACTTCATTACCTGTTTAACAAAGTAACTAATTCACAACATTAGTGACAAGGGTTAGTTATTATCAGGTACAAGTAGTTTACCTAGACACAGGAATATACACACGCTAGCGTGCACACAGACAGACAGACAGTATGTTGCACCTCTAATTCAGAAATCTTGTTCACTACTACACAGAACCAAGAGCCATTACCTTTGTACATCACCCTGCCAAGTCTTGAAGGGAATTTCCACCCCTGTATATTTTAATGTAATCTGCACCAGTGTATAATGTAACCATTGTAAGAATTTATGAAAAGGAGGTAACACATCTTTCATGTGCAGTAAGCTCCACAATCACAAATGTTTTAACAATAAATGGAATTTTTGTGCTTATTATTTTAAACTCTTGTTTTCATTTGAAATGTATTTTCCCATTATTTTATTAATTGTGAGAAAGAAAGATACCCATCTTTACAATTTTAGTTCACACTGATTTCACTTATCTTGATTTTCATTCAGATCAAGTCTGCAATTTTGTAACATGTTCAAGAGATACGATCATGTTTTTTTGACAGTACTATTTCCCTTAGTTTTAACTCAGTGTACATGTTTTTAAGAGTTCTTCAGTTTCATCTTTAAACTAGATATATGTACCTTAGAAATACCAAGACAAGATAAAGAAGAAATAAGGCAGTTTCATGTATCAGTTGGATTACAAATTCATGTTTTCTTATTTTTGACATCTGGATTTTGAAACACCTCAACAGCAGTCATCCATTGTTTTAACTCTAAAAACCCATCTGCCAGGTATTGGTAGCTAATGTGGCTCTAATAATATTTCATACCCAGTATAGAACTAATGAATGAAATTTTTTAAAATTTAACAAGAACATTCCTAAACGTTTGTTGTGTCAGAAAACAAAAAATAGAAATAGTAGGAAAAACATTTTATGTAGTTATTTGCAAGGTGATTTTTTATATGAAAAATAAAAATACAATTTACTATCTTACTGTTTTCACATTTGATTTGTATAATCTCTAGAACCTTCTAAATGAATGAGTAGTTTTCAGTGAAATATTTATATTTTCTAATCTGTAATATATCATTAACTCTCTCTATTATCATCAGCATGCACTGCAATGAAGTCTTTAAGGAAATGTATGTAAATACTTTTAGTTCTTCATAGAAGCTTTTGAAAAAAAGTTTTAATGCATAATTTCACATCATAGTTTTATTTTAATTTTTCTTTCAGATTCTTTCTCTTTTGTAACTTGTGCCAATATGTCAACTGGTGTCCAGAAGGCTTATTATTATAATGTGACTCCCATACAGAAACTTATTTCACTAATAGTATGCATATGTGAAAGATGCTTTCTTGTTTATGTATTCACAATCTAGGCAACAACAGGTTAAATTTATAGAAATCATAAACACTTTTCAAATATTATTTTTAAAATGCAAATAATACATAATTAACTAAAATATAAGAGTAAGACCTAAATATAATTTAACTATAGCATATTGATAAGAACCATTATAAGAGCTTTAGTTGATGAAGCAGCCAATAATAGTAATGGCAGTTACATGTATCATGTACTCTGTGAGGTAAAACTGCTCATTAATTTCAAATTAACTAATGGTGGAGTATAATATAAATTGAGCTCTTTCTAATGAGTATATAAACTTGTGCCAACGAATTACGTGTACATTGTAAATTGTATGGTAAAGTATAGAAACTGAGTGTAACAGCCATTAATGTTTGGAAAATGTTTGTTTCCCAGAAAAGGTAGATGTAGCCTTTAGATCTCCTATATTATGTGGTTTTAACACACATACTTTAGTGTTTAGATACTTGTTTACATTGCCAACTTATGTGGCTAAGAGTGAATCATTACTAAAGTAGATATTTTTGGATCACATTACATATAATTTGCATTTTAACTATTTTTTTTTATTTTAATTTCATTTGATATATATTGATAATAAATTAGTTTAAGTTTTTAAATGTAATGCAAAAAGGATTTTAAAAATATCATCAGGAGCCATAGGGTTGATAGTGAGTGGAAACATTTGACAGTGAATGACATCACTGCTATTGTGCATCTGATTGTTGATTCTATTCTGATAATCAATCTAGAATTCTCACTCTTTTGGTTTTTTTTCTTCTGTTTAGTTTGCCCATCCTTACCTAAATTTAACCATTTCTATACCTACACTTACGATGTTTGACATCTTGTAAGATGCATTTTTTTTCATTTTAAAATTACCTTAAAAAATTCCCATGCATCTTCTAAGGTGAGAGGTTAGCTTAGGGTCTACTCAAAATGGCCTCTCATACAGATCATAATCTCATTACTTATCAATTACAAGTATTTTTAACAGCATAAAACATTCATTTTAACTAATATAGTTGATACACTGTGAATAATATGATGTATTTACACAGTAGATTGAATAAAAAAATCAAGGTTGCATCAAGGTGTTGGTGGCTGAGTTAAAATATTTTTTTCTTAGAACTGTCTTTCCAGAATTATGGTGTCTTCCACGATGTAGCATTTTACAAGACATAAAATACAGTACTTCTGCTCCTTTCTTCAAAATGAGGATTAAGTGATTTTGGCTTTGCTACTTGGATTACACATGTATGTGTGTTTTTTTGTTTCCCCAATTCTTTCTTTTTTATTGTTGATTCTTGAGTTACCTCGTTGCCTCAGTCACTTTTTTTTTATATTGAAAATCTTTTTCTTCTTTCTTCTTCCATTTACATCTACTTATCTTTATATCTCGCTTAATTAACTTCTTTGCATATATGTATGCTTCACCTTCTTTTAAAGGCTTTACATGATGACTCTGTTAGGTTTACTGGTAAACTTGCATGTGCATGTTTTGTAACTTGCTCTTGAATTTCATCTTCTTTTGTTTCCTAATTCACTTGTTGTCTTTGTTTTTGGGAAGTATTTTGTAGGATAACCTATTACTGAAATTTAATTTTTTCAGTCTTCTCTCATAGACCTCTGCATTGTACCCTTTGCTTTTAATGAAGTTTGATGTTGTTCCTTATAGTTTGGAATCTTCATGTGTTGCAAATTAATAGCAGTCATTTCTGCTTACCTTGATTTCCAACCTATTTTTGGACCTTGGAGCTCCTCTAGTTCAGTCATCCATTACGGCCTTGAGAGGTTGCCCTTCTGATTTCATTCCTCTTGTCACTATCTCATGCCACCCCTTCACTCTCTGATGGCTGGCCTTCATGAATCTTGGTTGTGTCTTGCTTATAGAACATTCACTCAGCTATGAGCCAGTGGGAGCTTGGTCCTCTCATTTTCTACACCTGTGGACTGCCTTTGCCACACATTACTAGATTACATTAAAAGTGGTTTCTCCTGTCTTTCACACTGTCCACCTAACTCAATAAGGGATTTTATTTCTATCTTTTTTTTGTTGTTCCTATGAAAACTGTAGGTTGACAGTCAGTTGCAAATTGGTCCCACTAGATTCACCTTTAGTTATTATTTGTGGCTCAAGATGGACAGTTTTCTGCTCTGAGTTGAGGACTTTTCCAGAATGTAGCTGACTAGGATCAGTATCAGTTCATCCATAATGGTCAAAAACTCTCTTCACAGCCATTCCATTCTGGTTGGCTTTATCCTTATATTTTCAATCAGGTCCAATGGACTTAGCTCAGAAGTTTCAAATTTTAGACCTTTGTTTCACCACTGTATGGATGTTTAGCCTCTAATTGCTCTGTCGAATATGGAATCTACTGTTGTGACCTCCTTCCTCCTTTGAGGCAGCTGATTTGACTCTACTATTCAGTCTTGACCTTCACCCAGTATTGGTTTTACTTGAGTATTTACATTTTTAGTTTTTATGAATAGCAGGATTTCCTTATTTATGCCTTCAAGATATTTAGTTTCTGATATCAAGGCTCTTGTTTCTTTATTTTCCTGTATGTGAGGATTTCTTTTTTTTCTCTTGAGTTTCTTGTTTCTCTTGTATATGTTCACATACGTCACATTCAGTACACTCAGTGTAATATATACAGAAATCCATTGTCTTCTCTTGCTGTCGTGGGGACTTGCTCAGTCATACACAAACCAAGGAAATCTTCTTTTTTAACTTCTATCTTTTTGGAGGCCTAGTGGTTCAGTGGTAAGTCCGAAGTTTATAATGCTCAAGTATTCCGTTTTTCATATTTGTGGTGAGTGTAGCACAAGTGGCACATTTTGTAGTTTTGCACTTGACAACTACTGCATCTATAGAGAAAGCGGTTTTCAGTTATGTTTCTCTGTTCATATGGGGTGTAGTTCTGAATATGTGTTGCATTTCCATAATCTGCAAAAGAGTGGTATTTATATCATCATTATTAAGGTATTGGCTGCCATCATATGATTCACTCAAAGTGTCATTTGTTACATCCATCAACAGAGAAGCTCTAGCTCTTAGGACACCTTGTTTTCCTTGCTGTAAACTATTATTTACTTTTTTTCATTTATTACAAGAAGATTTTGTATGCAGCCTTTCATCTCTTTCCCCCACTTTTGTTTTCTTAAGGATCTCTTCCAAATATTTTTAATCGGTTGCCCTTCTTGTCTGGTTCCTCTTCTGTTTGCTTCTTAGGGCTTTCATACATTCCCTGTTCACACTGGTAGTCACCTTTTCCAAATTATTTTTACAAAAAAATTTCTTCTCCTTGCATATAGAAATTGCTGCTCTGAAATTTATGCCTTGCACACTACCTGCACTCTTTAATACAAGGACAAGCCAATATTCCTTGACTACTTTTTCCTCAGAACCTGTTTGGAGAGTGATAAGATGTTTTCTCCATTCAACTGGCACAATCCTTGTTTATGTAGGAGTGAGAGTTTCATTCAAGAAGTGTGACATGAGCAAAAATATTTTTCCAGATGTGTGAGATAACTCTTATTAGTTAAGTAGAAAGGTGGGCATTTATCAAATATACATTTTCAGATTAGGAATATTTTAATTGATAAATGTTAAAATATAGACTTTTGTGTCACTGTGTTTTTTCTGTTTGACAAAAATATGATAAAGTATTGGAATATTGGGCTTGTAAATTATAGCATGTTCTTCTTTAACAAAACATTGATAAGTGAGTGGTAAAAGATTCATTTTATAGATTATTTTGTTTTGTGCTTAACAAAGGTATTGTTAGAACATTTATGTGTAATAAATAAGTACTTAGTAATTTTTACAAGACTGAACTTTTTAGTTGCTGTTTCTTTTACATAATAGAGATAAGCATCATTCATCACGTAATAGAAAACATCATGAGAAAAAGAGTGACACAAGGACTGGTGCTGCTGACTTCAATATTGCTGCAGCTGAATGCAGAAGTAAAAATCCACTGGTAAGGTCTAACAATACCATAAAGATATCTGTATTTGGATGTTGAAGCTTTCTGTTTAACTTGTATAGTTGCATAATCGTGTCGTCTTACCAAAAAACAGTTCAGATGTTGATGAATTACTTTAGTATGGTTTCATAATCATGTTTGTTACAAAGTACACCAACACATGATTAAAAACTGCTCGGGCATGGAAGATGTATGTTATGTATAGTTTTGTTAGGGTATGTACGTAGTGACATGAATTGAAACTGTTCATGTTTAAAAGGTTTACCCTATGTGTAATTTTGTAATTGTTTTTTGCTGGGTTATATAATGAAATTATTTAAACCTGTTTAGGTTCAAGTTTATTTTATGTATGGTTTTTAATTATCTTATTTGTAGCTATGATTGAAGTATGTTGAGATGTGGAAGTTCCATCTTATTGTTTTGTTATGATATATTATGGTAGGCAATAATGTGATTTAATAATGTTTTGGGTGTGAAAGGTTTATTTCTTATGATTTAATAATCATGGTGTTAGACTATGTATCATTACTCATGTTCAGACTTTGTAAGTTAAAATAACCAGAAACACAGTATCTGTATAACTAGTTGTAGTGATTTAATATGTAGTGTAGTTTGTATGTACAAAAGTAAAACTAGGTATATTTAGTTGTAATACAGTACTATATAAATCACTTAATATCTAGTTTTATATTTTAAATCTGTGGTCAAGACTATATTACAATGTTTCCTATACTTATTTATTATTTGACAGTTTTTGTGAATTAATGTTTATTACTTGCCTAAATTCTGTTGTATTCTCCAACAGTATTTCAAGGAAGTTGTAAAACACTGTTGAATCCATTTTATATCTGGTACTGAAAGGACGTGGTAAAAATGTTGATAATATCTTCATCAGCACAAAAATGAGGCATTAGAAACAGTCTCAAGCTCTCTGTTTATCATCTCTAAGGAAAATTTTAGAAAACACAACAAACTTTCTGTTTTCAGAGGTGCACAATACACTAAAAGAATGCATCTCTTATTATATGAAGATACATATACTAATGTAAATTTGGTGCATAAATGGTAGTTTTGATCATTATTTTTAATACATGTGTAATTATTTGTATTTTACTTTTTTTAGCATCTATGATCATATTTTGAATATAGTATAGTGTGTGAATAGATTAAACAAGGCTGTGCTATACAAAAGTAAGTTTTTGTTGTTTTGTAAGGATTAAAAGCTCATTTTAGAAATCTTTTCAGGGTAATGGAGATCAGGCAGAATTGCCAGAAAAATATACATTCAGGTGTCCACGTTGCGAGATGAAATTTATGGACTACCAGGCTTTAAAAAATCATGTAGAAGAATGCCTGAATAAGGATGACCACTTTCTGTAGTCAGAGTAAATCACTTTGAAAAATGTCAATTTTTAAAATTTTCTTCTCCTGAATTTTTTGTGATTCAGAATAGTATTTTTAATAAGATACTTCCTTTCATCTTGTAAATTTATCAACACATCTGTGCTTAAAGAACAAATCAGGATGTCTTGAGTTTTCAGAAGAGACTATAAACAAATTGTCTGTAAAAAAAATAAATAAATAAATATTTAGAGAAAAACTTGATTCCTTTTTCTTTTTCTACAACTTGAACTCAATGTTTGTGCCATTCAGAAAACCAAGACTGTTTTTCAAAATTAAATAAACTTATAATTTGAGATATCAAGAATTTTATTCTTTTTTCATTACTCTATCCATTTAAACTTTACCTTCACTGTTGTATTGGCCTCATAAGTTTGTATTTGGATTGTTAATCCACACCTTACCAGTATGATGTTTATTCTGGTACTTTCTGACACTGAACATTATACCTTGCATTTAAGTTGTGTGTAATTTGGTACTTTCAAATACAGACCATTATTCTAAAATTTACCTCACTGTTTTATTTACTCTGGTACAAAACACTATTCTTATTTTAAACATAATCTTCACTGATGTATGTAATGTGGTGATTACCATAGTGAACATTACTCTAAACCATTGTATGAAGTTATGTGTACACTAATACTTTCTTCTGCTGCACATGATTTTAAACCACAGTCTCAAATTATGTGTACCCCTCCTCCCCTTCATTCAAAATGGGACATCAGATATCTTGTTACAAATTATAACGTAGAAGGTTAGAAGCCTTATGGTTATTCATTAATAATTCACTTTTTCTGTGTTTGTGTATTTACATATTTCATTATATTTCTATTTTACTATTTGTAGAATGAATAGGAATGTACTTTCTACTGTATACTTTCATTAGTATTAGTATTCACACAAGTTGAAAATGGTACAAGATCTTAATAAAGCTCGAATTAAATTTATTGCAACTATTATAAATTATTGTAAGAATTTCACTTTGATATGTAAAGTCAATAAAAAAACAGTTGTATGATATAAAACAACACATTTCTTCCATTTTAAAAAAGTAATAAAAAGGGAAACAAGCAACTTAAGTTACCATGAATGTCCTTATTTACTTCAGTATTCGAGTTAAAGAAATAAGGTGCTAGCCAAGTACACATGATTTATTCTTTTATCGAATCTTCTCTGGATGTACATATCATGGGTATCAGATTTTAACTTTGTACTAGGGACAGACTTCTTATTCAACATGTTTGTTTTTTTGCTTTTTACCTGTTGTAGAGTTTTGCATATAAATTCCATGATCTGCATATTTGTCTGCTTGACATTAGACTAAGGATCTGTGTTTTACCCCTTCCATGCTAGATTTCAATGCTGCTTCTCCTGTCTTTTGAGATCTCAATAGATTTGTTGCATATGCAACATAGCACCTTTCAAACTTTGTATGTAGGATGTAATGCACATTTATCATTGAAAATATATTTTGTAAGCATTTTCACAATTCTTCTCTACAAAGAGATAAAAGTCCTTTTACACCTTCAAAAAAGGTTCCATGCAATAAAAAGACTGTATGGCTGCTTATGGGCATGTGCTAATCTATTTGTACTTAATAAACTGCCTGTATCTAGATTAAAAGACCTTGGGCAGACAACTTTTCAAAAAGCATAAATGCATTTAGACTGTGCTTAAAATAAATTTTAAGCTACCCTGCAGTAGTGATCACTTGTTACTAACTTATGCCAATTTTTAAATTTTGTTAAATGTTAATCTTTCATGGCTTTTCAAGACCTTTCACCAACTTTACAAGTTTTCCTGCCTAAAAACAAATTTTGGTTTTTCATGAATTTCCAGGATTTGTATAATCTGTACACACATTTTATGTGTTTTTGATACCTTCTAACACAATACAATGTATTAGACTTTATCTTTACAAGTATATGTACCTCTATACCTTTTACCATAGTACATCATACTGAACCTTATCATCACTGTTATGTGTACCTTGGTAACTTTCCAAACCTGACCTAGATCT
This sequence comes from Tachypleus tridentatus, assembly GCF_004210375.1. Classification (NCBI taxonomy): domain Eukaryota; kingdom Metazoa; phylum Arthropoda; class Merostomata; order Xiphosura; family Limulidae; genus Tachypleus; species Tachypleus tridentatus. Next base: position 13,560,576 of record NC_134829.1, on the reverse strand, counting down.
TTTACAATATGTACCTTCTTACTCAGAACATCATACCTTACTGAAGAAAATTGCAGATTTGCATGAAAGATGTTTTTTGACTAAACACAGGACCAGAAAGTGTTACAACTAAAAGTAAATACAACATGAACCACCCCAATGATTTCTCCTCCAACTTTCTTGCAACAGTCATTTAATTTAATTTTAATTAATATAATATCAAGGAATATTGTTGTATTAATTTCAAGGTTTAAATTACTTGCATTCCTTTATAATTTTTAGACCAATTACTTTATATTAACTCTGTAAATAAATGTATTATTCTTTAATATAATCATGATTTAAACTTTTCTTTTAAAGAACCTGTTTCAATGAATGATTTTTTTTTCCACAGTTGTTAGATCAGTATAACAATAAAGTAAAATTTTTACCATTGTTTTTTTGGTTTTATCTTGAAAGCATTACTTACATTGTTTTTTTTCCATCCCAATAATTTAGATTTTTATTTTTGTTCATTTCTCTATCCTATACTTCATTCACATCAATTTCATACAATGAGGATATGTACTTTGTAAAACACAATTAACTACACCATATTAATATAACTTCGAATTTTCAAATAAGCAAGTCATATTATAGCCATAATCACAATAAGGTTGAAATTTAACACATTTACCAGAACTACGTTCTTGCATTATTTTGGATTTCATGGATAATGTGGTGATACCAAAAATCTGTTGCTTTTTGGTGAGGAATGCAACAGTCCGTTCTCATGTGAAATATTCATACACTAAGATCGTAAATATATGTTTAGATTAGATATTTAAATATTCCTTGTACTTGAATGCATTGAAAAACAAAGAAATAATGATCAACTTGAGATATCAGAACCATCCAAAAAAAGAACTGTAGTAAGTATAGTAACAATAGTAAACAAAGTGTGGCATCTTGTAACAGATGGGAATTCTCAGACACGAAGGTCACTAGTAAACACTGCCCTTGTGTTCCAGACAATAGTATGCAACATTATCATGAAGAATCTCCATCTGAAAATGAGGCCATCAGAGTTAGGGGTATACCAATATAAAGCTTCAAGTCGTATCTTTTGTTCATCAATTACATATTTCAAGCATAAAATGAATGTTATGTTACTCCATAAGAAGGGATACTGATCATGTCACTGGATACAGCATCCAGTGGAAAATAAGTGTTGAAATTACCAGTGGTAAACTGTCATCTTCATATACTAGATGGTTTATAGAAAGCTTGCAGGAAGAAGTAGTGTGCTTTGTATATGACAGCTTTACAGTGATGCTGATTGCAATGGGAACTATTCTCAGGGTTATTGTCAGATTCACTGTCATCAGATGTATCATGACCAGATATGCTAACCTGAATTTTAATTAGATGGTGAGATGCCAAAATAATTGCCATTGTTTTTATTGATACTTGTGTAAAATAGTAAGGATGCATAATTAATTCCACATGCACATAAAATGGAAACATTTGGTGTCCATGTTAATAAATAAACAAATAACATAATGAAGATAAATGTATTATTTTCTTCTTGTTACACATGTAACAAAATTAAGAAAACTGCTTCACAATAATATGGGACAAATGTATCATTACTGAACATGTAATGGAATACAAATATATTTCCTTGTTGCACATAAAATATGAACTGGTATGTTATTGTATGTATAACTGAATGAGGAAATTAAATATTACTTTTTACTGCAAAATAGTTGTACAAGTATTATGGAGAATGAGCAAAATTTTGTAAATTTTATAACAGATAAATTACTAGTAGAATATAACTGTATTGGAGCAGATAAGTATTTTTGCATTATTTAAAGATTAAAAAATTGAGTATATTTTATTACAGTAGTTAGTTTTTAGCTCATTTTTGCTCTTATTGGTATAAAGTATGGTTATCATTAAGGCTTGAATAAGAGTATATCAGTAGTACATTTAGGGGTTCAATGATTGAAGTAACACAGCCTCAGTACCTTTAGGGGTTATACTAACTAAGTTCTAGTCTCATAAAATTGTCTATTAATTTTAGTTTTAGAAAATGTGTTAAGTTAGTTTTGAGCTATGTTTTGACAGTAAAGTTTTTAGTGTATACCTTTCTTCATTGTTTTTCATATTTGGGTATTGCATTCAATAATTGTATCTGTCGAATAAAAAATGTTCAGGGAATGTAATACAGGGGTAAGTGGGTCTGAGTATGTAGGTTCTGTGCAAGAATTCAGGATTATTTTACAATGTTTAAAAAGTCCAAAAAAACTGAAGTAAGTTTCATTTGTAGAGTTGTGATGAAGAAAAAACTAGAATAAACTTTTAGGAAGGTTTCAGAATTTGAAAAGAAAAAAAATATATCTAATGAGGGAAGTGATTGAGGATATGAAATTTAAATTTATGGTTCTTGAATTGAGCTTTACTGTTACTGATGGGTTGAATAATTATATTAATGTGTATTTCATATACATATTGTATTTGTTAAGAAAATAGTGGGTTTATTACTAAAATTAAAGTCAAATAGAATTAAGGTTTCCAACATTTCTTTTAGCAATTTGTTTCAGATTATGGGCCAGGTTGTTCAGAAACTGAGTGGAGAGATTCCGTTGGATAGGTAAGATGAATTGCACATTTTAGAAGAGTCGAAGCAAGAATTAACGTCAGTTGCAGATAGGAGTAAATGAGGGTCCTAAAGTTTCTGTAGTGGTTAAAAACATAGGTAGGTGGAGTTTAGTATACGTAAAAAAGGCAGGGTATGTGGAGACTTTCATAGATTGTGAAGTGATAGTTGAGATTCTTTACTCAACATCTAGGGCACAGTAATGATATAACTGATAGAGTGAGCATGGAGAGTCTAACAGGAATACTTTTTTCTTATTTTTAGTGTGTGTGTATGTGAAGGTGATGATGTATAAAAATAAGATCAAAAATGATATTTGAAAAGTACAAGAGATATTTAAGTAAACATGATATAAGTTGATTTTGTCAGCAGTTTTGTCATGAGTAAATTGTGAGAAGGAGATTTAAGTAGGTTTATAGCTAATAGGTTAATTATAGCACCAAAACTGTATATTATGGAGAAGATATTGTATGGATCTTTGGAATCACACAGCTAGGAAAATTAGCACTTAATTATGGAAATATTACATTTAACATAGTGTGGGAGGCAACACTTTTGCTGAGTTATAAACTTTGTTATGTAGATGGCTTTAAACAAATATTACATAGTGGTTACTACTTGAATGCTGCTGACACAAACAGTAGTGAATGAAAAGCAAACAGTATGTTGGACAAGCTGTTTTTGTGGAGATGAGAGGTCATTAAATGTTGTTGATGAAATAACATTGGTTGAGAACAAGGTGAAGATGATATTAAATGGGTAGAAAAAATTTAACAAAGGATATAAGACAAGGATTAAGTGATTTGCTGTAATGCTGGTCAATAACAAAAAAAAGTTTCTCTGCTACTAGGAAAAATTATCTGTCTGAGTAATTTGACGATGTCAATCCCAAAAACCATGTCGAAAATTACTGATCACTTCTAGTTTTTGAATTATGCCAGATTTATTCAAAATACTCTTATATATCATGAAAATATAACTTCATTGCAGATGCAACATACGGATATTTAATGTATTGTGTAGTTTTGCCTGAATATCCAGAAACATTAATCATGCAAAAATAAACATTGTTAGATTATTTTTAGGTTCATACCATATTATGGGAATTGCAAATTGCATACTTGTTCTCTTATTATTATATGCAAACTGTAATACACACATGTAGAGCTCAAAGTTTTTCTTTGTCACCAACTTTATACCCAAAATAGTGGTAATTAACTACCTTTACCTTGTGTGTGATGTTTTTTCTTAATAAAACTATAATATATTGTATGCAAATGTAGCATAAAGTCTCTGGGTGAATTTTCCACTTTCAGATTTTACTTGAACTAGAAGCACCCAGCATTTCAAATAATTTTCTAATAAATATAAAATAACTTATGTTTACAGAACTAGATTTTAAAATATTTTAAATAAAGTTTTGCAGAATGTGATTATATTGTGGGTATAATGTGAGAAAGAAGAGTGGACTTTATTTTTAATGTGTGTGGAGTGAGGTGTAAGTGACCAAGTGAGTGAGTAACATCTTATTCTACCCCGTTTTATGCTCAGTTGCTAATGTGCTAGCAGGATAAGCACCTGATGGTTTTATGATTCCTAGGCAGAACAAGTGAGTGTGAGAATAAAGCAAAAGTGGTGCAATTCTCTACAATTATATTGAGAACAGATAGTGTATGTGAACAATATATTTGACATTTTACACCAAGTAAATGTCCATTTGAGATTATAAAAAATGTATACCTTTTGAAACATTTAATTGTCAAAGTAAACTTAATTTCATAGCATAAATCTTACACTGATTTGACTACATTATATTTAACATATTGCTAATAAAATATTGAGATATTACAACTACTCAAAGTCCAGAGGTGATAGAGAAATTCTATTTTTTTAAATCAACAACATCAGATTATCTTGAATCACTTGAGGTTTCTTTAGTAGCAAATTTATTGTTGTCCAATTAATATTTTAAAAGTAAATAGAAAAAAAAGGTAAATTCAAGGTTCTGGTTTGAACAATAATTTTGATATAATGGGACTAACTGAAATGTAGGTCTATAAAACAATAATAACAGAAATTAACTTGATATTAATTTATTTAGAATAGATGGAGGAATACCTGTATATAATGAACAAGTTTCAGCATATTAAAATGTAGAAAAGGGAAGTCAAACCTATACAAAGTAGTGAATACAGGAATATAATCTAATAATTTGTAATTATTATAGGCCATCATTTAAATAAAGGAAATTAATGAGAAACTTTTGAATGAAATTAGAATTGTTTTTCACAAGAATTCAATTATCACAACATATTTCTATTTTAAGCATAATTGGGAAAATTTTAAGTATAAAATGTAAGAAGTTTTTGGAAATAATTCAAGATTATTTTATTCACCAAACATTAAGAAACCACCTTGGGAGGATGTTATATTTAATTTGTTGTCAACACTGTGTGCTATATAGAAGTACAAGTGACCAAGCAGAATTAAGTGTGATGTTTTTCTGCATGCTAATATCAGGAATAATACAAATTTAGTTGAAATTTGTCAACGAATTAAAGAGAAGTGCTGAAGAAAGAAGGTAAGATCATTATATACTACATTGGAATATTAATGAATTTAAAAATTCTAACTTTAGATTCCCTTTGAGAATCATCTTAGGATAATAATAACATTATATATAAATTTACATTTAAAAGATGAAATTTACAATTTATAACTTGTCTAGAATACACACATCTGGAACAGCACACCTGGTGTTGTTGAAAAGGCTTCTGTAACAGAGCATGTGACAAATGCCAGATAAATGAACATAAATAACAGAAAAAGATAATTTATTTCACAAATTGTAATTTGTCTTTTCATTATATTAGCAAGGAGAGGCACAGTATGCCCATGTTGTTGCACAAGTAATTAATATTGTAAGAATGTGTATATTTTTTTTATTTACATTAACGAACTAAAGACACATGTTAATTGTTTGTCATTGCGCATGTAACAATTCAATGACAGGAATGTAACTTTGCTGTTGTAGTCTCTAGACGTTAAAAAAATGATATATAAAGTTCAGTGTAGCTTATATAACAATATTTTATGTTCTAGTGCTTTTATATCTACTTTCCACATCATTAGTTGTGCTATATTTCATAGCCATGGTCATACATCATTACCAAAGTATAAATTCCCAATTGTAACATTTTTTTTTTCAAAAGATGGTGAAATCAGTAATAAATCAATTATCTTTACAGGCTTTTATAGTCTCTTCTCTGTATATGTACTACAGTTGCCAATATTGCATTTAAGCAGTCTAAAATCACAAACATCACCAGACTGTATCATGAAAATTGACAGATATTTACTTTGTTTAATAGGATTCCTGTGTTTATAATTTCATAAGTCCTCCTTTGCAATTTATTTTGAGGGTTGTATGAGAATTTAGGAACAATTTGTGGATGAGCTGTAATGAACTTAAAATTTTTGTTTATGATTTTTGTAACAGCTTCGATGTGGTAGGATATTGCTTTCTAGCTGTTTTCTTTGTGATCAGTAGTTCAAAATTACTGACAGGAGCAGATAGCCTTAGCAGCTTTGCCATAGGTTAAGAAACCCAATACTAATAATTATTGTTTGAGCCTGTAATTACCACTATTTTAACATGTATAGATTATTCAGAAAGGACAATTAATCTTCTACAGGAAAACATTAAAGTCTGACATTACTAAATAATCGTGGTAAACACTTTTGATACATAATGTTTTGATTGTCATTGTGAATCAATTCAAGATAATCATACAAAATAACTTCACAGGTAGTATTAAATAATAAAGACAACTTTTAAGGAGATACTAGATCATTGTTTTACTCTGCACTTGCTATTCTGAAATGCTCAGAATTTTCTCAAAAGTTTCTAACTTTCACTCACTGGTATCTGCATTTCATTTTCTAAAAATGTATACTGTATGTTGCACTTTAACTATATGAACACACATCAGTATTATGTGATGTGAAATAATGCTTATTGTTTAGCAGTTTACATCTTCCAAGTCCACCCAATACCAGTTAAATTTTAATCATTGTGAAATGGTAGCAAAACTTTCACTTCAAATAATTATATATTTTTTGCATTAGAGAGGACTGAAAGAGATTAAAATGTCTCCTATTAAATGACTCCAAACAATTCAAAATTTTTGTTGATTCACTTTACATTCTGATTCTTTCATGACAGAAAGAATGTGGTTTAGTTGCAGTGTATCCTTCTTGACAGGGTATTTAGAATGTACCATTCAGAGATATTTCCATTTTCTTTGAACTGTTTTCTTGTTCTTCAGCATCAAGCAGAATGTGCTTTATGATGTGATGTTTTGGGATTTTAAAATAAATCAAATTCAGTTTGAAGAGAAAGATAACCTTTATAATATTTGCTGTGAAGATTCTGTCCTGGTCTTATTGTGTTTCTTCCTGCTGATTTTGAAAGCTGCAGTCAAATACCATTAATTTGTTAATGCTACTTTCATATTTATTTGTTCTTTTATTTTGAGGTATTTACTTGATTGGTTTCATGCCCTAACCTCTTATATGTTGTTTTTTTCTCTTTTGAAAATAAAGTCATTTTCTTTTTTTAACTTTTTGATAACCTATACTTGTATATTAATGAAACAAAAGTACTTTTATGATAGATTATTATGTTTATGATCTACATAATGATTTGTTTTATGTCCTCATAATTACTGACACATCATCAAAACAAATGTTGTAAACCTGTCACCATTAGGGTAAATGTTGATATTCATTGAAGAAGCATGAGAAAATTAAAATACATGCAGAAAAGGAGAAAATTGTCTGTAGTGTCTACTTTGTACCATACCTGAGATTGTAATAAGATAGCAATATCATTATCATTATCTAAACTAGTCTGTTTTTAAGTAGCTTTTAATTTCATCATAATCACTCTCACTTTCAACATCCACTTCCAGAACCAAAAACAGATGAATGAGTTACAAACAGTTAACATGACTCTCCTACAAGTAAAAGTATTCTAATAACTAGAGTACTGGATGCAAAATTCAGGACAAATCCAATAGTGATCAATAAAAATAGCATTCTCAATGCCATCAAGTAACCACTGATTGTATTGTGTGAATAAATAAATTTTGGTAAATAATTAAAAATGCAACAAGAAATGGTTTGCCCAAATTAATTTCAGCAAATAATTCTTAAGACATAAAAAGTGCTTCATTTTTATTTTGACTTCAACAAAGTGCTTCAATCTTTTATTCCACCTCTTATCAGTCACTGCACTTTTTCTTCTGTGCATTATATCCTCAGATGTTTGTTTCTGCAGAGATTATGTAACTGTGTGCAATCAATTATACATTTCACTAAGCAGAAGCTAAACTATGAGAATCGTACAATTTTACATAAAATACCGTATCTGCTTTTTGGGTATTTGGAATGAAAACCAATAAAGCATTAAGAAAGAAAAAACATTTAAATTGCCCTGTATTCATAGTAACACATTAAAACCCTGACAGGTTGCTTTATCAAAGAGCCCCTCGGTGTGGATTCCTGTACGTGGTGAGGGGACACCCCAGGGAAGGTTCTGTTCTATCTGGTTACCTTCTCTGGGATCTAAACATCCACCCACGTGTTTGCCGTGCGTGGCAACCCGTGAAGGGGAGGAGAGGATCCTGGTGGTTGAGGGGTCCAACCCTAACACACCACTTTGGCCTCGAATTCCTGTAGACGGGCAGCCTTTGGGTGGCCCCCCTTGGGTCAATCGGCTGGTCCACTTGGGCAAGAGTCAACCAAGTACCAGTGTTGGAAGTTCTCAACGGGTGTTGTAGACATTGTGCCTGATGCTGGTGTTTGGGTATAGTATTCGCAAAACCCTGGCGTTGCTGCATTGTCCTTGCATGACTTTGTAGTGCGTCCCCTTGTAGGGCTCCATGGTGGGTGGGGTCAGTGGGTACCGAAACTTTTTCCTTTTCCTATGGATCCTCCAAAAAATTTAAATAAAATTGTAAAAAAACAGTCAATGGGTAAGCGACGACGTCTTGAATACTCAGAACAGCAATCATCAACATCAGTAACACACGTATATTTTCTTATATTACATTCTCTTTCGGAAAAACCTTTAGGGCAAATGTCCCCTTTTTTTATTCAAAAGGGACTAGAGGGACTTGCTAGCTCTCCAAAGTCAGTAAAGAAACTTCGATCTGGTGACATATTGGTTGAAACATCCACATCCCAACACAGTGAACTCCTCTTGAATTCAAAGGCAATTAGGGATATACCTATTGAGGTTACACCCCATGCTACCTTGAATTCTTCAAGAGGAGTTATTGTTGAAAGGGATTTGAAGAACGTTCCCAGTCAGAGATTCTCGCTGGTCTCTCCACTCAAGGAGTTTCTGCAGTGAGGCTCATCTCCACTGCAAAGATGGAGTTACACTGCCAACAAATACCCTCGTTTTAACATTTAATTCACCACGTGCACCTGCCACCATCAAGGCAGGTTATCTCATTGCAGGGTTCGCCATACATACCAAACCCTCTTGATGTTTCCAATGTCAGAGATTCGCCACTCAAAGACATCTTGTCGTGGTTCCCTGACATGTGCTCGTTGTGGAGCCAAGGACCACGATGCCTATGACTGTGACATGAACCCACATTGCGTAAACTGCAATGGTTCTCACCCTCTTACTTTCATTCTTGCCCAAAATGGTTGGAGGAAAAGAGGTGCAGCGTTTGAAAACGACACATAACATTAGTTATCCTGAGGCTCGGAAATTGCTGTCCACAACTCCATCTCGGACATATGCTGCTGCACTTCATTCCACAACTACAGTGGGAATGCAGACAGATCTCTCTGTACCTCCAAGAGAATCGTTTTCAAAACAAATGAAAAGCCTTTTGACCTCCGTGGTTAAAAAGGTTGATGAATCGACTTCCACACCCATCTCTGTTCCTCCCATACCTTCCAACAAACCTCAAGATCCACGTCCTTCAGTTTCAAATACAGGCATTTCTTCTGATACATCTTTTTCTCCCACCACAAGAGACAAAACAATTATTCGTTCACGTCCTCAGTCACTAGATTCCCCTTCCAATAACAAAAACCTGCCCACCCGACCCAGAGCAGGATCCATGGAGGTTGATAGACCTCCTCCGACTAAAGACAGTAAAGAAAAAAGACATGGTCCTGAACCGAAGGGTTCTCCAGCCACTTCACCTGCCCATTCTTAAAAATGGCCACCTTGATACAATGGAACTGTCGAGGTTTACGTTCTAATCTGGATGATATCAAAACGCTGATTGCTTCCTACCATCCTGTTTGTCTTTCTTTACAAGAAACATTTCTCAAAACTGCTGAAACTGTCTCCATTTGGCAGTTTTCTCTGTACAGAAATGACAGGTTGTGTGATGGTCGAGTACATGGAGGAGTGGCACTGTTGGTTGATCAACACGTGCCCACCCTGTCTTTGTCACTCAACACACCCTTGGAGGCTGTAGCCATCCGTGTTTCCTTGGGTCATACCATCACTGTTTGTTCTCTGTACCTGTCCCCTGGAGAGACATATGATCAATCAGATCTTGATGCTCTCGTTGAACAGTTGCCATCTCCATTTCTAATACTAGGGGATTTTAATGGACATCATCCTCTCTGGGGAAGTGCTATTATTGATGGGAGGGGCCGATCTGTAGAGCAGATGCTCTCTGATCACAATCTTTCTCTTTTCAATACTGGTTCTTCCACTTACTTTCATGCACCTAGTCAGTCCTTTACTGCTATTGATTTCTCAGTTTGCTCCCCTTCATTATTCTCCCAGTTTTCATGGAGGGTTGACAGTAATCCACTAGGCAGTGATCATTTTCCGATCCTTTTGAGAGAGACTGGCCGTGGTCGATGCCACCCTACCCACGTGCCCCGGTGGAAGCTGGATCAGGCAGACTGGTCCACTTTCACTGCTCTCGCAGAACTTGATCCTGCCATCGTAAATCAGCCATCAATAGACGACTGTGTAGCAGCGGTAACTGACTGTATTACACATGCAGCTGTTCAGTGTATTCCTGAAACCTCGACACGTTTTCCACGATATCCTCGTCCGTGGTGGAATCCTGCTTGCCACTTAGCACGGAAGGCTCAAAAGTGGGCCTGGGATACTTTTCGTAGATATCCCACACTTTCAAACCGGGTTGCTTTCCAACGGGCCTGTGCACATGCTAGGTGGGTAAGACGTCAAAGCCAGAAGGAATCTTGGATTAAGTTTACAACCAGCATATCTTCTACCACCAGTTCCAAGATCATATGGGACAGGATTCGAAAGGTTAATGGGCACTACAATTATGTCCCCCTCTCGATCTTACTCTCTCATGGCCAGGAGGTGACTGATGTTCGGAACATCACTAACACTCTAGGTGAAAGCTTTTGCTGAGTATCTAGTACTTCTGCTTGTTCCTCCACCTTCCTGGCCATCAAGACTCGGGCAGAGCGATCACCTCTTTCCTTTGGAACTGACTGTTTCTTTGACTATAATTGTCCCTTTACCCTGGTGGAACTAAAAATGGCCCTTCATCAGTCTGCCAGTACGTCTGTTGGACCTGATGATATTCATTATGACATGCTGCACCATCTCCTGCTTCTCTTGCTATTCTTCTGATTATTTTTAACCGGATCTGGCAGGAGAATGTTTTTCCTGATGCCTGGTGCCAGGCTATTGTTCTACCTTTCTGTAAAGCTGGGAATGATCCCAAGATTCCTTCAAACTACCATCCAATTGCTTTGACGAGCTGTCTCTGTAAGACATTATAAAGGATGGTTAATGCTCGTCTTGTTTGGTTCCTTGAATCAAACAACCTCCTCTCGCCCACCCAGTGTGGGTTCCATCGACAGCACTCCACCACAGACCACCTAATTCGTCTTGAAACATCTATCAGAGAAGCCTTTCTCAACCGCCAACATCTTGTATCAATATTCTTTGACATAGAGAAGGCTTACGACACAACATGGAGGTATGGCGTTTTGTGAGACCTCCATACATATGGGTTACGTGGCCATCTACCCATGTTTATTAAAAAATTTTTAATGGACAGGAGATTCCAATTTCGTGTGGGTTCGACACTTTCCTGTTCTTTTGTACAGGAACTTGGAGTCCCTCAAGGCTGTGTATTGAGTGTTACACTCTTCAGTATAAAGATAAATGCCATCACTGAACAACTCCCTCTCACTGTTGCGAATGGGCTGTATGTCGACGACTTTCACATCTCATGTCAGTCGTCAAACATGAGATATATTGAGCGGCAACTACAAACTGCCCTCAATTGTGTCGGAAGTGGACTCTGGCGAACGGCTTTAATTTCTCTCTCTCCAAAACTGTATGCATGCACTTTTGCCGTCGACGGGGTATTCACCCTGATCCTTAACTTCATATCGGTGAAGTTTTGCTGCCAGTGGTCCCGGAGACCAAGTTCTTGGGGCTTATCATTGATCGAAAACTGACCTTTATACCATACTTAAAGCAGCTTCGGGTCAAATGCACAAGAGCACTGAACATCCTCCGTGTTCTCTCTTCTACCAGTTGGGGGGCAGATCGCTGTTCAATGTTAAAGGTATATCGTGCTCTTATTAGATCGAAACTCGATTATGGATCAATGGTCTATGGCTCTGCCAGACCTTCGGCCTTAAAGATGCTGGACCCCATTTATCACCAAGGACTTCGACTCTGCACTGGGGCTTTCCGTACCTCTCCAGTTCAAAGTATATACATTGAATCTCATGAACCTTCTCTACACCTTTGCCGTTTGCAACTATCTTTACAATATACTTCGAAACTTCATTCCTTACCAAAGCATCCCACCTGGAATTCCTTCCTCGGTGGGCAGTACTTTTTCAGAACGTACGATCTGTCATTGCTCCGTTTGGCCTTTGCATCCGGGGCGCAATTGGATGAATTGGGTCTGTCCTTGGATAACATTGCAGATTCCACAGGTCGGCCCATCCCACCATGGCTTATTACAGCCCCCAAATGTGACCTTTCTTTCAGTCACCTAAAAAAGGCATATACTCCAGATTGGAAGTACCATCTTTTATTCAATGAATATCTTTCAAACAATCATTCAGTTCCCATTTATACAGATGGTTCCAAATTAGGTAATTCAGTGGGCTCTGCTATGGTTTGCTATGGGTCAGTAGTTGCACGCAGAATCCCTTCTACAGCTTCTGTGTTCACTGCTGAACTGTATGCCATATCTCTTGCCCTGGATCATATTGCAGCTGAGCAGTACTCCAACTGCACTATTTATACTGATTAGCTCAGTTCTATACTTGCCTTGGAATCGCTACACGTTAGCTCACATCCTATTCTCGCTGATATTCGTAACCGACTGGCCCATTTCTCATTAGCAGCTACTTCAATCCAGTTTTTCTGGATACCAGGCCATGTTGGTATTCACGGGAACGAGCTTGCAGACATGGCAGCTAAATATGTCTGCTTCAGCACCATCACTCCTATGCCTATTCCGTATATGGACTATGGTGTTGTCTTCAAGGCTCGGCTCGGTGCCAGCTGGCAGTCCACTTGGAGTGAGCAACGCGACAACAAACTTTTTCAAATCAAACCCAAAATTGGACTTTGGCCATCTAGCTTCCGTAAAGTTCGGAAGGAGGAAGTTGTTCTCACTAGGCTACGCATTGGTCACAGTTTTTTAACTCATCATTTTCTTTTATCTGGAACTGATGCACCAATGTGTAACACTCAAATCACTATCAGCCACGTTTTACTTTCTTGCCGTCGTTACAATTCTCAACGACGGCAATATTTTAAACATATTTTTTCCCAGGGTCAGTCTGTAACATTGGACAGAGTTATTGGTGATGGTGACTCCGTCCACCTTGATAATGTTTTTAATTTTTTAATGGCCATTAATCTTTTTAATCTCATTTAAGTGTTGCATATTTATTCATTACACCTTATTAATTGTGGTTCCTTTTTTACAGTTTTAATCTCTCTCATTCAATTTGACATTTGGACAATGGCCAGAACATTAAATAACTCGACACCAGTACTAGAAAGACCAACTTCAGGTGACTAACGCTACTGTTTGAACTATCCGTTTGAACTGCTCGTTAGTCGTCCTGGCGAGTTGTTATTATACTTTTGCTGCATATCATTTCACACTTTTAGTACTTTACTTTTTAGTACTGGCCATATTGACTCATAACCCGGAACCAGGACTGGAAAGACCAACTTCAGGTGACTGACGGTGGTTTTTATACTTACCTGTTAGTCTTCCTGGCGGGTTATGATCATTACCATTCTGCTACAGGTAGTCCTTTACAACTTTGTTGACTGGATGTCAACATTGGTTTTTACGCCATTTTCTGTTTTAATTGCCGTTTTGCTTTTATCTTCAATTACTTTTTCAAATTTTACTCCATTTATTTGACTTTTATCTTTTTACTGGACATTTGGCTACTCATTATTATGATTTTGCAGAGTGTCTTTTAAAACTTTTATTCTTTTACATTTTGATAATAGCTGCTATGACACATAACCCGGAACCAGGACTGGAAAGGCCAACTTCAGGTGATTGACGGTGGTTCTTGAACTTACCTGTTAGTCTTCCTGGTGGGTTATGATCATTACCATTTTGCTTGAGTAAATATTTTACAACTTTAAAGACTGGATGTCACCATTGGTGTTTACACCATTTTCTGTTTTAATTGCTGTTTTCTTTTTTACCTTCATTTACTTTTACAAATTTTACTCCATTTACTTGACTTTATCTTTTTACTGGACATTTGGCTACTCATTGTTACAATTTTGCTATGTATCTCTTAAAACTTCTATTCTTTTACATTTTGATACTGGTTGCTATGACACATAACCCGGAACCAGGACTGGAAAGACCAACTTCAGGTGACTGACGGTGGTTCTTGAACTTACCTGTTAATCTTCCTGGTGGGTTATGATCATTACCTTTTTGCTAGAGTAAATACCTTACAACTTCTTATACTCTGCCTTCTATCTTAACATTGTAGACTAGGTGTCAACATTGGTTTTATACTTTTTTGTTTCACCTTCATTTCCATTTATGTCTATAACTACATTTATTTTTTGTATTTATTTTTTTTTACATTTTTACCGAATGTCTGGCGCAGATAGCCTCGCCGCTTTGTGCCATAACACACTAAATCAATCAATCAATCTTTATCAAAGAGACCAGCAGTGCCAAATGATCCTTACATTTTGTTTTAGAAGGATATGAAGTCCAGCAATACCATCACTTAAACTCTGTGAACAAATTCTAAATTTTTTAGAGCTTGTGGAGCTGAATGCCCTTTTCTGGCAGACCTACTAATAGTAGAGTTCTTAACTTACCTTCAGCACAATAAACGTATACAAAGATAAAGGACTAATTAACTGAAAGTAATTTGTATTACAGGTGAATAAAAATAACATCTAAACAGTAAAGTAACACTTAGCTGTATCCAGAAACAAACAAGTACCAGACAGTAAAGTATTATGGTTGTACAGGAACAGAATTATTTACAAGTAAATAAAGTAGTATTAAGTTATAACTCATCAACAGAAACTACCAGAGAGTAAAGAAGTATTCAGTTGTACAGAAATAAAAGTGTTTACTGGTATTTTTAAAAGAGCACTTTCTTAAACATTATCAGGAGAAAACTAACAGACAGTAAAGAATTACTTGGTTGTAAAAGAATAGAATTAGTTATCTGCAAGTAAAGTAGCAGCCACTTACAAATAATTAGAAGAAACTACCATGTTCCAGACAGTGAAGAAATAGTTGTAAATGAGCAGAATCAGTTACTAGTAAGTATAAAAGCACTTGGTTACATAGCATCAGGAGAAACTACTAGACGATAAAGAAGTACTTATTCATTCAAAAACAGAATTAACTATTAATAAGTAAACTAACAGAAAGTTTGTTATCAAAAGAAATTACAAGCAATAATTGAAAAAATTGTAAAAAATAAAAAAAGAACTTGGGTGTAGATTAATATAATTAGTTACTAATAAGTAAATGATTAATGTTATATATAAGTATGAATTATTGGTACACAATAAAACTTTATAGGAAGTAGTTGTGACTGAAGAAAGTTGTACTCAATTACACGTGTGCAAAATTAACTACAAGTCACAGAAAGTAACACAGCCATTTATTTCACAGAAGCTAAAATTACTACTAAAGAGAAATGTAGCACTCAGTTGTACAAAAACAGTACTAAATACTTGATTATACAAGTACAGAATTAATTACCAGACAAGGAATCAGTACTCAAGTGTTGAGAAACAAAAATATTACCAGGCAATAACTAGCACTCAGATATGTAAAAATCAACTTTTTCATGTAAAGTACCATTAAATGATAAATATAAATAAAGTTTGAAATGTGTAACTATAATTGAAACTACAAAAAATTATTTTTTTTAAGAAGATGCTTGTTCTGTAATATAACAAGACAAACATTTTTGGTTTAGAGAAATTTGGGTCTTGCACTACTCAAAAAATGATAACTTGTGCAAACCAGAGAAAACAAGTTTGTCCATTAAAAAAACCTGGTGGCTAGTTGAATACAGGTTAGAAAAGTGACTCATGATTTATGTTTCAATGATATTATTGTTAACCTAAATAGACCCTAACCTGTCAGTTTGTTGCAATGCTTGTAAAAGCTGGAATCATTGTTGATCTTCTGCCTTAGGCATGAAAGTAGATAAGCGTGTTTTCATTCAATTGTTATTTGTAAAAAGAAGACCTTATTTCTGCTATTGTGCCAATACTAACTATAGCAGTTTCAGGATTTTGAAAATTATCATCATAATTCCTGTCTAATCAAATTTTACATCTGAATAGAAACAATACAAATGAACGTATATATTGTATTCTATATTTTTAATGTTTCAATTTAGATGTTAGTTAAAAGGTGCATTATGTTAAGGCAGGCTGTAAAATATTAACAAAGTGTCTGTGAACAAGGTTACAATATAAACAACTTGAGAAAACCTTTTTAAAAAATGAGAATGAATGTAGGGATGGCTAAATCAATCCTTCAAAAATAATGTAAGACAGTGGGGCACTTGCATCATGCCCACATAATAGTACAGGCACACAGTGCAGTAGAAGGTTAAGTAACAGACAATAATAGGATAAATTGAACACAATTCTAATTGAATAGTTATTTATATATTATTATATGTTAATTTTTGCCTGTGTTATTATATAGGAATGATGCAAATATAGTCCCTACTCTCTTGTTTGCATTGTTTTAAAGGATTAATATTTGCCATCCATACATTTACTTCCTTTCTTTTTTGAAAATTTCTTCTTGTTTTTTTTTGTAATGCAGTATTTTAGTAGACATAAGAAGGTTGTATTTATAACCAAGTTCAAAACACACTTGGGGTTCCAACTGTAATATTTATTGTTTATTTATTATTGGCTGATAATTCCTTTTTACACTGTACTTAAGCTTTTTAAAGGAATGCCAAATTTTCAGTTAATAGAATTGTTTATATTAAAATTATGATTTTTTAGAATTACTTCCAGTTGTTATTAATAATTATAAAAGTAAATACCCAACTGAAACTATGTCACATCAGTAAAATTGGTTTGCACCATTGTTTTGGATTTGGAGTTACTGTGTTATAAAAAAGAAACAGAAGAACAAGAAATTGATACATTTTACTATAACATTTGCAGACATTCCAAGAACTTGTCACTTAGCAGTTATGTATATATTGTTATTACAAAAAGAAACTGTATATTATTGTAAAGTTCTGATGCCCTGTAGAGGAGATATTTAAAATATCATTTTGATGAATAATCTGATCTGCCCCTATATAGACACACCTCAGTGTGAATTCCTGTATGTGGTGAGGGAACCTCCAAGGGAAGGTTCAGTTTACCTCCTCTGGGATCTAAACATACACACGTGTTTGCCATGTGTGGCAACCCGTGAAGGGAAGGAGAGGATCCTGGTGGTTGAGGGGTCCAACCCTAACACACCACTTTGGCCTTGAATTCTGGTAGACCAGCTGGTCAACTTGGGCTAGGGTCAACCAAGTACCAGTGTTGGATGTTCTCAACAGGTGTTGTGGACATTATATCTGATGATGGAATTTGGGTACAGTGCTCACTAAACCCTGGTGTTGCCCCAGTGTCCTTGTTTGACATTGTAGTGCATCCCCTCACAGGGCTCCATGGTGGATGGGGTCAGTGGGCACCAAAATTTCCCTTTTTTTATTATGGATCTTCCAAATAAAAACTTAAATAAAATAGTGAAAAAACAGTCTATAGGTAAATGACCACATCTTGAAGATTCTGAGCAGCAATCTTCAACATCTGTAGCATCTGCTGTACCTCATTTTCTTATCCTACATTCTCTTTCACACAAACCTTTATGGCAAATGTCTCCCTTTTTCATTCAGAAGAGACTAGGAACTTCTGGCTCTCCAAAGTTAGGAAAGAATCTTCAATCTGGTGACATGTTGGTGGAAACATCCACATTTCAACACACTGAACTCCTCTTGCATTCAAAGGCAATTGGGGATGCACCTATTGAGGTTATGCCTCATGCTAGTTTGAATTCATTACGAGGAGTAATTGTTGACAGTGATTTTGAAGAACATTCCCAAGTCAGATTCTTGCTGGTTTCTCTGCCCAAGGAGTTTCTGCAGCGAGGCGTATCTCCACTCGCAAAGATAGAATTACAGTGTCGACCAATGTCCTCATTCTGACATTTACAAGACCACGTCCACCTGCCACCATCAAGACAGATTATCTTAACTGCAAGGTATGGCCATACATTCCAAACCCTCTAAGATGTTTCCAGTGTCAGTAATGCGGTCACTTAAAGACATCGTGTTATGGTTCCTTGACGTGTGCTCGTTGCAGTGGCAAGGATCACGATGCCTATGAGTATGAAATGGACTCTCATTGCATTAATTGCAATGGCTCTCACCCATCTTACTTTCGTTCTTGCCCTAAATGGTTGGAAGAAAGAGACGTGCAGCGTTTGAAAACGATTCATAACATTACTTATCCTGAGACTCGAAAGTTGCTGTCCACCACTTCATCTCAGACATATTCTGCTGCACTTCGTTCCACAACTACAGTGGGAGTGCAGACAGACCTCTCTGTGCCTCCAAATGAATTGTTCTCAAAACAAATTAAAAGTCTTTTGACTTCCATGGTTAAAATAGTTGATGAATCAACTTCAACACCCATCTCTGTCCCTTACATACCTTCCAACAAATCCCAAGATCCACTTCCTTTGGTTCCAGGTATAGGCATTTCCTCTGATACATCTTCTTTGCCCACCCCAAGATGCAAAATGATCATTCGTTCACATCCTCAGCCACTGGAATCCCCTTCCAACAGCAAAGACCTACCCAATTGACCCAGGGCAGGATATCCATGGAGGTCAATAGACCTCCCTCAAATAAGGACAGTAAGGAAAAATAAAAATAGCCACCTTGATACAATGGAACTGTTGAGGTTTCCATTCTAATCTGGATGACATCAAAACACTGATTGCTTCCTACCATCCTGTATGTCTTACCTTATACGAAACATTTCTAATACCTCCCAATACATTCACCTTTTGGCAGTTTTCTTTGTACAGAAATGACAGGCTGTGTGATGGACAAGTGCATGGAGGGGTGGCATTGTTGGTTGATCAACATGTGCCCATCCTGTCTTTGCCACTCGACACACTTTTGGAGGCAGTAGCCATCTGTGCTTCCTTAGGTCCTACCATCACCATTTGTTCTCTCTACCTGTTACCTGGAGAGACATATAAGCAATCAGACTTTGATGCTCCCATTGAACAGTTGCCATCTCCCTTTTTAATCCTGGAGGGCTTTAATGGACATCATTCCCTCTGGGGAAGTGGTGATATTGATAGGAGCAGTTGATCTGTAGAGTGTATGCTTCCTGATCACAACCTTTCTCTTTTCAATACTGGTTCTTTTACTTATTTCTATGCACCTAGTCAATCCTTTACTGCTATTGATCTCTCAATTTTCTCCCCTTCTCTGTTCTCCCATTTTTCATGGAGGGTTGACAATAATACACAAGGCGGTAATCACTTTCCTATAATTTTGAGAGACTGCCTGTGGTTGATGCCACCAGACCCTCATGCCACGGTGGAAGCTGGATCATGCAAATTGGTCCACTTTCACTGCTCTTGCAGAACTTCATCCTGCCATTGTCTGTAAGCCATCAATAGATGACTGTGTAGCAGCAGTGACCGACTATAATATACAAGCAGCTGCTCAATGTATTCCTAAAACCTCGACATGTTTTCCACTATATATCATCTGTGGTGAAATCCTGCCTGTCACATGACATGGAAAGCTCAAAAATGGGTCTGGGAAATGTTTTGAAGATATCCCACACTCTTAAACCTCATCACTTTCCAGCAGGCTCATGCACATGCTCGGTGGGTAAGACGTCAAAGCCAGAAGGAATGTTGGATTAAGTTCACAACCAGCATATTTTCTACCACCAGTTCCAAAGTCATATGGGACAAGATTCGAAAGGTCAGTGGGCAACATAATTCTGCCCCCTTCTCGATCTTACTCTCTGATGGTCAGAAGGTGACTGATGTTCGGAACATCGCTAACACTCTAGGTGAAAGCTTTTGCCGGGTATCTAGCACTTCTGCTTGTTCCTCCACCTTCCTGGCCATCAAGACTCGGGCAGAGCGATCACCTCTTTCCTTTCGAACTGACTGTTTCTTTGACTATAATTGTCCCTTTACCCTGGTGGAACTAAAAATGGCCCTTCATCGGTCTGCCAGTACGTCTGTTGGACCTGATGATATTCATTATGACATGCTGCACCATCTATCTCCTGCTTCTCTTGCTATTCTTCTGATTATTTTTAACCGGATCTGGCAGGAGAATGTTTTTCCTGATGCCTGGTGCCAGGCTATTGTTCTACCTTTCTGTAAAGTTGGGAATGATCCCAAGATTCCTTCAAACTACAGGCCAATTGCTTTGACAAGCTGTCTCTGTAAGACCTTAGAGAGGATGTTTAATCCTCCTCTTGTTTGGTTCCTTGAATCAAACAACCTCCTCTCACCCACCCAGTGTGGGTTCCGACGACAGCATTTCACCGTGGACAACCTGATTCAACTTGAAACATCAATCAGAGAAGCCTTTCTGAAATGACAACATCTTGTATCAATATTCTTTGACATTGAGAAGGCTTATGATACAACATGAAGGTATGGCATTGTGCAAGACTGCCATATATGTGGGTTACATGGCCATTTGCCCATTTTTATTAAAAAAATTTTAATGGACAGGAGATTCCAAGTTCGTGTGGGTTCAACACTTCCCATTCTTTAATACCGAAACTTGGAGCCCCTCAGGACTGTGTTTTTAGTGTTACACTTTTCAGTATAAAAATTAATGCCATCACCAAACAACTCACTCCCACTGTTGCAAACGGGCTCTATGTCAACAACTTTCACATCTCAACTCAGTCATCGAACATGAAGTATATTGAGCAGCAGCTACTGACTGCCCTCAATCATTTACTGAAGTGGACCACAGCAAATGACTTTAACTTCTCTCTCTCTCTCTAAACCCATTTGCATACACTTTTGCCACCAATGGGGTATTCATCCTGATCCTGAAATCCGTATCGGTGAAGTTGTGCTGCCTGTGGTCCCTGAGACTAAGTTCTTTGGGCTTATCTTTGACTATAAGCTGACCTTTATACCACACATCACTCAGCTATGGGTCAAATGTACAACAGCACTGAACATCCTCCATGTCCTCTCTTCCACCACTTGGGGAATGGATCAATGTTCTATGCTAAAGATATATTGTGCTCTTGTATGATCAAAACTCGACTATGGATCACTGGTCTATGGTTCAGAAACCAATGTGAGAGATTTCAGCCTTTTCTCATACCACAACCTTTCCATCAGAGCACCATTCTAGTAATATTCCCTTCACCGTTTTTAACAGTTCATTGTCTTTCCTAAAGTAAGGAGACAAAGACTGAACACAATATTCCAAATGTGCCAAATCAGCAGCCTGTATAGTAAAATTATTACTTCTTTAGACTTTTATTCAATATTTCTGTAAATGCAACCTAAAATCCAATTTGCTTTACCACAAACAACAGCACACTACTTGGATGGCTTTAGACTTATCTACTGTTACATCAAGATCCCTTTACTTCATAACACCCTTAAGATTATTCCAATCCACATTATACTTATTCAAATTATGATAATCTATAAGCAATATCTTCCATTTATCATAATTAAAACCCATCTGTCATTTATTTGCCGAACTTACTAAATTATCTGAATCATTTTGTCAATTAGCAGCATTTTCCTCACACCTAGTAACACTTGTGACCTTAACATAATCTGCAAATTTAAGTAATTTATGGAATATTCCTTTATTTATGTTGTTAATATAAAAAGAGCAAGGTCCTAAGACTGAGACCTGGAACACCCCACTTGTAACATTAATATAGTTTGACTGATCTTCATTTGTAACAACCCTATGCTTTCTTCCATCCAACTACTCTTCTATCCAATTTGCTAAATTATCTCTAACACCAACAGATTTTTTTTTATAAGCCAATATTATGTGGTACCTTGTCAAATGTTTTCTGAAAATCCATAACAAATCTACACCTTTAGCCTCATCTACATATGCAGTAACATTTTCAAATATATCAAAAGATATGCAAAGCAAGATTTTCCCTTAGTGAAATCATATGGATTATCCAATAAAATTCTAACCATTGTTAAATGATTATGCTTAGCATCTTTTAACAGACTTTCTAAAACTTTTCCCACAACTGACACAAGACTAATCTTTATCATCTCTCTTGAAAAGAGGAGTTATATTAGTTAACTTCCAACCCTCTGGTACCTACTCACTATTCAATGATTGACATAAAAATAATAGTAAGTGGCTCACATACTCAATCTTTAACCTCCTTTAAACCCTTTGGAAAATATTATTTGGCTCAGAAGCCTTATTATTTTTCAAACTTCCCAATTTTTCATAACCAGCTCAGAATTAATGCAGTCATGTTGTTCTAACTTATTTCTATCTATTTTGTGGAATACTGCTTAAACCTTCATTTGTAAAAATCAAAGAAAAAGTAAAACTTAATAACCTAGCAACCTCATAGCCCTCACATACTAGCTTTAATTTATTATCCCTCAAGAGCCCTATCCCCATTGTAACATTTTATTTACAATTAATGTATTGAAAGAAATCCTTAGTTATTTTTTACATTTTCTCCTACATCCTTTTTGATGTCTTAATTTCCTGTTTCATGAACTTTCTGATCTTCTGTATATCTCCTGTCATACCATTCAATTTAAATTTTATTAACTTATTATGTTTTCCTTTAATTTTTATCTCTTGAACTCTTTGTGAGCCATCCTGGTTTTTCTTTCAGCCACCTTCTTTCTTTTAGGAATATATTTACCTTGACTATTTAAAAATTTTCCACATCTGATCAGTGTCTCCAAATAACTCAGCTGCCCAATTCACAACAGACAAGTCTTGTCATATTCCTTCAAAATTCGCCTTTTTTTAGAATTTAAAACCAAAATTTTATTCCATATTTCCATATGCAACATAATAGAGTAACAATCATTTGCACCCAGAATTTCTCTAATTTCCACACTACTGATCATTTCTGTATTAAACGTTATTGAACACATTCCCTACCATATTTAATATGAACCCCTCTGTAACTCTAGTATGTTCCATGACTAAT
Organism: Tachypleus tridentatus; assembly: GCF_004210375.1. Lineage (NCBI taxonomy): Eukaryota > Metazoa > Arthropoda > Merostomata > Xiphosura > Limulidae > Tachypleus > Tachypleus tridentatus. The sequence goes on along the minus strand of NC_134829.1, from coordinate 13,537,162 downwards.
TAGTGAAGAAAGCCATCCTAAACAGTTTTCGAAAGCCTTTCTCCCTCAAGGTTTGACTTTCCAAATCTATATATCAGAAATTAAAATCGCTCATAATTATGACTTCATTAACAACCAAAATCTTAATCTCATGTAAAGTTTCTCACCAATTTCATCTGGTAGTCTGTAACAAATTCCCACCAACAGTCTCTTCCTTTTATAACCACTAACAGAAACTTAAATATATTCAATCTCCTTCCTATTATTTTTGATATCATCAATTTCAACAGAATGCAACTCCTCCTTCCCCTCTTTAATATTCTATCCTTATTAAATAGATTGTAACCTTGTATTTCAAAGGAACTTCTGTTCATGCAAACATCTACATGTTTTAGTTATTCTCACCATATCAAAATCTTTTATTCTCAGCAGTGCTCTAGTTGTTTTATTTCATATATTTCTAGCATTACAATAGTAACAATTAAGCCTATCCTTATAACTACTACTATACTTATAATCTATGCTACACTTTTTTCTGCTTATTCTTTTTGCATTTAGCTTTTTTTTACCCTCACCCCTGTTTAGTCCTAGTTTAAAACTTCCTTGAAGCTGAGTTAATAGCCTTAGCAAACAAGCCATCCCCTACCCTATTTAATATGAACCATCTATTCCAAAAAAGCTCTCTTCTCCCACTGAACTGATCCCACAAGTTCATCCAGCCAATCTGCAAATCCTTACATATTAAACTAAGCCTCACCCTAGTAACCTACTATAACTTCATCCCCACAGTTAATTCTGGGCAGTATCCCCAACAAAAAATTAAGTTATGGTCATTTTCTTTAAATGCCTTTATCGACCACTTGTAGTTACTAATTAGTTCCTCTGACATACTTTTTTCTATACTGTTAACCCACACATGCACCACAAAAACTATATCTGCTAGCTCCATTTATTATATCATCCACCTGTGCCTTTAGGTAACATAATCTGATTCTTTTCTCCCAATTTGCCCATAGACTATTCTATACACATGTCTTGTCAAGGAATCACCTATAACTACAACCACATTCTTCTCTAACCCTTTTCCTTCGTTTCAATAATTCGTCATCTGCAGAAACCAACGGCTGAAATTTGTTGCTAAACAGAACATGATGAAAGATTAAAAGTATAAAAAAGCTGGTAATGTAGTTCTTGTGCTGCCAAAGGCAGCTCAATCTATGAGGGCCTGGGAGCATACTTTACCTAATATTAATATAATACTATAATCTACATTTGCTATGTAATTCAGATAAGCAAAGGTGTGCGTGATGCTGAACCTCTTTCCAATCTGTCTGTTTGGTAGAAACATTTAAGCAACTTGAACAACTGTATAACATTATTTACAAGAATCGGTCATTGTGCTAAAATGTCAATTATCAGCCAGTGACTGTAGTGTATAATATATATACTATTTTTGAAGGATCTCGTTTTGTTTATAAAACCACTACGATGTAACGAGCCCTTCATAGAGTGGTTGATAAGGGCTTCTTCCTCCCTCTTCCCCATCATATTTCTGGAACCCACGTATGATTGTAGCTTTAATATGTCGTTCATAATATGTGAAAGTTGCTTGGTCTATCTAAAGTCCAAGACATCTTGTCGATAATATTTTTTCAACGCAAATTTTGCTAATTATTACCAAGCTTGATCAGTGGCAAAATTTGCGTTAAAAATAATATTGACAAAAAATTGTCAACAAGTAGCATACTTAAACTTAATAATTTACGAAAGAAATATCTAGAATCTTAAATATGTCTAAATCTGGTAGAAAAATGTTAAGTTGAATTGTAGTCAAGTATGTTGCAAAGAGTCGCGGCCTCCTCGCAGAGTGGTTCGCGATTAACAGCACAGACATTTTCAAATCTGTTACATACTACAATATGAGCAGCAAGCACAATAAGGATTATGTCTGATGTTTGGTTTGTTTTGAATTTCACATAATACTAATCGAGAACTATCTGTATTAGCTGTTCCTGATTTAGCATCGATAGACGAGAGAGAAAACAGCTAGTCAGCATCACCGTCTAACAACTCATGGGCTAATCATTTTGCCAACGAATAGTTTAACTGGCAATAAATTTATAATATCACCATGTCAGAATGAATGAAAATAATTGGTGATGGGGATTCGACCCCGCGACCTACAGATTACCAGTCGAACGTCCTAACCACCAAACTGTGCCAAGCATTTGTTGAAGGTAAAATACTTCCTAAGTTTTTTTTAAACATAGTTAAAAAACAAAATATTATCAATCAGAAACATTTGGGTAAAATTCACAGAGATTCAGAGCACTTTTACAGTGCTGTTGCGAAAACATATTTGCTGCCTATCTATCTGTATAACCTATACATTTCTCACTTTGCTGCCTATTTTGTACGACATCTCAGATTCCACGGCTCGGCATGGCAAAGTGGTTAAGGCATTCGACTCGTAATCTAAGGGACGAATCCCCTCCCTCACACCAAACATGCTCGCCCTTTCAGCCGTGAGGGCGTTATTATGTTAAGGTCAATCCCACTATTCGTTGGTAAAAAAATTAGCCCAAGATTTGTCGGTGGGTAGTGATGACTAGCTGCCTTCCCTTTAGTCTTACACTTTGCGCGAAATTCAAAACAAACCAAACCATATTCCACATTACTGCTAACGTGGCTACCACATATTAAAAATGTACTGATACGAATCTGGAAAAGAGCAAACTATGCAAGAAGTCTTTCAGGTGAAATCCAAGGAACATCACCAGACAACATACTTAAAATCTACAAAACGTACATTAGACCAACAATAGAATATGCATCACCTGCCTGGATTAACATAGCACCCACACATGTACAGAAACTTCAACGTATACAAAATTCTGTACTAACTTCAGCATACAAAGTACCACGTAGCACCTCAACCACATTCATGCACAAGTATGCAAACATAGATACAATAGCTGAAAGACTCTTGCATAATTCTCTAAAATATTTCAATAAGAATTGGCACAAAAATGACTTAATGTGTGATCTCGACAGATATCACGTACATGATGTAAATGGTACTAAATACCTCTCCCCTTTTAACATATATTTAAGAAATGTAACACAAGCTGGCCACTATGCACTAGACACTTAGTCCTTGTTTCTTTTTATTTTTATAATTATTATTTTCTTTTTTTAATCATTATTATTATTTTTATTTTCTTCTCTTTTGAATTATTATTCAAGTATTGAATAATAATAATTATTACTTTCTTTTCTGTGTGAGTGTTTGTGTTACTACAAGTAGTAGTAGCATTCTCTCAATCGAGGAAAAGGAGAAAAAATACAAAAAAAAATATATATATATATGAAAATACAAAAAAAAAATTAAATGGAAAAAAAAACCAAAACTTCTTGTTCGTCCATGCATGGACTGAGCCCTGAAATGGACCTGAGTATGATGTTATACTTTTACTCTGGCCCAAAGCTTTAAAAAAAAAACAAAAAAAAAAACCCTAAAGACAGACGCTATAATCGTTCGGGAGGGAGGAAGAGGTCAAATGTACCTGACCCTCCTGGGTATTTAACAATATCAATACCCAAATACCCACACAGTCAAACATTACTGCAAAACGTCTTCCATTGGCTGAGATAGGAGTGCTTGCTTAATGTCAAAGTTAGGTCAACATAAATACATTTAGTTGCAGATTTTATGTTGAAATTTATTTTTGTAATCAGGATTACAATTTGTGTCAAAGTGTACGCGGCCTGTATAAACATTATATTAAAAAAAAACTATTTTAGGAATTACTTTGGTGAAAAGTTTGGTTTGAATTTCGCGCAAAGCTACTCGAGGGCTATCTGCGCCAGACGTACCTAATTTAGCAGTGTAAGACCAGGGAAGGCAGCTAGTCATCACCACCCACCGCCAACTTTTGGGCTATTCTTTTACCAAAGCATAGTGGAATTGACCGTCACGGTATAAAGTCCCCACGGTTGAAAGGGCAAGCATGTTGGGTGTGACGGGGATTCGAAGCCGCGACCCTCGGATTACGAGTCAGGTGCCTTAACCACCTGGCCATGCCAGGCCGAACGTAGTATTTAAAGAAGGGCTAAAGTATAAATAAATCTGTTTGAAGACGAGATCGATGCAGCTATTATAAATGTGCAGAGAGGTTACAACAGAAACTGTAGAGAACTACAAAATAACAACACAAAGCCAATGAGGTAAAAATGAACATAAATGAAAAAAAAACCGTAGAAAATAAACTGGTAAATGCAAGAATTAAACCACCCACATCTCTTTTCTTATTGTTCCAAAAAATCCAATTTAAAACGCAGTGTACTACTAAATATGTCAATATGTATCAGATTTACACACACAATTTTCTTTCTTAACACAAATATAGTTTAATATACAAACAATAACACGATTTATAATAACGGTTATTACCAAACGATGATTTATAAACAAAAGTTTTACAAACTTATAAACAATACCGAGTCTTCTGTCTGGTCTAAAACTGAATTTTTCATCGACGTTCACAGAAAGCGAATTAATTCTATGTTGATACAAAGGTATACTTCTCTTGACGGCTAGCTAGCTTGAAGCACACGTAAGTTTTTCACTGACGACAATATCTAATGTCCTCGCAGAAATACTGAAATCTGAAGTTAATTCATAAAAGTTAAACGATTTCTAATGATCGAAATTTGTAAACGTTCCTTGTCAAAAAAAATTATTTTTCCGATTAATAAGCATTTATCAAAACTGCAACTTCCGATGCTTATAGTATACTGACTGTAGCAAACGAACAACAATATTAAACTATCTATCCGCGTGTTGATTCACAAACTTTAAGGCGACGTTCTCGAAAGTTTACTTGGCAATTACTAGTATTACATAAGTATTTGGTACATTGTTGTTTCTTACGCTCGAGAATCTTCTACAAATTTAGAGAACATGCGGGACTTTCGCAATACACATATACATTTCTGAATATGTATTAAACTGAAACAAGGGTAGATAGTAAAATAAATACATAATAGTGAACCATTATGGTATATACAGACAATATAAAAATAAACTATTGAACACAGAATTAATATTGTTTTAACAAGACCTATCATAGATCGGGTTCTTATGGATTACTCGCTAAAAATAATGTGAAAGTCGCGGCATTTTATCATTTTATTTTTTTTCAATAAGTGAACTACCTTTGTTACAGGCTTGTTCAACTATAGACATAATTTAAAATACAATGTTTAAATAGAAATTCCTAAAGTAATGGTACACCTAGCTCACAAATAAACATACTTGCAGATGTATAGACGCGATAACTTCCAGTGCTTAGCTTGAACTGAATTAATTCGATCAGTAACTGCTTACTCATTAACTAATTGCTTCTTGTATTCATATTGTGGCCCCCCGCTAATACAGCCGTAAGTCTACGGATTTACAACCTTAAAATCAGTGGTTCGATTCCCTTCCGTGGACTCAACAGATAGCCTGCTATGGCTTTGCTATAAGAAACACACACACATTCATATTATGCTCGCTTTCTTATCTCTTTAGAAACGTACGAGATCATAGCGTCATAATTGTTGCATATTGTTGAGACCCATCTAGCAAATAAATATTGAAAAATATAGTTTACAACAATGTACATATACAATACGAAATACATCCTTTAGCACAGAGGCAAGTACATACACTTACAGATTGTTTTTTGTTTTGTTTTAATTTCGCGCAAAACTACTCCAGAGCTATCTGCGCTAGCCGTCCCTAATTTAACAGTGTAAGTCCAGAGGGAAGGCAGCTAGTCATCACCACCCACCGCCAACTCTTGGGCTACTCTTATACCAACGGAAAGTGGGATTATAACACCCCTACGACTGAAAGGGCGTGTATGTTTGGTACGATGGGGATTCGAACCCGCGACCCACAGATTACGAGTTGAACACCTTAACCAACCTGGCCATGCCGGGCCATACACTTATATAAGATACTCTTTAACACATAAATTAAATTTATGTTAATTCTTCAACAATGATGACCTGCACACCTTTCATTTATCATTTTACACTTACAACCAATTAGCGCAAAATGTTACTGCATAAATCAGCATCACAAATGATAAGCAACTTATTTAATTCTTTTAACATAGATACAATAAATATTTTAAAAACCAGGAAAATGTTGCAAAATTACAACCCCAAAATGGAAAATATACAGAATTACATTAAACAGAAAAACGACTAGTAAATGTTTAGAAAGACATAAAACTACTCAAAACTTATAATGAACAGAAACATTCTATAAAATTACGAACCAAAATATAGAGATATATTGATGAGATTATTATATGCAAAAACGGCTCGTTTGGGTTGAGAAAATATTTTACGTTTCGGCCTTCTACGTAAAATATTTTCTCAACCCAAACGAGCCGTATATATATATTTCTCGACATCACTAATTATGATGGCATTATTGACGTGCTTATTCAGAGCAGCCAGGTTCCATAGTGCGCCTGTCATTCTTCTGTGAACAGTCACAAGTTCTTTGTTTTCCGAAAACACTGTATATCTTCATCAAACCAAGGCTAAAGTGATGTTCTCTGACACAAATAATCTTGTCATTATGTGTCAGGCCCCTTGTAACTTTGTTACTACAACATAGCAGTGGCACTTAAGAGGTGAGAGCTGTTTGAGGGATAGTTGGTAATTTAACACTGGGCTGCAACTGGGTAGTCTTTCTAGCTCTTTTTACAAGCTCTCTCCCTCTCTCTAGTTGTTTGGATATGTAACTTTTGTATACCCGGGAGGGTCAGGTACACTATACCTCTTCCTCCTTCCTTTTCGTTGTTAGAGTGGACTTGGTAGTATATTTAAAGTTAATACATAAGGGCCAGAGTGATGAACATAACTCAGGCCCTTTCCAGGACAATATCCATGTATATTATACTTTCAGCTTATCTAAGCCTAGAACACAGGTGGCCTGTTTTATTTTAGCACTTGTGTATATGTATTTTTATTGATTTTTAATACTTAATTTTATCTTCATGATCTAATGTATGAATTATTCGGAGAAGAGGTGTTTAGGACTCGCTTCATTATATATGCAATACCTGTCTAGTTCGCATAACAGCTCATTTTTTCTCCAAATTTTATCGAAATATTTTATTGTACTATGTAGAAGTCTACCTGTAGATGTTTGTGTATTAGAGTATTTGTGCATGAACTTTGAGGAAGTGGTTTTAGGTACTCTATATGCTGTTATAATTAATGTATTTTGTAATGATTGTAGTTTGGTTTGCAGTTGTTTTTTACTTACGTTAATCCATGCAGGAGCTGCATAGTCTACTACTGGTCTTCTATATGTTTTCTATATTTTAAGGATGTTTTCAGGTGTTGTTCCATAATTTTTACCAGTTAGACTCCTTGCATAGTTTATTCTTCGCCAGATTTTATTTTTTATGTTACTTACATGCTTTATTCGCGTAAGTTTAGAATCATATCTTAGTCCTAAAAAATTTGCAGATGTAGCAGTCTGGAGAAGCGCTATGCTTATGTAAATCTGGGGTTGTACGTTTTGATGTTTCGTATATTTTGAAAATATCACTAATTGTGTCTTTGCTGTGTTTATTTTGATTCTATATTTTTGGAAGTATTCACTTATTCTGTTTAGTTGTGGTTATATGTTAGTGGCTGCAATTTCTGGTGTAGGGGCACTTTTCCAAATTGCTACGTCATTAGCGAACTGTAACGAGTATCCATGATTTTGGTCTTTATGTGGCATATTATTAACATACATGATAAAGAAAATAGGACTAACCACTCCTCCTTGAGGGACGCCAGCTTCTGGAGTGAAGAACTCAGAGAAAGCTCTCTACGTTCACGCTGCATTTTCTATTTTCCAAAAAGTTAGATAACCAGCGAATAATTCCACGCGGTAGTCCCATTTCATTCATACGGAACCAAAGACCATTGTGCCATACAGTGTCGAATGCTTTCTCGATATCGAGGAAGCAGACAGCAGTGCATTCTTTATTATTAAAGCTGTTTATTATCGTTTCAGTTAACCTAATTAAATGATCTGTCATTTGTGTAAATTTTCTAAATCCGTTTTGTTTTTCAGGTAATTTTGAAGTAACCTCCAAAAATGTGGAGGGTCTATTATTTATTATTCGTTCAAGAATTTTGCCTATACAGCTGATCAGGCTGATTGGTCGATAGCTATTTGGCTTATTAGCTGGTTTTTCTTCTTTGTTCATAGAAAGATAAAATAAAGATAGCTAATAGGTAGTCAAATAATTTTGGAGCGCTTTTTTTGGGGAGAATTGTTTGCATGCCATCATTTCCTGGTGATTTGTTTTTTGAATTCTTGATTGCTTGTTTGAGTTCAGTTGGTGTGATTTTTTTGGTCAGCAATAGAGTATTATAGTCATAAGTATTATCAGTGTTATTGTTAGTAATATTGATTGCAAAGTATGGTTTGTATAATTCTATGTTATTTGTTACATGGTTGTTTACTTTGTTGTAGAAATAGTTGTTCATGTCTGGGTCATTATGTGTTTTGTAGTTGATGTATAAAGGCTTTTGCTTTTTCTTTGTTGGCGCTCGCTATGGTGTTTTATGTTCCAGTGTTGGGTATTTTCTTGAAGTGGCTTCATTGGTGAATTTTTTTAGGTGCGACCAAAACTTTCTAGGGTCAGTTTGTTCATTTAGTTGGAAGCACAAGTTATCACATTTTTCTTGTTTTAACAGTTTAATTTCTGTTCTAATTTTATTTCTGATACTATTTAGTTGTGTTTTTATTTCTTGATCTCTTGTTGCCATGAAATATCTTCTTCATTGTCTTCGTTGTTTTATTAGTGTTAATAGTTGTTTGGTTGGTTTCCATGCATTGTTTATGGTTGTCTGTTGTTGCTTTGGTACAGTGTCCGTAGCTGCTTTTAGTAGACACTCCATGATTATTTGACTATAATTATCAATTTCTGATTCGTTATTGGCTGTACGTTTAATTTTGTCTGGTAGTATGTTGAATAATACATTTTGAAATTCCTGCCAGTTTGCTTTTTTTGTAGTCAAATTTGTCTTGTCTGTAGATTTTATCTTTATGGGGAGTGAGATCGAAGACACACCATATTGGAAGATGATCGCTGTGAACATCTTTTCCCACATTAAAATTTATTAACTTTTGACTAACATTAAATGAGGTGAGGCAGATGTATAAGATATCATTTGAATTTGTCGCATAGGTAGTATGCGTGGGTGTACTATTATTGATAAGGATTATGTTATTATTATCGATGAATTGTAATAGGTGTCCGCCATTTGTGTTAGTGGATTTACATCCAAAGTTCTTATATTTACTATTCAGATCACCTATTACAATTGTGTTTTGGTTGTGGGAAAATATGTTGTGGATTAGGTTTATGTCAATGCATTTAGTTGGTGAACAATAAATACCTGCTGTTGTTATTACGAGCGTTTGTGGCCCGGCATGGCCACGTGGATTAAGGCGTGCGACTCGTAATCTGAGGGTTACGGGTTCGCATCCCCGTCGCTCCAAACATGCTTCTCCTTTCAGCCATGGGGGCGTTATAATGTAACGGTCAAACCACACTATTCGTTGGTAAAAGAGTAGCCCAAGAGTTTGCGATGGGTGATGATGACTAGTTACCTTTCCTTTAGTCTTACACTGCTAAATTAGGGACGGCTAGCGCAGATAGTCCTCGTGTAGCTTTGCGCGAAATTAAAAAAACAAACAAGAATGAATGTCGTCGGTGTTTGGGTACATACCCTGGAGGGTCAGGTTCTCTATGACCTCTTCCTCCTCCTCCTACTTATATTCTTGGCTGATTGATATTTATGACTGTGAACTGAATTTTATTTGGTCCTTTTCAGGGCAATGTCCATGTATTGTGGCTCGTATACAGTTATTATTCTATTAGCATAATGTCAAGTTTGCTGGTGGCATTTTTTTTAATACATAAATAAAGAAACTAATTTTTTTAAATTTTTATTTAAAGTTTATATTTTTTATTATTATTTAAAGGTTTTATATTTTTTTATTTATTTTTATATTTGAAATATAAGTTAACTGGGGAGAGATATTTAGGACCAGCTTCATCATGTATGAGGTACCTGTCTAGTTCGCATAGTAATTCGTTTTTCATCCAATTCTTATTAAAGTACATAATTGTAATATGTAGGAGTATATCTGGTATGGGTGGTATGTTCGAGTATTTGTGAACGAATTGAGATGATATTGTTCTTGGAACTCTGTATGCAGTTGTGAGGAGTGTGTTTTGGATTGTTTGTAGTTTAGTTTTGATTATTTTATTGCTTACAGTTATCCATGTTGGAGCTGCATAGTCTATTACAGGTCTAATATATGTTTTATAGATTTTTAGAATGTTGTCTGTAGATGCTCCACTAAACAAACAAGCGTTTGTTGTTTCGGATTGGTTTAAATTGCGTGCTAAGTCAGACGAGTAATTTAGCAGTGTTAGACTAAAGAGAAACCAGATAGTCAACACCATTCACCGCCAACTCAAATAGTGGGACAAGACAGTAGTATCTGTCACCATCACTTTTTTAAAGAAAATATATGAAAAAATGAGACATTCCGCACATACTCACATCTGTATGTTCAAAAACTATAAACTGATAAATGAAGTCGCTTTTTCAAAAAAGGTGTAATTACCAAGCATTAATAAGATAATTTATAACCTATTCATGGCCCTTTTCAAATAGGAAAGCTTGCATATTGTATACCCAAAATTAGGAAATTCACTTACTCAACTTTATTTGATTTTTATAAATTGTTTACTGTGTCTAAGTGTTTGTTTGAGTTGAAAACTACACAATTGGTTAATTAATTACGTTTTGCCCATAAATGTATCACATCGCGATTTTTATGGTTTTAAATCCATAAGTTTACTGCTGAGGGACTGTATAAAATATAAATGTTTAGTTAGTTTATTTTCGTTCACACAATACTGAATAGCATAATTTAAATGTTTAATATGATTTATTTTTTTAAAGTTTATTACTTTGCAATAAAAACATCTGTAGTTGACATTATGAGAAATGGGTCCGTAAAGGTTTGTTTTGAAATTTCGCCGAAAGCTATACGAGGGCTATCTTCGCTCGTCATCCTTAATTTAGCAGTGTAAGACTAGAAGGAAGTCAACTAGTCATCACCACCCACCACCAACTCTTGGGCTACTCTTTTACCAACGAATAGTGGGACTGACCGACGATATATAACGCTCCCACGGCTGAAAGAACGAGTATGTTTGGTGTGATGGGGATTTGAACTCGCGACCTTCAGTTTACGAGTTGAGTGCCTAAACCATTTGGACCTAGTACGTAAAGAAACTTTGATGAAGGTTGTTTGATTTTGATGAAATGATATCTTTGTTCATTTTTAGGTGGAAGGTTATACAATGGTCTATATATATATGCATATGCATTGGAAAACTTTTACATTTTATACTTGTTTAAATTATTGCTCATTAAGCTATTTTTAAATGCATATGCCTTACATTTGTGATGAAAATCATGTAAAGTTGCAGCTGTTTTTTCGTATTATTTTTCAGTATTAACAAATGTTACTGAATACATCAGCAACAGATCAGTTAATGGTGGTAACAACATTTGTTCAAGAATAGATCTTTTTATTAGATATGGTTTAAAGTATTTTTTTAAAGTACTTAAACTGGTAGTTGTAAACAAACTTTTATTAATATTGCTTAAAATCGAACAAATTATTAATAAAATGTAAATATTATGTATGATTTCCGGTGTCTGAAAAGTAATATCCGGCTTACTATCTCTATGACCCTGATTCATTGAATTCGAAGGGTGTGTGTTCGTTGCTGTAGTGTTATTTACTCTAGGCTTAAGCTTAGAGGTCGAGTAAGAAATGAATCTGTAGAGGAAATTACTAAGATTCTAAATTTGAAAGTACATGTATATACCTGTGTTTGTTGATGGTACAATTCCATAAGGACCAAAGAAGGAATGAAACCCGCTTCATATTGTTTAGTTGCATGGAATTGAGAATTTAACGAGAACCACCTTGCCTGCTCCAAAACATCGTAAACGAGAAGGGAACCCGCCACACCTGCCGGTGACCGTTACAAACGGGTAGCATTGGTTTTTAAATTAGGCTGCGCGACAGTGTGACATCACTTAGATTTATACTGGAGTGTAACGTTATTTTCTTAATAATTTTTTAAGATTTAATTTTGGCTTTTGAGTTTATTGTTATTAATATTATACACAAAATAAAATGGGTTGCGCAGTTAGTTCTATAGCAGACAAAGAAGCAACTGAAAGGTCTAAAAAAATTGACAAAGATTTGCGGGCAGATGGAGAAAGACAAGCAAGAGAAGTCAAGCTACTTCTTTTGGGTATGTAAATTGTCATCTTTAAATTATTGTAATTTTTATTGTTATATTAAATTATATGTAGACAAATAAATTAACTGAAAAGTTCTATATTAAAACGTTTGATTTTTTAATTTAAAACAAACTCTGTGAGTAAAGAGATCCACTTGGGGAAATATATTAAAACTACATTTAAACGACGGGAGTTTCTTTGCTCTGTAAGTCACCATAAAAGAACTTCTGCCATTAGTATTATATCCATTAGAAGGCCTATGATGTGATTGTTTTTAATTTCTAAGTCAAACTAAGCCATACTGTGCTGACACAGTGAGAGTAAGTCAGTTTGAAAAGTAGAGTTTATTGTTTCATTTAAGTGGACTTGCATATTTAACTTTGTTTTAAGGTGAAAAAGGCCATTTTAACTCGTGTATGATTTGTATGGTCCTATTTCAAGATTGTGCAGTTTGTTGATGTTGGGAGACATTAAGAAGCTAATTATTACTTTATAAGTATGTTTGGGATTTTATTATATGATAATATCAAAGTCAGTAATTCTACAGTTTTGTGGTATTCCTTACTAACTGATGATTTGGAGAATACTGAATTAAAGAGTTCAGAATGTATTGCTCTTTTAATGTACAACTGGGTGAAAGCCTTGACACTGATAAATGTAGGAATACACAAATATTTATTCACACAAGTAACAAAAAATAAAGGCAAGTGTTTATTTATGCACATAAAAGTGGTAAGAGATTTATTCAAATGCTCTTACCAGTTTAGTACCTCCCTTGTAAGTTAAACTAAAAACTTTAAAATGAAATTGACACCCCTTAGGAAATTAACTGGAACAAATATTATAATTAAAATGTTGCTATCATTTACAATTTTAATTCTCACTCTTGTACAAGCAAATCTAGCTTTAAATATAAAACAAAACCACTGACAAATTCAGGCTTGCACATGAAATACACATTACACCCAAAACCTGCATCAACTAGGAGTTGATATTTAGAGTATAGATGCCCCTGATTTTTATATGATTTGCTCTCGGGAAAATGGCTTTCTATTTCTGGATATCATGTACTATCCTGCCTACAAGAACGTTCATTAGTTGCCAGCTAACAGACCCATGTCTTGCATTCCTTTAAAAGAGAAAAGGGTAAATTACATAAGTGAATCTCTGCATCCAGATCAAGGAGTCAGAAAAACCCAATAATAATTTTGAAATAAGTGTCATCTCATTAAGTGTGAGATTCAAACTGTCATGACTCAAATATATTATAATGTATGTACATAAATTAAAAACCATGTGTCCAACTAACCAATTCAGTTTAGAGGTGAACAATTGTTGATTAGTGGAAATTGATAATCATTCTTTGTTAAGCTCATTGGTTGATTCCATTAAACCTATTGGAAAAAAGTCTAAGAAAAAAATCTCAACCTTGGATTTACACCAGTGACTTAGATGAAGGAATGGTCAGTAGATTATTTATATTTGCTGATGACACAAATGTGTGTTGTTAACCTATGAGGGGGATGTTACTGCTTTACAAAGGATTTAGGTTATTTGGTGAGTTGAGTGAATAAATAGCAGGTAGCTGTTAATTATAATAAATGTACATTAATGCATGTGAGGTATTAGAATTTGAATTATGAGTATAATTTTGATGGGAATAGAATCAACAGGACTAGGGAAAGATCTTGGTGTACTGATTCATCAGGCTTTCAAGTTACCATGCAATGTGTTATTGCTAGTGGTGGGGCAAACAGGATTATACATTGTATGTATAGAATTACTGAAGTATATAGAGGTTACAATGTCATCATGTAGGTCATTGGTTAGGCCACATTTAGAGTATCATATTCAGTCTTGAGGTTTTACTTTGAAAAGAAATTTAACTTATGGAAGAGGTTCAAAGTTGCTTGAGTGATACCTGGAATGGAGAGGTTGTCATATGAAGATAAATTAAGACTTCTTAAATGTTTTGTCTTGAAAAAAAAAGAGTTAGAGGTGTTATGTTAGGTGATTAAGATTGTTAATGGAATTGATAGTGTTTATGCATCATATGTTTTCACAATTTAATAGTGAGAATAGTAGGATTAGGAGACATAAATATAAATTTTGGGCAGGAGGGATGTTATCTTCACCTAAGACAGCTTTATTTTTTACAGGTGGTTGGCCAATGGATGTGATGGATGCAGTTAATTTAAAGAAGTTTAAGGGATAAGTAGTGGAATGATATAGGTTGTCTTTGAGTTTTTTAATGTTTAATTTAGTGTATGGGATAGCACAGAGAGACCATAATGGACCTATAATGTTAGATCTGAGCTACTCTAGTATATTTATTAAGGCATTTAAAGAAAATAGCCATAACCTGATTCTACAGAGAATTAATTTTGGGAATAACAGTATATGTAGGTCACTAAACCTGAATGTTGAACTTTGGTTAATATGCAAGAAAGAGCATATTGGACTTGTGGCATCAAGTTAATGGGAAAGGGAAAGCATTTTGGAATGTATAGTTTCATTTAAATAGGGTAGGGGCTGGTTTGTATGCAAGGGACATTATCTCAGCTATAAACTAGGACCAGAAAGTGGTGAGGGTCAGGATAAACCAAATGTAGAAAAAGTAAGATATGCAGAAAAGTATAGTGGAAGAACAAATTACAGAAGTAGTTATAATGGTGGGGTAAACTATTACTGTTGTAATGATAGAAGTATAAGAAACTTGCAGCACTAATTATAATGGAAGAGTTTGATATAATTGGAATAACTGAAACTTAATAAAATGTAGACAATTTTGATTATAGATTTTTTCTTGAAATACAGTGTTATATATTTTTAATAGTGTTAAAATACCATTCTAGTGAAGTTGAAAATGTCAAAGTAAATGGCAAGAAAATTGAACCTGTAGTGTTTTCTGTCAAGGGTATGTGGGTCCAAGTGAGCATAGCTCAGGTTTGATTCTTTACTGTATGTGGATATGAGATTTTAGAGATAAATAAAAACAAATTTTGAGGAGATGCAGAAATAATTATCTGTTTAAAATTAGGCCACTGAATTTACTGGAGATACTGATCAAATGTGGAGAATGTTTAAAATTAAAGTTTTCAAGATAGATTCTTTCTTTAAAGACAGGAAAGGTAGCTGTCGACAAAAGACCACGTTGGTTTTTGAAATATGTAAAGAATGAGATTAAATAAAAGGATTGTAAATTTAAGAAGTTTAACTTTCCTGATGGGGGATTTGGAGAAATACAGAAGTTCAAGAGCTGATCAAACAGAGAATTAGAAAATTAAAGAGAGTTTATGACAAAAATTTGGCTGAAAATGTAAACATTAACAGTAAGGATTTCTTTATATACATTTATATACAACTAAAATATTAGGATGGGAGCATGGACTTTGAGTTGTGATAAAGGAAATGCTATTTATAATAACTGTAAGATAACTTATGTCCTGAATTTTATTTTCATGATTTTTTACTAATAACAATTTATGCAATATTTCTCATCCTGAACAGTTGCTAGATGGTAACAACAAGATGAGCATATTAATTCTGAGTTTGTCCAAAAACCAAAAAGGAAGGTTTACAAATGAATAAGACTCTTGGACCATATTTCTCCAAGGATTTTTAGATAGGTTAAGGATTGGATAAGTAACCCACTTGCTAACACTTTTTGTAAGACTTTGAATAGTGGGTAGATGTCAGATGATAGAGAATTGGCTAATGTAACTCCTCTTTTCATTGAAGGTGATAAAAATCAACATGGTTTAAATAGGGATAAATACTGCCTTTCTGATATTCTGACATTCCTTAAAAGGATTATTGCTAATCTAGAATTTGTGTACCTGGATTTTTAGAAAGCATTTAACAATTTGCAACATAAAATGCTTGTTAAAAAGTGGTTTCTATATGTGTGGGGGTTTAGTTGAAAAGGATCTGAGTGAGATATTTAAGATTAAGAAAATTGGTAATTTGGCAGAGTTATAAAAATCTGCACTGGAGACCACATTGAAGAATAATTCAATTTCATTGAAAAAGTTTTTAGAATAATGTTTACCCTATCCTCAGCCACAACAAGAAAACAACACAATTATAAAATTACTTTACTGTATATCCCTAAATTAGGGAAGAAATTCAGGAGTTCAACATATGAGTTTTGGAAAACTCCTCCAGAACACACTAATGAAAGTGAAACAACTCATCAACAAGATAAAGAAAAAAGAATTCATCTACAAATTGCCATGTTTATATGGAAATACATACAATGGAGATGCAGGTTATACCATAAAGCAAAGACTAAAAGTAGTAAGTAGTATACACTGAAAATGCAGAGGATTGGTGAAAATGTGTAAAAAGATGAGTGTGTATCAGAAATAGAGTTTTAGGTAAGGAATATGTTAATTTCTGAGATGATACTGCACCTCTATATACAGATTAGCTAGAACTCCTTGTTTAAGTGGTGAAGGAACTATTGCAAAGTTTTACCTAGATCAGCTTCCTTCAGAAAGTGCCTGAAGAAAAAAGTAATTGGAATGTGACATCCAATGACAATGGAACACCTGTGGGAGACCACATCTTATCTCATTTAGGTCATGATCATCACCCAAAAAAAGAAAGAAAAGAAGAAACAAGTAAGTTCTGTGTGTCCCATGGATGGGAAAAATAAGAACATGGCCATCTGAGTACTTTCACACAAGAGATCAGAGTACCAATATTTGTAGCAGATTGGCATGCATTCAGATCCTATATTGTGTGTTCCCTTCATCTCTACTGTAAGATTATTGGATTGACACCAACTGTTGGAAGTGTGGACAGTAATCATAACATAGAGATGTGTGTGGTGTGTGTCCTGCTTGATTAAATTGAAGAGACAAAACTGCAAGAGAAAGGCACAGCATCGTAGTGTGTTCAGCTCAACTGGAAAAACTCAGGCCACAGGAGGAGAGCACTGTTAATATAAGTATAGCTATAAGATGGGCCACCTGTATTATACTGACATTGTCAGTATTTCCTGTGTCAGATATACATTTTCTGAAAATGTTATAATGAAAATATTAATATATAGATGCAACTAGACTGACACATTTAGAAAAATCATCAATGATAAAACATAATTGTGAAACATGTCTTATCATAAACTGGGACCAGAATCAACTTCTGAATACAGCTAATTAGTGAAAAGTCAAGAAAATTAAAGAATCCCTTTATATCAAATAATACCAACCTAATATTACAGTTTTGATGTCAATAACTGCTGGACAATCACTTGCTGAAATACACAAAATGACTGATTACACAATATAATGTGCTTCAGGGGTAGAAATATTCTAAATTTTCAGCCGGACACATGTCCTTCGAGACAGTGAAACTTGCCAGACATTTGAAATTTTAGCAGGACACCTCAAAATTGTCACTGGACATTACCAAAAACAAGAAATCAAGTAAAGACAATTATTACATAAAACAGAATCATTTTATTTATGGCAATGAAACACTATTTCAAAGCAAGTGGCAACAAGCCTTGTATCCATTAAAAATGACACATCAATCAAACTGGTAGATTTAGTCATCCAGAACTAAGACATCAGCTGATGTAGACTCAGTATCTCTATTGTCTCTATGTGTGTGAGTTCCATGTGAACTCTCAAATCATCTGGTTTTTTTACTGTCCTTCCACCAGGATTCTACAGACTTGCACAGTAATTCTGTGCTTGCAAGATCACAGGTCTTATTCTTAGCTAATTTTATTGTCATCAAGCCATTAAGAGAATCATTTATTAGTTTGGACTGCCAGTCATCCTTAATAACTGCCATCTGGAAAAATCCATGTTCTGATTCAGCAGATGACACAGAAATCACCTGCATGAGGCATACCAAGGCCAACACTGTTGATCCAGGGAAAAGTTTACTGTCCTCAACAGTAATTTGACTTAACATGTGGGCCCACAATCCACTTGCACTACTAGCCAGGGATTCATCTGATTTGGCAAGTTTTGTTGCTCTGAGCAGTGTCTCATGTAAGTCAGCTTGGTAAATATCAGCTGCAATGTTGAAACCCTTAGCTTCTAGTAGAGCACCAAAGTGGTCCAATAGTGTCTGCAGTTCATTATGGCCATAAGATGACAATGCTTCCTTGCTTTTAGGCCAGTTGCTTGGTTCAAAAATTTGAAAGGCACCAATAAAATCCTTATCAAATTCTTCAAATCTCTCATTCAGATATGTGACAATTTTACCTATGAAGATGGTAGTTTCTTCAGCCACAGATTGAGCAACTGTCTCTTTTGTGGCACTTTTTGAGCCTCTGCCCCTTGTCTGACCATTAATAGCAATCACCTTTCCTCTATGTAACCACTTGCCAGTTTGTTCACATGTTGTGAGCTCTTTAGCAATTTTCTGGGATCTATCAACATGATTCAGATTGCTCAGCTTCTCTTTGCAGTTAGTTTGTCAGAAACAATGTTCACAGTAGCAGAATTGTCTTACATTTTGAGACTAAGAGATGTCAAAACAGGCAGAACTGCCAAGAGAATATCCATGTAGAGGATGAATTTAAGGCTTGTCAAAGTACTGTATAATCCTGCAGCTTTCTGTACACGTTCCCCTTTGTCATGCAGCTTTACTTGATACAAATGTTTTGATAAAGCTGGCCAGTTATGAGAACCTGACTCCAGAGTGCGCTTTTTGTTGGCCACCCACCGGGTTCCTGTCCCTTTTGTTGGCTTTGCCAGCTTCTTTGAGGCCACCCCAGTTCTGTGGTGAATTGTCACAACACTTCCATAGGTTTTCTAAAAAGGTTTGGATACTATGAAGGTAAGGGATGTCCGTGATGGTCTTCTTAATTGCAAGTTTCAGTCTATGACTAACACAGTGGATCTTTATCAAATAAGGTTTTTGCACCTTCATTCTGTTGACAAGTCCTTTATTTGTGCCAAAATTGACAGCTGTCCTATCAGCTGTCAGGCATACAATTGATTCAAGCCAGTCAGGAAACTTGCCATATATGGACAATGCTGCAAGTCCAAAAAATTAGTACCCAATATTGTTACTTTCTGTAAAAAAAAAAAAAAAAAAATGTAAATTTGTACTTTGGAAAATTCAACTGCCCCGTTATCTATTATGCTAATTGTGCTAGGTTAAACTCCAATTCTGTCAGTGGTAAATACATGGTTCTTCTTGGTCTAAATCAATTGAAAAATGCTTGAGTTTTCACTGATGTATATTAATAATAGAATGAATATGTAAACCTGAAATAAAACACAAATGTATATGAAATATTGTCTATTTTAGTTTTTCTTAATAAGGAATTCAGGATAAATCCAGAAAATTCTCATCCCAAGAAATTAAGAAACCTTTATCTGAACTAAGTGCCTATAGCAAGTCATCAGAATCAGCCTTCTCAACTGACTGCAGACACAGGAAGTGGGTTACTGGGTAACAGTCACTGTCCAAGTATCTTACATAGACTATCTCCTGCTCAATGTTTGCAGTGTCTGTTGAACCGTCAGTCATAATGCCAAAGAATAATGATGTGTGCAGACAAGACCTGACATTAATTCTAATTGTTTCTGTAGTGTACTTCATAAAGATAACTGCTTGTTTGTCATTGGCATAATGTTCTGTTAAGTTCATACCAAAGTTGTGCTCCTGCAGCAACAGATCTTGAAAATCGCTGAATGGTTTGGCATTCAAAGCCCATATAAAGGGGAGTCCTGAACAGCACAAGCAAACGATCTTTCTCAGTTTTGTTAAGTTTTCTCAATTCTTTCATTGTGGGAGTTAAATCAGGTGTTTCTTTTGCTGTCTTAGCTTGACAACTTGGACTGTGGGTGCGACTGTTTTCATGCTCCTTAACAGCACTTGCTCTCAGGTTGGAAGATCCTGATATGAAGGTGTTCTTCTGGCTTCCACTACTTTGGTCATATTCCTGGCAAATTGATCAAAACATCAGTCCAGTAGTGTTATTATACTCCAGCCATGGTTGGCCTCTATTCCATTCATCCTGGAAACGACGAGTAGGCTTAGCGCCAGTACTAGCAGTGACAGTTTTTGCTTTAACACTTGGGCTTGGGTCAACAAGCTTGGGTTTTTTCACTTGGGGTTCCGTAGTATTGTCTTCTGATTCATTAGTCTTGCTCATGAAGCCAAACTGAAATAGATTGTGAGACTTTCCCATTTTTTTACCATCAGACGCCATGGTCAGATCGTCATGAATGTTTGGTAGTCACGTGACTATCCAGGACGGCACGGATAAGGTGACCTAAAAAGCGTATTTTGTGAGCATTCACGACCGTTTTTTAAAATTTGCTTTTTCTTTTTTGTCTTAAATAAATCTTAAATTTTGCAAGTTATTTTCCACTCATTATAGGATATGCTTTTGAGCAAAATCTTTGGGCTGTGCATACACTGCTTTTGCCTCACTTATTTTTGAGGGTACGATGTATTTGTGTCCAATATGTTAGGAATATGACCACCTGTCATGATGTCCGGTGATAGATGTGAAAGTGCCAGTCAAACTTGATTTTTTAACGGACATGTCTGGCTTTAAATAGAAAATTTCGATTCTTGTGCTTTCAGATTGATTTACTCGTATGAAAAAATAAGAACATAGGAAGGAACAATCACAGTACCATGTTAATGATTAAGAAGACACTACACAGATAACAATTCTGACTTCCACTTGATAAGTTCTCAATTTTGAAGCATGAACATTTTTCCTTTCTAGAAGTAGGCAGGAACAGTCATTCCCTCATAGCTAAAACTTTAGAATAGCTTGTAATTCACAATTATTCCAATAATCATTTTTTAGTTTCACCCTTTATAAATTGCAGTAACTCACCACTACTCCAATAAGCTCTTAAGTTCTTGTTTAAACAGTTGTCTGCTCAAAGTACAGGTAGAAGTCTACCAGTCAACCTGTTGGATCCATTTATGAGTAATAGTGTTAGAAGAATAGTCAGTTGGACAAGTAAACCTGTGAATTAACAGGCTCACTATAGAACTCAAAGTTTAGTTAGTATTCATGATATTTTCTTCAAACTTCACTCGTACAAAAAAATGATACAATTATTACATTAAATCACTTTTTGTCTCAGATAAGGTTTTTTTTAAATTCAAATATCAGAAATAAAGACCAATTAAAATAAATCACATTCATGGTGAGGCATTGAAGTAATTACTTCTTTATATGGCAGTAGGTTTGTTTAATTTTTGTAACTGTAAAATTTTGACAAGCAGATTCTGCAAAATGTATATTTGAAAGTATGAAAGAAAACGTTACATTTAAAATCCAGAGTTTATGTTTCTGAGATAAAACCGATTGGGTTGAATGTTGTACTATCTCTAATGTTTCAAGTTAGCATGCTATAAATTCCCTCTAAGTAATCAAATAAAGTAGTTACTTTGTTTTGTTAAGGGTTAAGTTGATAATATTCTTACTCTGTTTTGCAGGAGCTGGAGAATCTGGTAAAAGCACAATTGTTAAACAAATGAAGTAAGTTTCTTTCTTTATTGTAAGTTAAGGCTAAATCATTGTGAAATAATATACAGACAAATGAGTAACAAACTGAAGTCATCATACTGTGCTTGATACATGTGTTGGATGCAAAACCATCTCATTTATTACTGTATACATATGGAACATCAGATAGTTTCGTCAACTGTTACTTTGAGCAGTTGAAGAACAAAATAGTGTCATTACTCATTACCCTCACTCTCAGAAGGGGGGTTATTGCATTTGGGTCCACATGTGCATGTCTGTTTATATTTCTATGAGTGTGTGTCAGTCTAATAGACCAATGTATGCAAACATTTCACACAAGATGGGAAGTTAGTATGTTTCCCAGTTTTGAATTAATAACTTTGGAAAGTGTGATCTGATTTTTACCAAATTTTATGGGTACATTATAGTTGAGACTTTTCACCATACTACAGTCACTTTAGAAGAAAATGTTAGTTATTTCACACAATTTGTTTGTTTTTATGTAATTTACTTTAGAATAGTATTTATGCAATTCTTTGTATTTGAAAGGCACCATCTCATCAATACTAGAAAACACCCATAAAATGAATTTTATAAGGGCTTGTTAGCCATGCAATCAGCTGTTGTTTCTATAAATGGGCAAGCTCACAGATAACTTTGTGTGACCCTGTTGGCTGCTAAAACTGATACTTTAATTCTAATTAACCTAGACTAGTGATGTTACATGTTCATTAATATGTCATTTATTAAGTATATTATTGTAAAGACACAAATTAATATTTGTAAATGAAAAATTAAATTAGAATTTTAATTTAATGTTTAAATTATAAAACTTGATATTAATTATTAGCCAGTTCAAGAGGTGTAACAAATCCGATCCTGACCTAAACTGCATATGATGAACTACTTTCTGTGTAGCAGAAGGCCAAAAGAGCTTCTATGTTAGTTTAAGGTCATGGTCCAGTAGTAAGCTGTGAGAATGTTTCAGTTTAACCAGCAAAACTCCATTTTGTTGATTGATAACTGTACAATTCAGCTGATACAAGTAACTTTTATTGTCCAGTTTTGTAAACAGATAATTGAGATGTGACGTCAGGTCTCTTATAGTCTCTGTGGACCCTTTACAGTTCTCGTCTATTTCTCAGATGTGTAGAACTGACTTAGGTGATGAGTTAATTATGGAAGAATAAATGTAAACTGTGCAATATTTGTTTTTATATTTTATTTTTGTTGCTTAAGTATCATCTTGAACTCTTCAAATTAAATAATTTACAATTTCAGAAAAGTTTCTTTAAACTCTCTTAACAGTCAATACCAAGATTTTTTTTCCCATCAACCCATATGGTGTAGAGATCCAGATATAGACATTATTGAGATCATAGTTAACTTTCACACTTATATTATATAAGGTATAATATGTTGCTAAACATACTTGTGTACTGGTGAAACAACATTTTCTGTTTATATTTAAATTATTTAAAGATCAGTGTTTACCTATTATTTATTCTTTTCCTGTAGAATCATTCATGAAGCTGGTTATTCTAAAGATGAATGTCTTCAGTACCGACCAGTTGTTCATAGTAACACGATTCAAAGTTTGATGGCTATCATAAGAGCCATGGGTCAGTTGAAGATTGATTTTGGTGACCCAGCTAGAGTGGTAAGTTTTATCATAATATTTTCCTGACCAAATTGATGTGTATGATTTTGTTTTTTAATTCAAGTATTTCAGTCAATTCCTTTATTTGAGAGTAGCATGCATGGTGTGATAGATGAGTGTGTTCTGCATCATGCATGACAAACCTGTGGCTTATTGGGTTATTGACTTTTGATTATACATTCATTTGGTTCTTTACTTTCTTTGTTCTGATAATGAAAGTATCTTTCTAAATAAGAAATATGTACATTAAAAGCTTAAGTTAATAAACTTGTATTTAAAATTTATTTTGCAAGAAGCTTCTTGGCTTTGTATTTTCTAATATACATCTTATTTTGGCTCTGCCTTTCTACTAATAAAGCAAGAAAGCTGTTAAAATATTAGAATTTGTAGTATAAAATTTTCCATTTTGTTAAAAAAAACTTTCCAGTTTTGTGTAATCAAAGAAACAACTTATTTTCACTGTAGCTATCTGCTCTGCTGTTGTCTTAATGTAATGAAGGGAGGCAGAAAGCTGTTTAAATGTTAATATAAGCAAGTTGAAGGTAGATAAAACAAAACAGAAAAAATATGCAGAAATATCACACAAAATGCAAATCTGCCAATCTTATGATTTAGGTGTAATTGTTCTGATTTATTTATTTTTCATTTTACACCTGTACAGATTGCTGTTATTTTATGAGTTTATGCAATATTCCAGAATTTTTTCATCAATCTTTCTTTCTATCAATAATTTTCTGGAAATAATTCACCATTCTCCGCTTTCCATCTCAATCTTTCAAATGCTTGGAATAGTCTATTCAAAGTATGTAAGTGGTAAGTGTTTAGAGTACACTGATCATTTTTTGATAGGAAATTGTTGAAAAAAGATGATACTGCTTTATCTTTAATGACTTCAACAAAGAAAAGAAAGGTTTATAGCAAGCAGAAACTTAGACATGAGTATTCAAAAAAGTTCAGTGATATTGTATCATCATCAAAGGATATGAATTATTCAAGATGTACAATTTATCTTTGGGATTTTTTCATTTCTCACAGAGGTAAAAATGGTATTGAAAAATTAAACTCCAGAAAAATTGTTTGGTGTCATCTGGAATTATTAAAACAGGGCTAAGTATTTTTGTAAAACCTGATACCGTATTAAAAAATGATGTGTAGAGACCATGTTTATTTGCCTCTTTTATGCTGGAACACAATCTTCCTTTGGCCATTTCTGACTATAATTCAAATATTTCTAGATTTGAAAATTGCTGAATGGTAGTGATGTTTTAAAACTAAAACCTGTGTAATAGTTAGATAAATGACCAGCTGTGCAACTGAGTGAGTTGTGAGTGATGTTCAAAGAAAGGCTTTCAATTTGTCCACTGATGGCAGTTATGTTGTTGACAGTAAACTATATTTTGATGTAGTAACATACTTCAATGACTGAAAGGAACACAAAGTAAATGCAATATTACTTATACTTTAAATGGAAAGTCATCTAGCAAGAATATTGCAAGAATCCTTCCTACCTCAAAGTCTTTAAAATGGAGAAATAGTGTATTAATATCTGTTGACAACATAGGGAGAAAAAAGGAGTTGCTAGTTGTTTTCTGAAACTTAATTCTAATATGGTGATTGGGGATGCTTTTGTCCCCTCCCTTTTTGTCTGGCAGCAGAAAAAGCAGCAAAGAAGTTGCTGTATCAGTTTGACAAAAATTCATATTGACATTTGCTACTGTTTTGACAAGAACACAAGTAGGAAACAAGAACTAAGGGAATTCCAGAATATGTGATGTGGACTCTCACTATTCTGAAGCATGTGTGTACATACAGGCTGTCTCTAGAGAAATGCTTACAGAGGTGAATTGAAAAGTGGAGACCTATGAAGCAGTGTTTTGCACCCAAACATGATGCAATTTATGTGAAAGTCTGTTGCATGCAGATCAATGGAAAAAGTTATTGTATAGAATAATACAAAGAAAAAATTTCAACTAGATGCAGTATATCAATGGACCTGGATCTTTTTTGGGTGGGTTCTTCTAAGAAAGTACCAGGAAAATTTGCAAAAGCAAGTGAGTAGGTACAGGATACATCTGATGCCAAGTCACTAGGAAACATTTACTTGGAAAAGGAAATACTTTACAAGTTACTTAAATCAAGAAGATATGTTATATATACATTATTCCTGAA
Source organism: Tachypleus tridentatus (assembly GCF_004210375.1). Taxonomy (NCBI): domain Eukaryota; kingdom Metazoa; phylum Arthropoda; class Merostomata; order Xiphosura; family Limulidae; genus Tachypleus; species Tachypleus tridentatus. Next base: position 13,511,468 of record NC_134829.1, on the reverse strand, counting down.
CAATTGTATTCAAATCTTTGACAAATATATTTTGAAACTAAAGCCTGAGATTCAACTCATCCATTGTTTGCAAGTAATCTTGTTTGTTTTATTCAAGGATTTTTAAGACTGTTTTCTCTCTTTATGAAGATGTAAGGTATTGCTGTAAAACTGCTTTGAAATATATGAAAGCCAATTTTTGATTTCAGGATAAAACTTTGAAACATGCAAAAATAGCAGACGTACATGTCAGATAAAAGATTTTCTTTGGAATTGGTAGAGTATTTTTTTTAAAATTCAAGCCATTTATGGCAAGGAGACTTTTGCAGATCAATGTCAAGCTCCACCATAGTGCTGATAGGGAAGATGGAGACGGTACAAATAATTTACAGATGGCTTCCTAAAGAAAGCTAAGATTGCTAATTACAGGGTTTAATAGGTAGTACACTGTAATTAGTAAGTATTAAATAAAACATAATTAGTTGGGATATCACTTCCATTAATGTTTTTTACTTTTTTCCTGTTAGGGAAGACTTTTTTTTCAAATTTTAATGTTGGTACGTTCGATCGCATGGACCGAAAATATATTCAATAGATGAAAGTTTCTCTGAAAAGTAAAGTGTTATTTTTACAGAAAAAAAGAATGTTCCAGATTCATATAAATGACAACACTATCCAAGCAGCATCACCCTCTAGAAAGTGCCATGAAATCTCCAATTTTATATAAAATACCATTATTGTAAACATGTAACTGCTCATGGATGAAAAGAACACTTCATAAGCTTCACTTTGGTATCTTATTCTGCTTTTAAAGCTGGGTGGATATTTATAATATATTTGCATACTTACATAAAAATAAGTGAAATGAATACATCTCATAGTATGATGATATTAACTTTATTAGTATTGTTGCTGTTCTGTAGTAAATAAATTATTTTTAACTCAACATGTGTGGATTACATAATAAATACTTCAGACATCAAGTTAATATAAAGCAAGGAGTAAATGTCTATAAATTGTGGGGAAAAAAGTTGGAGTTTAACTAAAATTGAAATCAGGCAGACTTACCTCTAAAATACTGAAAGCTTTTTTTTTTTTTTTTTTTTGATTTGAGCTCATACTGCCAACAAAATATGGGACTCAAAATTTCTGAATCTCCCTTGTACATTTGCATACTATATAAGTAAGTAACCCATAATATTCCACTCTTCTACCTCAGTTCTGTGTGGATTCCTGTAGGTGATGGGGGACCTCCCAGAGTAGGTTTTGTACTTTCAGTTTACCTCCTGTGGGATCTAAACATCCACCTGTATGTATGCCATGCGTGGTGACCCGTGAAGGGGAGGAGAGGATCCTGGTGGTCGAGGGGTCCAACTCCAACACACCACTTTGGCCTTGAATTCCTGTAGATGGGCAGTCTTGGGGTGGCCCCCCCAAGATCATTCAGCTAGTACATTTGGGACAGGGTCAACTGAGTGTCAGCATAGGACATCCTCAACAGGTGTAGTCGACATTATGTCTGATACTGGTGTTCAGGTATAGTGCATCCTCTTGTAGGGTTCCATGGTGGGTGCGGTCAGTGGGCACTGAAATATTTTTATTTTATTATGGATATACCTCAAATAAAAAATAAGCATGACAACATGGAGAAAAATCTGACTACTGGCTTAACGACCTTGCATTGATGACTCTGTATGGTCAAATTCACAACTTGAATCTTTCCTGCAATTTTTAATTATACGTTCTTCAACTGAAAATCCCTTAGGGCAGATGTCTTAGGCTCTCCTAAATTGGTAAAAAAATTACATTCTGGGAACATTTTAGTGGAAACATCTTCATCACAACATTCCAAACTCCTCTTCAAATCAAAGGCCATTGAGAATATATCCATTGAGGTTACTCTTCATTCTACTTTGAATTCTTCCAGAGGAGTTATAGATGAGAGAGATTTAAAGACCATTTCTGAGTCAGAGATCCTCACAGGTTTCACCAGCTAAGGTGTTACAGCCGTGAGCCAAATTTTTACTCACTTCTCTCTCGGAACTTGATCCTGCCATCTTATGTAAATCATCAATAGATGATTGTGCAGCAGCAGTAACTAACTGTATTGGCCAAGCAGGCTGCTCACTGCATCCCCAAAGCCTCAAATTCTTTCCCACAGCATCCCCGCCCTTGGTGGAATTCTGCTTGTTCTATAACACGAAAAGCTCAGAAACATGCTTGGGATAAATTTTGTAGATATCCCACGCTTTCAAACTGCATTGCATTTCAGCAAGCCTGTCATGCACAAGCTCAATGAGTTAGATATCAAGGGCAGAAGGAATCTTGGATTAAATACACCTCCAGCGTTTCTTCAACCACCAGTTCAAAAGTCATATGTGACAAGATCCAGATGGTGAGTGGACAGTATACTTCTGTTCCTCTCTATGCCAATACTTTTGGTGAATGTTTCTCTCATGTATCTAGCTCTTCCCAATCATCCACTTCCTTCTTAACTATTAAAACACGAGTTGAACATCTGCCTCTTTCCTTTTTGAATGATCATCCCTATGACTACAATCACCCTCTTACACTGGTGGAACTCAAACTTGCACTTTATAGGTCTGGCAATACATCAGTTGGACCTGATGATATACATTATGAGGTGCTTTGCCACCTTTCTCCTGCCTGCCTTTAACCAGATATGGCAGGAGAATGTCTTTCCTGATGCTTGGTGCCAAATTATTGTTCTCCCTATTCTTAAACCTGGGAAGGATCCAAAGATTCCTTTGAATTACCATCCAACTGCTTTGATGAGTTGTCTCAGTAAGACCTTAGAGAGGATGATTAATGCTCATTTTGTTGGATTCCGTGAATCAATTAACAACCTTCTCTCACTCACTCGGTGTGGGTTCTGAAGACAACGCTCCATGATAGACTACTTAATTCACCTTGAAACATCAGTCAGAGAAGCCTTTTTGAAGCAACATCTTATTTCTTTTCTTTTTTTATTTAGAGAAAGCTTATGATACAACGTGGAGATATGACATCTTGCAAGACCTTCACTCATACGGATTGCGTGGCAATTTGCCAATTTTTATTAAGCATTTTTTAATGAACCACTGATTCCAGGTCCGTGTGGGCTCAACACGTTCCCTTTTTTTTCCACAGGAACTTGGAATCCCTCAGTGCTGTGTTCTGAGTGTCACATGTTTCATTATAAAGATTAATGCCATCAGTGAACAGCTACCCCCTACAGTTGCAAATGGTCTTCTTATTGATGGCTTTCATTTCTCATGTCAGTCATCAAACATGAGATTTATTGAGTAGCAGTTTCAAACTACAATCATCATATACTTAAGTGGACCACAGCAAATAGTTTTCAACTTTCTCTCCCTAAAACTGTTTGTGTACATTTCTGCTGCTAATGGGAAGGTTCTGTTCTGTCTGGTTACCTTCTCTGGGATCTAAACATCCACCCATGTGTTTGTTGTGTGTGGCGACCCATGAAGGGGAGGAGAGGACCCTGGTGGTTGAGGGGGTCCAACCCTAACATACCACTTTGGCCTTGAATTCCTGCAGACGGATGTTCCCCTTGGGTCAATCGGCTGGTTCAGTTTGGCTAGGGTTGGATGTTCTCAACAGGTGTGGTGGACATTGTACCTGATGCTGGTATTTGGGTATAGTGCTCACGAAACCCTGACATTGCTGCAGCATTCTTGTTTGACATTGTAGTGCATCCCCTCATAGGGCTCCATGGTGGGTGGGGTCAGAGAGTACCGAAATTTCCCTTTTTATTATGGATTCTTCACATAGAACTTAAATAAAATAGTGAAAAAACAGTCCATAGGCAAACAACCACGTCTTGAAGATTCTGAGCAGCAATCTTCAACATCTGTAGCACACGTACTTCATTTTCTTATATTACATTCTCTTTCAGAAAAACCTTTAGGGCAATTGTCCCCCTTTTTTATTCAGAAGGGACTAGAGGGTTTTGCTGGCTCTCCAAAGTCAGTAAAGGAGCTTTGATCTGGAGACATATTAGTTGAAACATCCACAACCCACCACAGTGAACTCCTCTTGAATTCAAAGGCAATTGGGGATATACCTATTGAGGTTACCCCTCATGCTACGTTGAATTCATCACGAGGAGTTATTGTTGAGAGGGATTTGAAGAATGTCCCTGAGTCAGAGATTCTTGCTGGTCTCTCCACTTAAGGAGTTTCTGCAGTGAGGCGCATCTCCACTCGCAAAGATGGAGTTACACTGCCAACAAATACCCTCGTTTTGACATTTACATCATCACGTGCACCTGCCACCATCAAGGCAGGTTATCTAATTTGCAGGGTATGGCCATGCATTCCAAACCCTCTCCGATGTTTCCAATGTCAGAGGTTCAGCCACTCAAAGACATCATGTCGTGGTTCCCTGACATGTGCTCGTTGAGGTGGCAAGGACCACGATGCCTGTGAATGTGTCATGGACACGCATTACGTCAACTGCAATGGTTCTCACCTTTCTTACTTTCATTCTTGCCCAAAATGGTTGGAGGAAAAAGAGGTGCAGCGTTTGAAAACGATTCATAACATAAGTTATCCTGAGCCTCGGAAATTGCTGCCCGCCACTTCATCTCTGACATATGCTGCTGAACTTCGTTCCACAACTACAGTGGGAGGGCAGACAGATCTCTCTCTGCCTCCAAGAGAATTGTTTTTAAAGATCCACATCCTTCAGTTTCAAATACAGGCATTTCTTCTGATACATCTTTTTCTCCCACCCCAGGAGGTAAAACAATCATTTGTTCGCGTCCTCAGTCACTGGAATCCCCTTCCAATAACAAAGACCTGCCCAATCGACCCAGGGCAGGATCCATGGAGGTTGATAGACCTACTCCGACTTAGGACAATAAGGAAAAAAGACGTGGGGGTAAACAGAAGGGTTCTCCAGCCACTTCGTCTACCCGTCATTAAAAATGGCCACCTTGATACAATGAAACTGTCAAGGTTTACGTTCTAATCTGGATGATATCAAAACACTGATTGCTTCCTACCATCCTGTATGTCTTTCCTTACAAGAAACATTTCTAAAACCTGCTGATACAGTCACCATTTGGCAGTTTTCTCTGTACTGAAATGACAGGCTGTGTGATGGACGAGTTCATGGAGGGGTGGCACTGTTGGTTGATCAACACGTGCCCACCCTGTCTTTGTCACTCAACACACCCTTGGAGGCTGTAGCCATCCGTGTTTCCTTGGGTCATACCATCACTGTTTGTTCTCTGTACCTGTCCCCTGGAGAGACATATGATCAATCAGATCTTGATGCTCTCGTTGAACAGTTGCCATCTCCATTTCTAATACTAGGGGATTTTAATGGACATCATCCCCTCTGGGGAAGTGCTGTTATTGATGGGAGGGGTCGCTCTGTAGAGAGTATGTTCTCTGATCACAATTTTTCTATTTTCAATACTGGTTCTTCCACTTATTTTCATGCACCTAGTCAGTCCTTTATTGCTGTTGATCTCTCAGTTTGCTCCTCTTCATTATTCTCCCATTTTCCATGGAAGATTGACAGTTATCCACAAGGCAGTGATCATTTTCCTATACTTTTGAGAGAGACTGGCCGTGATCGATGCCACCCTACCCACGTGCTCTGGTGGAAGCTGGATCAGGAAGACTGGTCCACTTTCGCTACTCTCGCAGAACTTGATCCTGCCATCGTGAATCACTCATCAATAGATGACTGGTGGGAGTGGTAACTGGCTGTATTATACAAGCAACTTCTCAGTGTATTCCTAAAACCTCAACACATTTTCCACGATATCCTTGTCCGTGGTGGAATTCTGCTTGCCACTTAGCACAGAAGACTCAAAAACGGGCCTGGGATACTTTTTGTAGATATGCCACACTTTCGAGCCTCGTCACTTTCCAACGGGTCCGTGCACTTGGTAGGTAGGTAAGACGTCAAAGCCAGAAGGAATCTTGGATTAAGTTCACAACTAGCATATCTTCTACCACCAGTTCCAAGCTCATATGTGACAGGATTCGAAAGGTCAGTGGGCACTACAATTCTGTCCTCCTCTTGATCTTACTCTCTGATGGTCAGGAGGTTGCTGATGTCTGGAGCATTGCTGATACTCTAGGTGAAAGCTTTTGCCGGGTATCTAGCACTTCTGCTTGTTCCTCCACCTTCTTGGCCATCAAGACTCGGGCAGAGCGTTCACCTCTTTCCTTTCGAACTGACTGTCTCTTTGACTTTTATTGTCCCTTTACACTGGTGGAACTGAAAATGGCCCTTCATCAGTCTGGCAGTACATCTGTTGGACCTGGTGATGTACACTATGACATGCTGCACCATCTATCTCCTGCTTCTCTTGATGTCCTTCCAATTGTTCAGTGTGGGTTTCGACGACAGCACATTATATTTATTTTAGATTTGATACAGAAATAGTTGAGAAAATGGAAAATGGAGAAAACATAGGTACAAGCGATCATTGCTGTTAGGTTTGATGTTTTACTGCATATGGAAATCAGGAATAATAATATTTTGATTCCTAATATCAAAAGAGCAAATTTTGAAGAGATGCAATGAGATTTATGTGTTTGAAATTTGACAGATGAATTATTTAGATACTGAACAAATGTGGACAATTTTTAAAGAAACAATTTTCAATATTCAGGATGGCAGTAGAACCCTTGAGAGATGGTAACAGAAGGCTTGTATCTGATTATTATGAAATGGCTAGGTTATTAAATTATACTTTTTCTTCAGTTTTTACTTATGAAAACTTTAGTATTCCTCATCTTGAGCAATTGATAGATGAAAACAAAGTTGAACAAGACAGATGCATAAATTCTGAGCTCATTAGGATAAAATTGGGAAGTTTAAAGAGCTATAAGTATTTTTACAAAAGATTTATCCATCAACATATCAAGTCTTTTTGACCAGTCTGGGTGTAAACTAGTTTTCACATTAATATCCAAAATTACTTTTCTTAATCTCAAAAATATCAAATGTCATTTACATAATCTCTAAAACCTCCTAAATACACCTCAAATGTTTTTCTCCATATTTTAGCTGTTATTTTCTGTAAGCTAACTGTACAAGATTGGTCAATGGAAAATGGCAGATAATATCCCATAACCATCACAATTCTTCTGGCTTTCTAACTGTATGACAAAATCCTTCAAAACTTCATCTAAGCTCATTGATTGTTTTCCATGGGAGTGAAGCTTGAAATTGAAATGAAATTTACAATGCTCTTTACAGGAAACAAAATAATTTGATTTTTTTGGTAAGTAAAAACTTGGCATTGTACTGTTTATAAATAATAAGTATTAAATATAGGAGAGGATTATGAACAAATCCTGAAAGGGAGGATGTGACAGGTGTGGTAAGATAGGTCTGAATATCTGTTTGATTGCTCATTAAACAAAATTTAAGACCATGAAAATTATGCTTTATCTGAGCAATAATAATAAATAACATGTAAAAATGTGTACTTCTTGGGGCGGTGATAAATTTATTACAGAAGAGGGAATGCCTACAGAAAAATATCACATTTCTCACAATGGTGGAAATTTAAGATATTTTTCCAATATTACGGTATAAAATTAGGAACTTAAAACATAAGATATGGATTATGAGCTACAATTTTGTGTTGCTATAATTGGTATAACATGAACAAACTAAAAATATTTTAATTACATTTTGAATGTAATGCACTGAAAAGCTTGTGACATGCAAAGTGAAAGATGACCATTGTGAGAAATGTAATTACTGATGAAAAGTCACCAGATGTTTTTTTCCAAAAAAGCCACTGAGACCACATTGTGAACAGAGTGATGAGGTTTGACAAAAAGAAAGAAAGAAAAAACTAGGTTAATTTGAGTAGTGATTCCTGACAACTGTTTGGTTGCAATATCTTCAAGTCGCATCTTTTTCTGGTTAACCAGTTGTAATTTATGTTGTATCAGTTCAGATGTTTAATATTTCTTGCAGCTTTTAAGGTTTACTTTGTATACAAGGAACTATTTTATTTATGGAATGTCATATACAATACAATTAAATATTAGGGCTTGAAGCTGAATAAAAGTGTTATTAGATTAAAACAATAACATTTACCCCTTTTTCATTAGTGAATATCTTTTTTAATTCAGTTGCCATAATGTGTTAAACTGACGAATACTAAAAAGATGCTGAATAATACTTGCTAACTGCTAATCAAATTCAGTAATGATTAGGATTTCATGTTAATCAAATTCACCATATTATTTTGTCCCCTGTAGTAATATAAATTCCACAAGTATTAGGCTACCCATGTGGTAAAAAATGTGTAGATTATTTACCACATGAAGTATACATATGATTCAGTAAATGTGAAGCTATTTTATGTGTGTACACAATAATCCTCTAATGACAGAGAGTGATGCATGCTACCACACAGTTTTCCATACCTAAATATTTACATATATGGAATATGTATGAAAGTAAATTAGTGTTTAACATATACAGTTAACAAAAATATTGTACTATTAATAGTTTAAAGCTTGTTTATAAACAGTTTTTAATTTTTTAACTTAAAGAATCTTATTTAATAAAATGTGGAGGATTTTATTTGTCTGCTTTACATCTTGGCAACAGAAATAATAAGACTAACAATCTAATAGACAACAGGAGAAAGTTATCTTTAAGCATCTCTTTGTTTCATTCTTACAGGATGATGCTCGACAGTTTTTTACAATTGCTGGTGCTTCTCAGGAAGGAGAGTTAACTGGTGAATTATCAAAAATCATGAAGCGATTATGGCTAGACTCTGGGGTGCAGCATTGCTTTTCTCGCTCTAGAGAATATCAGTTGAATGATTCTGCTGCATAGTAAGTGTATTATTGACAGTAATAACATTTAATAACTTAAATTACATGGTAGTTATCTTAGGATGAGTAGCAAAAAATACCCTGCTTGATGAGAAATAGTTTCTTATTTAATACTTAGTCCAGGAGAAGTGACAGAACAGCCTGACTCCTGAATTTACTTTGTAGTTGGCTAAGGAGTGGCAGTATTATATTGCCTGTTGAGGTGACAGTTTTCTTTCCTTTGTACACTTGCTACTAGCAAGAATTAAAGGATGATAAGATTTAATTAAATGTTTTTGTTTTTTGGTTTTTTGTTCAAAATTTAAAAAAAAAAGATAATCATTGTTAATGAAACTTGTTTACAAATGTTACAGGTAAAATGCTAATATTTGGTTGCATAAATATCAAATAACTTCTTAAAATGAACAAACGTAAAAAAACTAAGTCATCTATTGTTTATAACTTCTCTGCACCTCTTTCCCCATACTGATGAGTAAATTTTGGATGACTTGCTGGAACAGCACAGCTCACTCCATCTTGGAGGTAACTCTGAGTTCCTGTACAGTCATAAGAGCAGGTTGTCTGTCTTTAACTGCTCTTCCAAGCAATTCTTCTGCATGGTCAGTTGTTTGTAGTTCTGGTAACTCACCAGGTGAGTCCAATACTTCTATTCCTTCATACTGAAAAAGTCACTACACAATTATGGCAATGTAAGGACAACTGTTATCCTGTTAATACATGAACTCATCTCTGACAAAACTAAGAAAAGAACAAAGGTAAGCAGGATCTCATCCATGTAAGGTCTTGTTGTCAGGGGTCCTTCATCCACTGCATACAGATTTGTACACCCCTGCATTCAGATGCCATCCCTCCAAAGGCAACATAGTGAACAGTGTTACAGGCCAAATATTGATCTCCTTTATGTCTCCAGACCTGCCTTCATCTGTGAATATTAATATAGGAGGAAGAGATTGATTAGTTTCATTTGATGTGATATCATTTTTCACAAATGCACCAATAGAAGAAGTATTTCATTGTCTGGAAAATAGATTAAGAGCCAGTATTTTTTTGTATTTTTTTTAAAGCTAGAAATGAAAAATTTTCATTTTTGATGTTGAAACTCAGTTCCTAGAAACATTGGTGAATAAAACTTGAGTTGTGGGTAATATATATTGTGGCAACATGGCATTGACACGTTATTTGATTTCTTTGATGACGAGAAACCCTTAGGAAGGTCAAAATGTTGTTCACTGCTTATCAATAGAAGTGTTAATGCCCATACCAGCTGTTCTAAGATAATTGATCTCCAAACACATCTTAATTCCAAAACATACTTACCATCCACTGACACTATAGTTATTTTTTGATCTCCTGGGTTTTCACTCTTTGCCCATCTAAGCATTGAGAATGCTTGCTACAGTCTTTTGTACTTCATTCAAATACCTTAGGTAAATTCTAATTTACAAATCTCTTCAACCTCATTGTACCCTCTGTCTCGGTACTGTATGTAATAAGCACCTCATTCCAATAATGTAATCACTTTTTCCTGACAAAGCATTCAGCACTGGTTTCTGTCAACAGGAGTATTGTGATTTTGAATGCAGTTGGCATTTCTATGGCTATTTTTTCATTTATGTTTGTAAAATACTTTAGAAAAAAAAATTTATGACGGATATGAGTTCCCAAGCTACTGTTTCCATACAGAGGTCAACCAGACTTCTTCCACCTCTGTTATCTGGTGTTTGTCAACAGTTAAGGAAGGGGTCACTCTCAGTAAAAGTTGTCTGTGATATAATCTTTCGTGAGGTGGAGACATATATGCTGACCAAGAGTGTTTCCAGAGGGTCATGAGGCAGCTTTCTCAAATGATCTGGGAACAACTGGTGAGAATTTGGACTTGCATTTTTTTTTTAATCCTTCATTTACTAGGTCAGTCTCAACATAGGATTATTTTAATAAATCTCTTTTCTTTAGTTGGATTTTTGGTTTATAAGATTTGGGTGGTCTCTTCTATTATATCTACCCCTACTTCTTGTTAGCTTGATGAATGGCAATTGATAACTTCATTTTTTCTCCTCCCTATGATATTACTGTTCATTTTGGGAGTAATGATGCTCAGTTATGCAACATGATGTTCCCCACATTTATTGGATCAGTTCCAGGGGGAAGTCTATTTAGATTCTGAATATATAGACCCCCTCTTGCCTCTAGGAGTATAAATTGGAATCTGTGATCACTTTAAATTGATCACAGATTACTTGAATTTGTCTTGTTGTCATGACTGTCATATTCAACTTCAATCCAACTTTTGTCTGGAACTTATCAGCAATTTCAAGACAAGTTGAGGATTTTTCTGATGTCTACCTCAATTAGATTGTCTTCTTCTATTCTTTCTTTCTTTTTCTTGGTGGTTTGTTGCTGGGATTTATTGGGTAGTGATACTTTGTTAGAAAGGATTTGTTTACCCACTTCTGCCCTTTGAGAGCTATGGAAAACTTCTTTTCTCCATCCCATGTTACTTGCTGGAGTTCTAGAAACATTAGAATCCTGAATTAATACAGCCCATTTACATTCTTGTTGATTGTCATTGACTTCTTGACTTTCTGACTCTAATTTGGGAATATTGGTCTAGTGTGTGAAAGTCAGGTACTACAGTTCCAGGCTCTGCCTTTTGGTCTTCAAGCTAAGGAAAGAGCCATCAGTCTTTTACTTTGTCTCCATTGCTCACTGTGCAAATGATTATCTCTTTAGGGGATGTGAGCATCACTTGAACCTCTCATTTCTTTGGGAAGAACACATATGAAGCCACTTCAGTGGTCATGCATTCCAATCCTTTGGATTATCATGTCTCATTACTCAGGAGCAGCATCATTGATTTTGAATGGTGGTTGAATCACAGCAACACTACCATTGGGTATTTGAGAAGAGTCTTGCTTCATCTATGGTAGCTTTATACAAGACATCCTTATCCACTGTTGTTAGGTGTTCTAAATATTCTTTTTTTCTTTTTCTTAGTACACTGCTGTTCTATACAGACACTTTCTATATGGATCTATACTATTTTGATACTATGAAAGGATAGGGCAGTTAATTTAGTGTATTTAAGCTAGATTGATTGGGAATGGACTGTAATATGGTAGTAAATTAATTAAGCAGTTTTATTGTGTACCTAGAGGTTTGTAGTACACAATATTTGCTGTACTAGTAATTAATATTACCAGCATTATAATTAATAGAGAATCTTAGTGTTAAGTTTTTTTACAGATTACTCCAAAACTTCACATAGTGTGACTATAGTTGGATATATCCCTTATCAGGTAGGTGAATTGGTATTAGAGATTAAAGACTAGTAAAACTTTAGTATGGTTAATTCAAGGATAAATGGAGTGAAATTTAGTGGGTTGTGTTTGAAAATTATGGATTATAGCTATAACCAGCACATGGTATGTTTTGGAAGTTAACATTTTCCTAAACTGAATTCACTTTAGAAGTTGAAGAAGAGGATTGTTTGATTTTTTGGATGTTTCTGTAAAAAAAAAAGAAGGCAATTTTATGTCTACTTTGGTATACAAGAAACTTTACTCATATTGCCACATGCGAGACCACATCATCCACTATCACAAAAATGTCCTCATTTTTTTGTCTTTTGTTCATATATTTATTAATGTCTCTTCATGTAATGAAGATCTAGTGTTAGAATTGAATTACTTAAAATACATAGCAGTTGACAAAGGTTATGAACCTGATATTATGGATAGAATTTATTTATTTTTAAATAGAACACTCTAATAAATGGCAAATTTCTGTATTCACCAAATTACAAATGATAAAAAGGGAAGTAAGGAAAGAATATGTTTGCCATATGTTCCATCGCAGTCAATGAAATTAGGTAGTGTATTCATGAAAAATACTTCCTGTCAAATAGCCTTTGATGGTGTTAACGATAAAATTGAAAAAAAAATAAATGTGAAATATATAAAATTTATTGTAGTTGTGGTTTAAGTTATATTAGACAGACAAATAGAATTTTGAAATTTCAAATTAAAGAAATTAAAAATGCTGTTGATAAATTAAGAAGAAGTGATTCACCCATGGTGGAACATGTGGGAAAATTTTCACATAGTATTGATTTGGATAACATACAAAGTTAATGAAGTTAAACCACAAAAGGAGCTAAATATAAGATAATCATTAGAAATTGCAAAAACCAAAAGGGTATTGAATAGAGAATTAGGTCCTGGTGCAATTTTGAAAATTAATTTTGTCAATATCACTGTTGTATAATATGAAATTGTAGATGTACATTTATTTATATATAAAGGAAATTTCCTGTGTTTTAATTCTCTCCTGAGGGGTTTTATTTGTATATTTGCTCATAACTTTTTACAATCATTGTTCATTTTAAAATGTTGAAGTCTTCAACTAATTTTATTAATTTATTTATTATCTCCAATCTAAAACTTACAAGTGTGGTGGATGATCCTATGTTCAACACCTTTGTCATCTTTGAGTTATTGGCAGTTATTTAAAAGTTATGACAATAGATAAAATCTAATGTTGCACTCATTCATAAAAGGAATCTGATATAATATAATGAGTATAAAATATGATATGAAAGAAAGTAATTATTAAATAAATTTTGGAGCATAACATAATAAACGTTTTGGTAAGCATCTAAAGCGTACTGAACAAATAATTTCATATAGAAATATATAAGGTGTTTAAAAATAACATGTAGGAACTTAACTACCCAGAATAGAAAATCCAAGGAGCTTCTAAAGTTAATAAAATAGTATACATCTTTAAACATATATTTTCCAGGCATTTAAAGTTATAATCATGAATATCTATGGATCATTTAAACAAAAATGTTACGTATGTATGTATTATACTATTATAATTTCAGTTTGAAAAATTAAGAATTCAGTGTTTTGATCAACAAATTTATCTCAATATATACTAGGTTGAATTATTTTGCTGTTTGTTTCCGTGTAAGATTATTATTGAATTCCTTTTGCAGATTCACAATATATGCACACACCAGACTGAGTTTAAATAATGGAAGTACAGATGTGGAAGCCTTTCCTTGTATATATCTGCTTAACAATAATGTTTTGTTCCAATTTTATTTAGCTACCTTAATGCTCTTGACAGAATCTGCCAACCTAACTACATTCCTACACAGCAAGATGTTTTAAGAACAAGAGTAAAAACTACTGGTATTGTGGAAACACACTTCACTTTTAAAGGTTTACATTTCAAGTAGGTATTTGTTCTTTTATTTTGTGTGGAAGCTGTATTGCATGTAAAATAGAATATGTATTTTTCAAATTTTGTAATAACAACTTAGTAGAACAGTTTTAACAAAGTTTGGTTGCCAAATTTGTTTTATTTTTATTATCCTAGATTTAAAAATTTAGAATTTATAAATTGTTTTAGTAAAATTTATTCAATAAGAGAAGGAAAAAAGTTTAACTCTTTAATTAATATAGTTAACTTAATACTCATCTACTTAGAAGACAGTGTCAAGAAATTCATGATGAGAATGCACTGATTCATCAGTTATCACGTGATACAAATAGATTTCTTCCCTTCATGAAAAGTGTAAGAGATTTGAATTAAATTTATATCTTCTGCACCAGATTTTGCATGTTTATTCTAAATACTAGTAACATTCTAGTACAATATCTAGCTTATCAGTGTCTGTCAGATGAAAGAAAAATAAAACATGTAGTCATATTAAGGCCAGTTCCTGTTTTAATAATTTTTTATTTTGTAAGTATTTTAGTATTGCACTCTTTTTAACTGTATATGTGTATATACTGTACAAGTGCCATTTTAAATTATATTTAAATGTTATATTATCTAACAGTATTTTCAGCTATTGCTTTGTGTCACCTTTACTATCATTTTAAGATGAAAATCAGTTGCTCAGTGCACTACTGAATAAAATAAATATATTTCTATTTCAACTTCTTATTACTATAATGATTTGATTTTATTGCATTTATCTCTTAGTGTTGTGTGGATTCTATTTCTTCTGTTTGTTCTATATACTGACTATTTTATTAATTGTAAAATATCAAGATTATCTCTAACTTGAGCTGAAATGACCATGGATAAAGCATTTTGAGAGTTTATGTGCACAAACAATAGCTGTATGTTAAGGAGTGGGTTTTATAGATATCAGAGGAAACTTTTGTATCTCTTAAAAAGAAAAACTTCTCAGTAAGTGGTATGTGGTATTATTAAACACCATTTATTTTGTGTGTGATTGAAGGCCAAAAATGAGACAGACATACACCTAATTGCTCTTAATTTTGATCTATAAAACCTAAATAATTACTACGCCTACTTCTTGATTTTTGTTTGTTTGTTACTTGCTGTTGTGTTGTATGTATTTTTCTTGTTGTTTTTCTAATATTAAAAGGTTTGAAGATCAATAAGAGCTGTCTTATTGTAATAAGAACAGGAATGATGACTAATTGTGATATAAAGCTGATGTGTGATTTGAAAGTTACTTGTAGTATAAATGTAATATGTACCATAAGAATAAACAAGGCCACAGTTGTCAAACAATGAGTTTTACTGTACTCTCACTTTAATGTGTTTTATGTAACAGATACTTTTTGGCTCAAGTTACATTCTTAAACCTTCAACAGATATGTGTAAAATGTTTCTTGAAGTTAACTATTGAAATTTTAATTTTATCATACTTAGAAGGCAGAATATTTTTATATTATTTTCATACAAAATGTTTACATTTTGAAATAAGCTGTAATCAGGAAGAAACATGTGAACATTACAAGTGGTGTTTGATCTCCATGTTTGGTACAATCCATCTTGTAGCTTTGCACTGGAATATTAACAGATAAGGTTACAAGTAATGATGGAACTTTAAAACTAATATATCTCCATATAAAGACATATGTTAAGCTCACAGTGTATGTGTGTGCATGCATGTGTGTGTCTTAATTGCTATGAAATGTTAAACTGAAATCATGTGATTAAAAAGATCTTATTTTAAACATACATTGAATCTTTTCTTGTAAGAATGTTTGATGTTGGAGGACAAAGATCAGAAAGAAAGAAGTGGATCCATTGTTTTGAGGGTGTCACAGCAATTATATTTTGTGTTGCTCTTAGTGGTTATGACTTAGTACTGGCAGAGGATGAAGAAATGGTAAGTGTTAACAAAAGACATACTTGCTTGGAACTAAAAGAATTAGTGATACAATAAATGCACTACTCTGTTAAATTAACTTTAATTGTGTGCATTAGCTGATGATAGATCCAATATAGCCTTAAAACATTTAAGATATTTTTATTCATATATCACACTTTAAGTTTTAAATATAAGTATTTTATTATGATGCTTTAAATAAATGTTTTGATGCTCAAACTTAAAGATAACTTTGATAGATTGTTTAGGCAGGGTATTCATGATGAAACTTTGTAGAGTGGACAGCAACTGCCTGTTGATGGAGTCACATATGTATAGGATGACGTGACAAAAGGCGGAAGACTTTCGAAACATTGTTTTCTACGCTTGTATCTCCACAACAGGCAGTTGCCATCCAATCTACAAAGTTTCATCATTAAAGACAGCTGTCACATCACACCTGTGAATAAGTGTGTCTTAAATTACATGATTGATTTATACTTGAAAATAGCCTATTTATCTATATATTGCAATGCTTTTTTTTTTTGTTTAGCAAGATTCTATTTTGTCTGTGTAGATTCTGTGATTTTTAATAACTTTTTAATATTTTTCTCACAGTTCAAGGAGGAATTCATCCTTGTTAGTTAAATTATGTGCTTGATGAATCAATATTTTAACCAGAATTTTCTTAAAAGAAACTAATATAAAGCTATCATATTAAAATACTAGCTAATGAAAGAGTTGTGAAAATATTTCACCATCGTAGGTGGTTTACCAAAAGGCCTGTAGCTCTGCTGCAAATTTCAGTTACAGGAACACGTATGATAACTTGGCTTGTACTTACCATAAAAACATTTCTGTTCACTTTATCAGGATAACATTAAAGAAAAGAACAAAGAAGAAACACAAACATGAAATCACAGTTTCATTTCTGTAAGTTGCAGAAAGCATGACAGATGTAATATGAAAGAGTATGTTCAAATCTGTAATGACTATGTTACTCTGTCACTAGAACCTTAGTTTTCGGTGATGTGATCTTGAAAGTGTCTGAAAACCCTATGAGTATTAATGAATCAATGCTACAGTTTCGATGTTCAGGAATGTCTGCTGGACAGTCTTGAACACCAAAGAGTATGAATATTAGAGGTCACAATGTTATAAATGCAAAAGTATGTGTGATATCATAATCCATATAAATGTTTGATGTTACAGTTGCTGAGTTTTCTGCATTTGTGATGATGTATTTATTGTTATATTACAAGCACTTTTATGTGTCACAAATTGTTTTTGTATGTGATATGTCTTCCATCCCATTAAACATACTATTCAAATATTACGGTGCTACATAGATGTGTTTGATGTGAAATTCAAGTTGTGTTTCTGTGTAAATGACTGGTTTTGGGCAGAAATCAATACAGTACTCATTATATATACTCCATTGTGACAAACACTCAAATATGAATATTCTTAAGAGGTATTGTGGTACTGGGATCACCAAAAGGAACACTTACTGTTTTCTTTCTCATAACTTCATTATTCACTGGATTATAGGACCAACTCTTGGTGCCAAAACTACTGGGGGTGCACGCAATGCAACACATTGGGACCACCAGCCTCTTACAGGCCAATCATGATGCCAAGGTCAATAAATTAATTTTATGCAGTCTGCTGACTTACTGCTAGAAACAGGATTTTGATACCTGTGGCGGGCAGAGCATAGATAGCCCCATTGTGAAGTTTTGTGGTTAACCAAATGTTATTTTTCAATGTGAAACTAATTATTCAAAAGTACCATTACATTTTCAATAAAAACCTTTTTTTTAATGCATAAGAGGATTTCTTGATACAGTTCACAAAATATCATTCATTCCCAGATCTGATTGTTCAGACTGGATCTTAACTCTGGGTTTGGTCTCTACCAATAATAGTTCATTTTTCATAAAGGAGTTTCTTCCTAGAAGCCAAGAGTAACAAGTTGAGACATGCAAGAAATGTGCATGTGGCAGAAACTGCAGTTTGTTGCCAGAGCCAGTCATGTATTTATCTAGATTGGTTTTGCAAATTACATAAAGATATTAGTGCTAAATCATTGGTAGCTGGTGTGAATCTTGCAATGCATTATTTTAATATTTGAATAATTTCTCCCTTAATAATTGAAAATATCTGTACCAAAGTATAAAAATTGTTTTTAAGTTACCCAAACTTGATAAAAGTGAAAAACAAGTCATTCAAGTATGTGTTAAGAGTTTAATTAAAACAAAAGATCAACTGCTGCAACAGATTTAAATGTGCTTGAAACAAAATCAGATACCTAAAGATATAGCTGAAATACAACAAATGAACTCATTATCATCATCTGACCAAAAGCCAGATATGAATAAGGATGATCAAGTGTTTTTCAGAAGCTTTTAATTCTAAAAAATCAAAATCAGGGATGATGCTATCTAGAATGTAGTTGTTATTTGTTGTTGACAGACAATGCGTATTGCAAACAATGTTGGTTTTCTGGAGACATCTGACCCAAAATATTTGGTTTCATGAATGCACAAGATAATACCTTGCTGCTTATCTGACAATACAAATATGGCATTTGAAAAAATTTTAGAAAAGCAAGATGAAAAGCAGAAGGAAATAAAATTTTGAAGAGAGCAAATAATTAATATAAAATTTACATTAGTTTCTTATTCCACTGTTACAAAAATGTGATTCTTTTCTTGCACAGTTGCTAAAAACAAAACAGAACAAGTCAAATATCTTATTCCTAAATTACAGGATGAAGTTGTCATTATAATTGTTAAAAATTGAAAGAGAAATTATTGATGACATAAAATCAGCACCATTTTTTCAGTAATTATAGATATAACATGTTTCAAAAGTTGATCAAATGAGTCAAATTTTTTCAGTATATCAGAATAAATGCTAACTAAAGACTGCATGACTTTGAGGAATCATTTATTGGATATTGTCAAGTTTCTGATCAAACTACTCTTGGATTATGAAATGAAATCATTAATTAAAATGAAGAAAATAGCTTAAATCTGAATAAATGTCATGGTCAAGGATATGATGGTGTAGCAAATATAAGTGGTTTATATTTGGGAGTCCAAGCATGAATAGTTGAAAGAAACCATATAGTGAATATATTTATAGTGCTGCCAGGAATCTAAATCTTGCTTCAATGATTAGGTTCAAAATATCTTTGAAATTAAAAACTTTTTTTAATAATATTGAACATCTTTATAAAACAGTGGGCTATGTCAAAAGAATTGGCTTCTGCCTCCGATGTTATTTAGAAGTAAAACTGAAAAGGTTGTGTCTGACTTAACAGTTCTCTTGGCATGATTTACTAGTTAAGCAACTACAAGAATTTCAGTTTATTTTATTAACAATTCTTCAAACAAAATTAATATAAATACCTAATATAATTTCCAAGCCACTGCAAAAGAAGAAAATATGTTGTTGGACACAGAAGTTAAATTATTAAAGCACTGAATTGCCCTTGTAGTACAAGTAAGAGACTATTTCTTGCAACTAAATGAAACAATTGAAGAGATTTTGATGAAATGGGCTGTGAGCCTAAATTTCAGCACAAGGACATAAAAAAAGTAAAGAATCACTCTGTTGAAGTGTATGAAGATGAAAGACTTTTAGATCCAGAAACTAACTTTAAGACCAGAGATCAGTGTGTTTTACTATTGTTTAGACATTAATTGCTCAACTAACTTATAGATTCAAAGTCTTAAACAATGTTGCTGAAAATTTTAGGATAATTTATCCAAACATTTGTTTGCTGAAATCTATAAGGAATTGTATAATGGAGACATAACTTTAGTTAACAAAAGCAAGAAAGATATTTCTAAAGAATTTCCTGCTCAGTTGCTCTCCTTCTCACAATATTTCAAATCAGATCTTAAAAATATTTCATCAGTTTCTAAGTTAGCAACCTTGTTAATTTTTGAAATCAACACTATGTATTCAAGGTTCCAAAATGTCTTAACTTTGATAACTTTGTTTTTGAAAATTTCTGTAACAGTTGTAATTGATCAACAATCTTTTTTTTAAAGCTTAAGTTAATTAAAAAATTATTTATTAAACACAATGGTGCAAGAATGGTTAAGTGGATTTTCAGTAATTTCTAATTAAAGTGAAATTGCAACAGATTTGAAGTTAGAGGAAATATTAACTTTTTTTCCAAAATGAGAGCATGAAAAGGTGATTTCTAATGAATGGTAAGTACTAATTACATATTGCACTTTAATTTTTTGAAGTAATCATTAACATTATTGGTATGTAACCCATGGTAATTAATTTGCACAATATGATGAGGGCCCACATGAGTATTTTCACCTGGGCCTACAGTGACCAAACTGGCTCTTATGAGGATCCATCCTTTTCCATCTTTCTTATGAATAAAAATGTCTGAGAATGGAAGTTGATTGTTATATTGATGTTCAACTGTAAACTAATATCAGGATGTCTACTAATAAAATAATTGAAAGACTGTAAGTGTTCAGCATATTTAAGATAATAAAGGTATCATATTCATGTCTTCCAAAACCTGTTGAGTTAAAAGAAGGAGAACTTGTACTTTTCATAGTGACAAAGAAAGAAGTTATCAAACATTGGAAATAATGTTGATATAATAGTGACACTATCTGCTTGATCATTATCTAAATGGTGCTGAGATTCTATATGATAAAATTTATGAAATGTACGTGGGAAATTTCATTTTATTATTTTCACTTTGATGTAGAAACTCTTTGCAGAAATTTATAATTTCATTTGAAATAATATTAGTACAGAAAGACTGTATACAAAATATTACAGTAAACTCCACTATTAAAACTAGAAGTTTGTATTTTATGATAAAATAAACAAAATATCTGATGCTGCTGTAATCATTACTACTTAATGGTTCTGGGGGCTAAATTAAAAATCATCAAGTTCTTGATTACCTGTACCAATGCTAGATGCAATCAGTCCAATTTTTCAACCATCAATATGAACAATGGGAACTAATAATATCAGAATATAAGTCATTAAAAACCTTCAACCCAAACAGTTTTGAAAGGGGGGCCTTTCTTCTTCAGGTTATAGGAGTTCTGTTTTTTATTAAGACTTCCCTAACATACATGTTTTTCTAACATCATGAACATAATCCCAGAATAAGAACCTATTGTTTTATTTTATAATATTCATTACCTGTCAGTAGATTTTTTCTTTAATGTTAATGGATATCTCAATGCTTTACCTTCTTAACATTTAGTTACATTTACAAATGTAGTTCTCTCAGTTTGTAAATTTTTTTTCTAGAGTTAAAATCATTAAATGGTTTTAAGGTAATTCTACTAACTTGTTCTTGCACTTTACACAAGGTTCATTGGTGTCCAGACAGATTTTTTTCAGACAACTGTTCAAAATTCAAGAGATTATCCTCAGATTCAAGCCTTTTTAATTGAATAGCTCATTTTAAGCTACTTGAAATATAATTAGACATATTAAAGATAACATTATGAGGATGATGTATGAACTTATTTTTGTTACATTTCCTTAAGTTATTTAATTTTTTCAAGTAATTATTCCTATGCCTAAAAGTGTTTATTATTTGGTATATTTATTCAGTTAGATAAATAAACATCATTTAATTAACTGGTTTGCCTCTCAAACAATAAAATCCTTCTAGTTCTCATTTTAAAATGTTCTGTATTTTAAGATTTATTTAAAAAGGTTAACAATTGCTTTAACAACTGTAAATAATGTCTTATAGTGAAATTGAATAATAGATACTTCAAAAATAACGGACTATGTGTTACATTCTAATGCAGTACGTTACCTCTTCTCATGTTTACAGCTATTTTTGTTCAATGCTGTCCTTTATATACAAAGCATTTGTGTATGTCACAAGCCTTTAAGGGCCTGGCATTGCCCAATGGTTAAGGGTTGTGGGTTCAAGTCCACTTCACACCAAACATGCTCACCCTTTCAGCTGTGGGGGCATTATAATGTGATGGTGAATCCCACTATTCATTGGTAAAAGAGTAGCCTAGGAGTTGGCAGTAGATGGTGATGACAAGCTACCTTCCTTTTAATCTTACACTGCTAAATTAAGGACGGCTAGCACAAATAGCATTCATGTAGCTTTGTGCAAATTTCAAACACAAACAAGCCTTGAATTCCCATGTGCCACACAATCAATGTGATGCATCTCATGTGAAATGCTCTCCTGATGCAGGTGACTCCCTCTCTTCAATTCTACTGAATTACTACTTCTTGTTAGGCAATGATTGCATGCAGATGTATTTCTGTTGTGCTTCTTTCATGTGCTCATTTTATTCTGTTTTTGTGAAGTAGTGATTTACTTGATTTATTCCTTTTCTGTGGTTAGATTTTTTCTGTAGCAGTTTGCTGTAATAACTTACCTTTTTTTTTTTTTTCTCAGTTTTGACTTTTTCACAGTAAGTTTGTGTTTTACAACTTCAGATATGATTATGACTACTCTGAGTGCCATTATTGGCTTCTGGTCAAAGGGTTTCAACTGAAAATTTTTAGGCTGTCATTTATTGGAAGATTGGTTGATATTTGAGATATTCTTTTTCTACCAATGGTGTTTGGGTTTCTCCTGCCTTGTCTAAACCTATTCACAATGAGAAGGATTTTGACAGTTTTTTGTCCCCCTCCTAACTTTGTCATTCCTTTTCATGTATCTCCTACAAGATCTACTGGGCCTCATTCTACCTTTTTTGGTTGTGCTTTTTCAGATGTGTTCTGTTTTCACAGGATACTGTTCTTCCCTTTTTATTTTTATTGACATGACACCTGTCATTAGGGCCCTAGCTGATTTTTTTCCCTGAGGCAATTATTCACTGCTAATTCTTGGGTGATCCAAGTTTTATCAGAAAGATTTTTCATCCTTCTTCTTTCCCCTCTACTTTTGTTTCCTGTACCTATTTCCTTCCTGTTAACTTGTGATCCAGCTACTTGTTTAAATCTGTCCAAGGTTGTGCTGACCCTTTTGTCACAAAGAACTATCAAATATGTTAGCCAGCTTTCTCCAGGATTTTACTCATATTTTTTGTTCTATGATCCATCTGTCCTACTACAAACAACATCTAGTTCCCATATTTTCCATGGAGTCCTATATCACACTCAAGTGATGACCAAGGTAGACATCTCAAATGCCTATCTCTCTATTTATCATCAATCCAAATATTATCTTCAACCTGTCCATTACAGGGTTGTGTATGTTTCACACCTGGTCTTTCAGGCTTACTTTAACATGATATGTATTAGCTTGTCCAGAAATAAATGTCTGAATTCGTACGATGGTATTTAGAAGCTGAATATTGAGTAACTTATCATTGGTTTGTTTAATCCAACATTTGTTGCTTACAATGTATCTTAAATTTCTGCTGTTTCAATTCTACTCAGAATAAGTTTTGCAACCCCCAAGGCAACATGGACAAGAAAAACTTTCCTCTGATTTTCCTCTACAATTTCAAACTTGGATGAAAAGCTACTTGAACTACACAGAACATCAATTAGGCATTCAGCTGTGGATCTATTCCTGAACATACAGTTCAGCATTGATTCCAAAGGTTTTGACATGAAAGTCTTGATGGCCACGAATATTTTGGAAGGAAACCATTCTTAGATGAAAACACATTAAGAAAAGCAGTTGAGACAGACCATTGCACAACAGTATGTGAGCTTGCAGAAAAGCTAGCCACAAGCATTGCCAACCACCTGAGTGTGACTGGAAAGATGAAAAATTTTGTTTAAGACAGTGTGAATATTCCTTTTACTATGAATGGAAGGTTCTACTCCCAAGGCCACTTAATTTTGGCCTGGAGTTGACAGGCTGCATGCTGTCCATCACAAGCTGGTAACTATACATCTTGAATCACATCTGTTTTATCTTTCTTTCCATTCGTATGTGCAGTTGGCTCTCTAAAGTCTTTTTCTATGGAACAAAACTTCTAATATACTGTGAACTGGATTCTGAACCAACCAGTTGTCTCTCCATTTTTCATTGTACTACTTACACTTTCCACCTGTGTATGCAATACCTATTTCCACATTGGGCACAGAGTGCACCTGGTACAGAATTGGTACAGTCTCTCACATGTGTTTCCCTTCCAAGGGTGATCACGCTTTATGAGTGTTCTTTGAACGTTTTTGAATGATACTTATTTTGTTTTTCTTGCAATGGTCTCTCCACTTATTCAATATGGGATTCTAACTATGCTTGTAGGAAGAGGTAACGTGTTGTATTGGAAGTTATTTTCCTTTACAGAAAATATATTTCTGATATATACCTACCCTTATCACATTTCCTCCCACTGAAAAGTGGTACTTTTCTGTCTAATTTCGAAGTGATAATTTGGTTGAATCAAATACATTACATGTCAGGAGCGTATGTTGCATTCCTGTTGATGGAGGGCTGTCGCACTATGATTTATATGCAAGATGCAGTTGAACCACGTTGTTTTTGGGATACGTATGAGCACAAAACTTGTAACATGGAAAGTGTTTTTGTATATAGAGAGCAGTACTGAAAGAAAATAGTTATATATGTGGAAAAGAGGTAAGTACCTGTCAGAAATATAATTTCAGTATAGAAAAATAATAAAGGATATTTTTTATATTATTCAAAAAAGTCTAAACCAAATGTTATTTTTATAATGCTTTTATTTTTTTAAATAATGATGAAGTGAAATTATTAAACTCTTTAATAATTATAGTGAGAATTGACTTAGGTTTTGAAAATTTAAGACAATATTAAGGTATTCAATTGATGCTATTATTGTAGTATAATATATTAATAACAAATTTGGATATAAAATATTGTGTAGAAACGAGGAATGATAAATGGTTAGTCTTATGTTTTTCTTTAACTAACAATTACCAGTTAGAAAAGGTGCAAAATCAGGATGAAAGAAATCCAAATTACACATCAAAACTATGCTACTGAACATTGGAACAAAACTTAACTGCTTAAAATAAGCTTTTTCTTACACAATATAATAAATGCTGAAAACTTCTACTCACATGAAATTACTTCAATTTACAACAGGAATGCAACACAATTGTATTAAACAACTAATGATATCCAAGGATGAAGTTATATCTGTACTTCATATTAGGGACTATGATGAAACGAAATGGTGGCCATAAAAACTGCTCATACAAAACTATCTTTAGAATGTCTGAATATCAGTGATGATTATTTCACAGTATTGGCTGAGCAAAACTAAAGCTTATTGTATTTATAAAGCTGCCTAAGTTGTATATATGTGTTTGTCATTTATAAACATTTCACTATTTCAACAAATTTTCATCTAAGTAAGTAACTGACTTTTTCATACAGGCATATAGAAAAAATAAAACCTTATCGCTCTAATTCTTTAAAGAACTCTGCTGTCTTGGGTCTCAGTGGTTCTTTTTTTTGTACTGAAAAGGGTATTATTGTGTGAGTGTGTAATTGTAATTTTATATAGAACATGCAAAATAAGATAAAAAAGAAACATTGTAGCTACAAGGCAAATATATACTACCTTGACACACACCATAAGGTAGGTAATTATACAGTGTGTTCTGATTTTTAAAATATTTCTCCCCAGTTTGGCAGATTACTATAATGATGTAATCTGAGCTAAAGCAGAAATACTTTCAATATTTGTTGTGGCATTAAAACGTTCTTTATTACTGTAGCTGCTAGGTTACATATATATTTCTTCTTGTCTTTATAATTTTTATTATTATATTTATCATAAACAAACATAATACAGTTGAAACTTCCAAGCTCCAAATATTTACATAGACCAGCACATATTATTAATCACAAGCTACCAGACTATATCTTAGTTCATCTTTGGGTGAACAAGTTATTGTAAATTATTACTTTATGATTATATGAACATAAAGGAAAAAATTTATTAATTAATGAACTTCAACTGTTGTTAAATGAACAATGTAAAGTAGTTTGTTTATTATTAATTATATAAGTATTATACTGTTATAATTAAATATTTTATTGTATTGTTTTAAGCCTGTTATTTGTAGCTTTAAACTAACAGAATTTATTTAGTACCTCATACTATAGTAATTGCACTCTTAAAAAGTTAGCATAATCAGTTAGTTGTATGATACAAAATTACGTTTACACTAACCTTTTCACTAAAGAACTGTGGATTCAACCTTGGTATTAATACAAATTCTGGCTGAAGTGTTGATGATATCATACTCAACTGGTATCAATACAACTCAAGGCCAGAAGTGTTGGTGATATAACACTCAAACAGTATTAATAAAATTCTCTAATGTCATTATCGATGATATCATGCCTAGTATTAATATAAACTTTCATCTGAAATATGAGAGAGAAATTGTTTTTGGCTTGTCAGTTTAATTTTTTTTTAAGTTATGTACTTTATTTGTGCATTTAACAAGATTTGCAGTTTTGTAAGATAGTCAAGAGGACAAAAGGGTATGTTGTTACTCTGGATGTAGGAGTTATGGATGCTACGTAAAACATCTTGAAATTATTTTTAATTTACCCACCAAATTTTAGTTTTGTAAGTAACTCCAGATTTTTCTTTTCAAAATCATATCATTATGGTATATAATTTTATTCTCAAAATAATCAATAGAGCTATACAACAATTTGTAAAAATTAGTAAATCTCAATAGTTGAGTACAATAAGATGCCTTTTAATTAATTTTCTAGTTATCATAAGATTGTGTAATCCTGTTTCACTGACATCTGTATTTCAGTGACATTTAAATACATTATGCTTATTATAGTAGTAATTAGGTTTTTCTGTCATGTTTTACTACTAGTAGATGTTGCACATTGAAATGCAGAGTGCTAAATGTTTTTGTGCTGTACAATTTTTACTTTTGTCTCAGGAATAAAAAAGTGGATGCAGTGATGGTGAGAAATTGCATCTTTATCCATACATTTTCAATTGTTGAAGGCCACAAATTTAACATAAATGTGTTGATGTTTTCCACAATTTTATGTGTAGTAAAGAGTTTGTGATTTTTCTTAAGAATCTTCAGATGGTTCAAAGTATAGCTAAAGCAGTACTTCAGCTATAGAAGTCTTGACCATGGAGTGGGAGGTTTGGAGACTTCCAACATCCACTGTCATTAATACATTTTTAAAAACTACAGATAGCATTTTTCTACTGTAAACAATAACCATAATTTGTAATATTCTTACATTTTCTCATTAAAGCCTTTTAATATTTAAATCTGTTTGTGTAATGTTCTATTTTCTTCAAGGACTACTTAAATACATTTTTCTGAGAATATAATCATATTTACGTTTTAATATTACTTATATATTCTGTCAATCAAGTTTTAATGTTGCACACTAAAAATGAATTTTTTGTATGAACTTTTGAATGATAATGATATGGGGTTGTTTCAAGTATTGTTTCATTTTCTTTCAAACTAGAACCGAATGATTGAGAGCATGAAACTCTTTGATTCCATTTGTAATAACAAATGGTTTGTGGACACTTCTATTATATTATTTCTCAATAAGAAGGATTTGTTTGAAAAAAAAATTACCAAGTCTCCACTGACAAGCTGTTTTCCTGAATATACAGGTACTTGTTTTATTTATGTTTTCCTGTAATTAAGTTAATGATATATTCCCATTCGTAAAAAGTTTTAAGGGGTGAATTTCCAAGAAAGATTACTAATATTTTCTAGATAGTATCGTAACATTCAGTCAGTGCTTCTTGGAAAGATTCCTAGTATCTGACAGTGTTTTTTACTAGCCAGTCAGTGCTTCCTGTTACCTGATAAATATTATATAAAAGTTTTATATATCTGGCCAGGGTTTCCTGGACAATTCCTTGAAGTTAATTTGAGTTTTCTTGAATTTTCTAGATGAGTTTATAATATTAGTGTTTTTGCAAGACAGTTTTCTACATTCAGTGTTTTCTAGACAGTTTCATAATATTGAATTGATGTTCTCCAGATAGTTTTATAATATATAATCAGTGTTTCTTGACAGTTCATTAATAAACAGTTTCCTAACATGTGACCAAAGTTTGCTAGACAGTTTTGTAATATTTAACCATTTTGTTTTGAACATTTCTTTTGATGTCCAATCAGTGTTTTCTAGAAAGTTTTCTAATATTTGACAAGTAAATTCTAAAGTATTTCTTAATATACAGTTAGTGTTTTCTAGACCAGTGGTTGCCAAATGTTTTATGCTATGTACCACTTGTGATATTCATGAGTTAGTAGCATATTCTAATACATGTCCCCTCGGTGTGGATTCCTGTACGTGGTGAGGGGACCTCCCAGGGAAGGTTCTGTTCTATCTGGTTACCTTCTCTGGGATCTAAACATCCACCCACGTGTTTGCCGTGCGTGGCGACCCGTGAAGGGGAGGAGAAGATCCTGGTGGTTGAGGGGTCCAACCCTAACACACCACTTTTGCCTCGAATTCCTGTAGACGGGCGGCCTTTGGGTGGCCCCCCTTGGGTCAACCGACTGGTCCACTTGGGCTAGGGTCAACCAAGTACCAGTGTTGGAAGTTCTCAACGGTGTTGTGGACATTGTGCCTGATGCTGGTGTTTGGGTATAGTGCTCACGAAACCCCATGCGTTGCTGCATTGTCCTTGCGTGACTTTGTAGTGCGCCCATGGTGGGTGGGGTCAGTGGTACCAAATTTTTTCCTTTCCTATGGATCCTCAAAAAATTTAAATAAAATTGTAAAAAAAACAGTCAATGGGTAGCGACCACGCCTTGAATACTCAGAACAGCAATCTTCAACATCAGTAACACATGTACCTCGCTTTCTTATATTACATTCTCTTCGAAAACCTTTAGGGCAAATGTCCCCTTTTTTTATTCAAAAGGGACTAGAGGGACTTGCTGGCTCTCCAAAATCAGTAAAGAAACTTCGATCTGGTGACATATTAGTTGAAACATCCACATCCCAACACAGTGAACTCCTGTTGAAATCAAAGGCAATTGGGGATATACCTATTGAGGTTACACCCCATGCTGCCTTGAATTCTTCACGAGGAGTTATTGTTGAAAGGGATTTGAAGAACGCTCCCAGTCAGAGATTCTCCCTGGTCTCTCCACTCAAGGAGTTTCTGCAGTGAGGCGATCTCCACCGCAAAGATGGAATTACACTGCCAACAAATACCCTCGCTTTAACATTTACTTCACCACGTGCACCTGCCACCATCAAGGCAGGTTATCTCATTTGCAGGGTTCGCCATACATACCAAACCCTCTTCGATGTTTCCAATGTCAGAGATTCGCCACTCAAAGACATCTTGTCGTGGTTCCCTGACATGTGCTCGCTGTGGAGGCAAGGACCACGATGCCTATGACTGTGACATGAACCCACATTGCGTAAACTGCAATGGTTCTCACCCCTCATACTTTCATTCTTGCCCAAAATGGTTGGAGGAAAAGAGGTGCAGCGCTTGAAAACGACACATAACATTAGTTATCCTGAGGCTCGGAAATTGCTGTCCGCAACTCCATCTCGGACATATGCTGCTGCACTTCATTCCACAACTACAGTGGGAGTGCAGACAGATCTCTCTGTGCCTCCAAAAGAATCGTTTTCAAAACAAATGAAAAGCCTTTTGACCTCCGTGGTTAAAAAGGTTGATGAATCAACTACCACACCTATCTCTGTCCCTCCCATACCTTCCAACACACCTCAAGATCCACGCCCTTCAGTTTCAAATACAGGCATTTCTTCTGATACATCTTTTCTTCCACCACAAGAGACAACACAATTATTCGCTCACGCCCTCAGTCACTAGATTCCCCTTCCAATAACAAAACCTGCCCACCCGACACAGAGCAGGATCCATGGAGGTTGATAGACCTTCTCCAACTAAAGACAGTAAAGAAAAAAAGACGTGGTCGTAAACCGAAGGGTTCTCCAGCCACTTCACCTACCCGTTCTTAAAATGGCCACCTTGATACAATGGAACTGTCGAGGTTTATGTTCTAATCTGGATGATATCAAAACGCTGATTGCTTCCTACCATCCTGTTTGTCTTTCTTTACAAGAAACATTTCTCAAAACTGCTGATACTGTCTCCATTCGGCAGTTTTCTCTGTACAGAAATGACAGGTTGTGTGATGGTCGAGTACATGGAGGGGTGGCACTGTTGGTTGATCAACACGTGCCCACCCTGTCTTTGTCACTCAACACACCCTTGAGGCTGTAGCCATCCGTATTTCCTTGGGTCATACCATCACTGTTTGTTCTCTGTAGCTGTCCCTGGAAAGACATATGATCAATCAGATCTGGATGCTCTCGTTGAACAATTGCCATCTCCGTGTCTAATCCTAGGGGATTTTAATGGACATCATCCCCTCTGGGGAAGTGCTATTATTGATGGGAGGGGCCGATCTGTAGAGCGGATGCTCTCTGATCACAATCTTTCTCTTTTCAATACTGGTTCTTCCACTTACTTTCATGCACCTAGTCAGTCCTTTACTGCTATTGATCTCTCAGTTTGCTCCCCTTCATTATTTTCCCATTTTTCATGGAGGGTTGACAGTAATCCACTAGGCAGTGATCATTTTCCAATCCTTATAAGAGAGACTGGCCGTGGTCGATGCCACCCTACACGCGTGCCCCGGTGGAAGCTGGATCAGGCAGACTGGTCCACTTTCACTGCTCTCGCAGAACTTGATCCTGCCATCGTAAATCAGCCATCAATAGACGACTGTGTAGCAGCGGTAACTGACTGTATTACACATGCAGCTGCTCAGTGTATTCCTAAAACCTCGACACGTTTTCCACGATATCCTCGTCCGTGGTGGAATCCTGCTTGCCACTTAGCACGGAAGGCTCAAAAGCGGGCCTGGGATACTTTTCGTAGATATCCCACACTTTCAAACCGGGTTGCTTTCCAACGGGCCCGTGCACATGCTAGGTGGGTAAGACGTCACAGCCAGAAGGAATCTTGGATTAAGTTCACAACCAGTATATCTTCTACCACCAGTTCCAAGCTCATATGTGACAGGATTTGAAAGGTCAGTGGGCACTACAATTCTGTCCTCCTCTTGATCTTACTCTCTGATGGTCAGGAGGTGACTGATGTTCGGAACATCGCTAACACTCTAGGTGAAAGCTTTTGCCGGGTATCTAGCACTTCTGCTTGTTCCTCCACCTTCCTAGCCATCAAGACTCGGGCGGAGCGATCACCTCTTTCCTTTAGAACTAACTGTTTCTTTGACTATAATCGTCCTTTTACCCTGGTGGAACTAAAAATGGCCCTTCATCGGTCTGCCAGTACGTCTGTTGGACCTGATGATATTCATTATGACATGCTGCACCATTTATCTCCTGCTTCTCTTAATGTCCTTCTGATTGTTTTCAACCGGATCTGGCAGAAGAATGTTTTTCCTGATGCTTGGCGCCAGGCTATTATTTTACCTTTCTCTAAGCCAGGGAAAGATCCCAAGATTCCTTCAAACTACCGTCCAATTGCTTTGACGAGCTGTCTCTGTAAGACATTAGAAAGGATGGTTAATGCTCGTCTTGTTTGGTTCCTTGAATCAAACAACCTCCTCTCGCCCACCCAGTGTGGGTTCCGTCGACAGCACTCCACCACAGACCACCTAATTCGTCTTGAAACATCTATCAGAGAAGCCTTTCTCAACCGCCAACATCTTGTATCAATATTCTTTGACATAGAGAAGGCTTACGACACAACATGGAGGTATGGCGTTTTTGAGACCTCCATACATATGGGTTACGTGGCCATCTACCCATGTTTATTAAAAAATTTTTAATGGACAGGAGATTCCAATTTTGTGTGGGTTCGACACTTTCCTGTTCTTTTGTACAGGAACTTGGAGTCCCTCAAGGCTGTGTATTGAGTGTTACACTCTTCAGTATAAAGATAAATGCCATCACTGAACAACTCCCTCTCACTGTTGCGAATGGGCTGTATGTCGATGACTTTCACATCTCATGTCAGTCGTCAAACATGAGATATATTGAGCGGCAACTACAAACCGCCCTCAATTGTGTAATGGAAGTGGACTATGGCGAACGGCTTTAATTTCTCTCTCTCCAAAACTGTGTGCATGCACTTTTGCCGTCGACGGGGTATTCACCCTGATCCTGAACTTCATATCGGTGGAGTTTTGCTGCCAGTTGTGCCGGAGACCAAGTTCTTGGGGCTTATCTTTGATCGTAAACTGACCTTTATACCACACTTAAAGCAGCTTCGGTCAAATGCACAAGAGCACTGAACATCCTCCGTGTTCTCTCTTCTACCAGTTGGGGCAGATCACTGTTCAATGTTAAAGGTATATCGTGCTCTTATTAGATCGAAACTCGATTATGGATCAATGGTTTATGGCTCTGCCAGACCCTCAGCCTTAAAGATGCTGGACCCCGTTCATCACCAAGGACTTCGACTCTGCACTGGGGCTTTCCGCACTCTCCAGTTCAAAGTATATACATTGAATCTCATGAACCTTCTCTACACCTTCGCCGTTTGCAACTATCTTTACAATATACTTGAAACTTCATTCCTTACCAAAGCATCCCACCTGGAAATGTGTTTTCCTTCCTCGGTGGGCAGTACTTTTCAGAACAGACGATCTGTCATTGCTCGCTTGGCCTTCGCATCCGGAAGCAATTGGATGAATTGGGTCTGTCCTTGGATAACATTGCATGTTCCACAGGTCGCCCATCCCACCATGGCTTATTACAGCCCCCAAATGTGACCTTTCTTTCAGTCACCTAAAAGGCAGATACTCCAGATTGGAAGTACCGTCTTTTATTCAATGAATATCTTTCAAACAATCATTCAGTTCCTATTTATACAGATGGTTCCAAATCAGGTAATTCAGTGGGCTCTGCTATGGTTTGCTATGGATCAGTAGTTGCACGCAGAATCCCTTCTACAGCTTCTGTGTTCACTGCTGAACTGTATGCCATATCTCTTGCCCTGGATCATATTGCAGCTGAGCAGTACTCCAACTGACTATTTATACTGATTCGCTTAGTTCTATACTTGCCTTGGAATCGCTACACGTTGGCTCACATCCTATTCTCGCTGATATTCGTAACCGACTGGCCCGCTTCTCATTAGCAGCTACTTCAATCCAGTTTTCTGGATACCAGGCCATGTTGGTATTCGCTGGAACGAGCTTGCAGACATGGCAGCTAAATATGTCTGCTTCAGCACCATCACTCCTATGCCTATTCCGTACATGGACTATGGTGTTATCTTCAAGGGTCGGTTCCGTGCCAGCTGGCAGTCCACTTGGAGTGAGCAACGTGACAACAAACTTTTTCAAATCAAACCCAAAATTGGACTTTGGCCATCTAGCTTCCGTAAAGTTCGGAAGGAGGAAGTTGTTCACACTAGGCTACGCATTGGTCACAGTTTTTAACTCATCATTTTCTTTTATCTGGAACTGATGCACCAATGTGTAATTTGTGTAACACTCAAATCACTATCAGCCACATTTTACTTTCTTGCCATCGTTACAATTCTCAACGACGGCAATATTTTAAACATATTTTTCCCAGGGTCAATCTGTAACATTGGACAGAGTTATTGGTAATGGTGACTCTGTCCACCTTGATAATGTTTTTAATTTTTTAATGGCCATTAACCTTTTAATCTCATTTAAGTGTTGCATGTTTATTCATTACACCTTTTAATTGTGGTTCCTTTTTACAGTTTTAATCTCTCTCATTCAATTTGACATTGGACAATAGCCAGAACATTAAATAACTCGATACCAGGACTGGAAAGGCCAACTTCAGGTGACTAACGCCTCCTGTTTGAACTATCCGCTTGAACTACTCGTTAGTCATCCTGGCGAAGTTGTTATTATACTTTTACTGCATATCATTTCACACTTTTACTAATTAACTTTTAGTACTGGCCATATTGACTCATAACCCGAACCAGGACTGGAAAGACCAACTTCAGGTGACTGACGGTGGTTTTATACTTACTTGTTAGTCTTCCTGGCGGGTTACGATCATTACCATTCTGCTACAGGTAGTTCTTACAACTTTGTTGACTGGATGTCAACATTGGTTTTACGCCATTTTCTGTCTTAATTGCCGCTTTGCTTTTATCTTCAATTACTTCTACAAATTTTACTCCATTTACTTGACTTTATCCTTTTACTGGACATTTGGCTACTCATTATTACGATTTTGCGGAGTGTCTTTTAAAACTTTTACTTTCTTTTACATTTTGATAATAGCTGCTATGACACATAACCCAGAACCAGGACTGGAAAGGCCAACTTCAGGTGATTGACGGTGGTTCTTGAACTTACCTGTTAATCTTCCTGGCGGGTTATGATCATTACCTTTTTTGCTAGAGTAAATACCTTACAACTTCTTATACTCTACCTTTTATCTTAACATTGTAGACTAGGTGTCAACATTGGTTTTATACTTTTTTGTTTTACCTTCAGTTCCATTTATGTCTGTTACTACATTTATTTATTTATTTATTTATTTATTTTTTTACATTTTTACCGAATGTCTGGCACAGATAGCCTCGCTGCTTTGTGCCATAAAACACTAAATCAATCAATCAATCAACTAATACATGTAATTTGTTTTACAATTTATATATGTTTTGTTCTAATAAAAAATGTATATCACGAGAAATAATTCAAAGGTGAGTGAACCACACATGATCCTTGAATATAATTAGTGGAGTACTTAGTTAACTCAGTTCAACTGCCCTCCAAGTTTGAGGCATGAGATTGATTTTCTAGTAGACGTTGGAAATGCTGTTTGTGCTGATTTATATTGGATTTATTTTGAAGTATGAGTCATAAGTACAGGAAAAAAGCATTCTTATTCTTTACTGTAGTCTCACTGAAATAGCATTTATCATGTATGCATTCAGATATACAACATTTATGTAAGAAATATGTTTTGTGCAAAAATATAATAACAGATCATAGAAGAACTTTTGTGAAAAAAAAATTGTAAAATTGGATTTAATATTTATATGATACTTTATACTGTGAAATATTTGAAATTTTATTTTGAAATGGTGAGAAAACAAATGTAAACTACTTCCTTTCCTTTAAGCTATATTTTTATTGTTGTTCAGGACGTCACATTGTATTTATACGGGCAGTTCTAGCTAGAGTGATATTCATTAATATATTTTACACAGCTTATGTTGATTATTAAAACCATTAGCTTCCTGATCTAAACCATAAAAATATAGTGTAACTGGTGAAGATTTATCAGTGAACTGTTGTCTTCACTTTTTAAAATGGTATCTCCATTCCATTACCTTTATCACGAGTTGTAGTATGCAATTTTGACAATATATATATCTAAAAATATGACAGAAATGAATATTTTAATATATTTATTCATGAAATAATTGATTTAAGACATTATATAATACCAAATATTAATCATACAATATGTTTTAGGTAAAAACTTTTTGAAATATGCTTAAATTATATTTTTTATTTAAGTTTTTAAAACAGAGTTGTAAATATGCAGAGTGACATAAATACCCATAGTTTAAAATGTTTGCTGGACACTTCCTCAGTATCTGACCAGTGTTTGTAAATGTATACTTAAGTTGATATGAATACTAACAGATCAGAAAGGGTTAATATCTAACCAGTACTTCCTGGACACTTCTCCAACAATTGACCAATTTTATATGGATAATTGCTTATTGAAACAAATGTTGTGTTTGCTAGACAATCCCTAGGTAGCTTTGTTTAAGTTAACCTTAATATTAAGCCAGTGGTAGCTAGTTAAATTGATAAGATTACTGAATTTTGATAATGTGTTGTATCAGTACAAGTTACACACTTGTTTTAAAGGTAAATGTTATAGTTATAAGAAACTATTTTAAGTAAAAAAAAAAACAATTAAATACAACCTTCTTTTAAGTTTAGTTATAGATTATTGTTGTATAATTGAAAATTGATTTAATTGCTAGAAATCTACCTTTAAATTTGGTTATTGATGTGTTGAAAATGTAAAAGTTGTTTAATTAGACAGCTTTATTTTAGTTTGATTTTAAAGTAATCCAAGGAAAATGAGTTAATTAGACAATTCCATTTAGCTTTGATAATAAATTATTAAAACATATTTACTTTAAAATATTCCACATCATATGGTTATAAAGCTACTGAAAAACTACAACTTTTTCCTGTTTGGAGTAGGTAACAACACATATGAGGAAGCAGCTGCTTACATTCAGATGAAGTTTGAGAACTTAAATCGAAGAAAGGACACCAAAGAGATATATACACACTTCACATGTGCAACTGACACTAACAACATCCAGTTTGTTTTTGATGCTGTCACTGATGTCATCATTAAGAACAATTTGAAAGACTGTGGACTCTTTTGAAATGTCCTAACAGTAAGATCTGGATTTTTTCTATGGCATTGTGCAAATAGTTGAATAGTGTACTCTTAGTTTTACCCTTGTTTAGATGGTTCTAGGTTAAATTACTGCTGATTCTGAAATTTGTACTACACTGAACTGTGGTTTTTGTACTTGTAACTTAGATGTTTTATAGTACACTGAAGTTTGTGATATATTTCACAAAGGTTTTTATACCCGTAACTGAGATGTGTACTGTATTATGCTGGGTTTTTCATACAATTGACTGAGATGTGTGTTATATTATTCTGGGTTTTCATATTCCTAATAGAGATTTGTGCTATATTACGCTGGGTTTTCATACTCCTAACAGAGATTTGTGTTATATTACACTGGAGCTTACACAGCTTGTGAAGTATAAAGTATTGATAATACAGTGGATTCTGGTTAATTGGGGCACATTGGGCTAGAATACTTTGGCCCAATTAAGCTGTCACCCCCATTATGCAAAACTGCACATAAAAGATTTAAAAGGTACATATGCGTATTGTGCATAAGACAAGAGTTTTTCGTTTTATTCAGTTACGAAAACTTCTGCTTACTATATAAGAACTGAAACAAATGGTGCAAATAGAGAAAAATAGTTATCCTATGAACAAATTTTAATTTCTGCACATACCCACATTTGTATTAATGTAATTCTTAATGCTTATTGACATTGGAGAAATTTACTGAGTGTAATCTCAGAGATGCCAACCATTACGATTTGAGGGTAATCATTTACGATTTTGGTGTATACATTATGACTATACGCTCATACAGACAAATATTACGACTTGTTGCAACTCCCAAATTATTGTATATTATATAGATCTATACAATAAAGTGATAAATTGTTTCCACAGGGCTTGAAAGGGGTGAAAAGAAAATTTCTAGTGAGATACAAATAAATTTTGATAATAAATAAAAGGCATAGTCCAAATGGCTACTTGCAATAATCGTGTTTGTGTTTGAAATAATAAAAAATATTTGTATCTCCGATGTCTACCAATAGTTTAAGTGAGGTGCTTCTCCTACTGGGTACGTGGGGGAATCCATAGTTATGTCATCCATGCTTGTCAGCCAATCAGCGCTCGCGTAGATGGGTATTTCTCGTTTTATAAGCGGCATAGAAACACCAATGCGATCGTTCACAAGGTGGAAAAAATGAGGCCTCGTTCATCAGGTTGTCTTGTTTCTGAATATTGCTGCCCAGAAATCTTCCAGAGAACTGCCCTGCCCAGTTTCTGATATACTGATAGATATCTACTATTTTCCAGACAAAAGTGCTAGCAGAAAACATTTCAAAAAGTTTTTGAGGATTGTATGACAAAGAAACAAGAAAAATTCTACATCTTGTTAATGCAAGATGGCTATCACTTGGGGTGTGCCTCAACAGAATATTGGACATGTGGAAGCCATTGAAGAAGTATTTTTACTGTGAAAAGGAAAAACTAGATTCAAAAGGATCTAAACATGCAGCTCAGTCAAGCAACAAGACTTTAACAGTCAGGATATCCTCTCGGCCACACAGGGACACAATCAAGACACCCTCTCAGTCACACAGAGATACAGTCAAGACACCCTCTCAGCCACACAGAGACACAGTCAGGACATTCTCCCAGCCACACGGGGACACAGTCAAGATATCCTCCCAGCCACACGGGGACACAAGACAACAGTCTCCAAAAGCACACAAAGAAACATTTGATATAACTCAATATATGTTTAGGCAGTCTGACCTTGAACTAAAGAAGAGACAATCAATGAAAAAAAAAGAGAAGAAAACGAAAGCTAATAAGGAAGTAACCAAGAAAAGTTATGCGCAGAGCAAGTTAGATAAGTTAACAGTTTTCTTGGACAACAAAATGAACTTGTTATTTTGTCTTTTTCTTCAGCCTGCAATTCCTCTATTTGAGCAAGCCAATTTGATATTGCAAAGAGAAGACCCTTGCATACACACTATACATAGAACTCTGATTGCACAAGTTAAAAATATACTTATCAGATACATCAAGCCAGAATATCTTGAAGGCAACATCACTGAATGTGACTACAACAATGAATTCTTACACAAATCTGATGAGGCAGTTTCTATTAGAAATGCTGCCAAGGAATACATTGTTAAATATGAAAAGGACCTGGACCTAATCAGCTTCTACACCAGTGTCAAGAAATACTATATTTCAGCTACAAATTACATGATGAAACATTTTCCTCAAAATGATGAGCTTCTGATTCACAGAGGTTGCTGACCCAAACTGAAAGTCAGCAAAGATTTCTCTTCTCTACGCTTCTTCACAGACAGGTATTCTGTCCTTGTCAACATGAGCACGACACTATTGACAAGTTGGAAGGGCAATATTTGAACTATCAAATTGATACATTCTCAGAAACTATTCTTCAGTTGAATATTGTCAAGTTTTGGGTTCAGCGTCTACAGTCAAGAATGAAAATGGTAACCAGAAGTATGACATTCTGTGTATGGTTATGCTTGGAATTCATACAATCTTCCATTCTAATGCTGACAGTGAAAGGATATTTAGTTTAGTGATTAAAAACAAAAGTAAGTTCAGACCAAACTTGAGCACCTCAGTTTTGAGCAGTATTATAACACACAAGATGTGTATGCAGTCAAATGGACAATGTTGTTATAACTCCCAACCATCCAGAGATATTCTCATAAAAGCGAAAATTGCAACAGCTGCAAAACTATTACAATGAGTGTCATAAACATGATATAAACTTGTTCTCACACAAACGCTTTTTCTGCTTACTGTTTGTGCATGTTCAATGTTGTTTTACCAGTATGTTTGTTACTCTGAACTAAATAAAAAAAACAATTTCAAAATAATTTTTTAATTTATTTATTAAATACACAAAACACAGTAATAAATGAGCAATCTATAGCAGTTATAAATAATAATATAATAATAACAAACAGCTTAGAGACATTAGTCAGGCCCAGTAGCCACAAATGATAAAAGGCTCTGTCTACAATCATTACGCTCAGTCATTTGAAATAGTTAGCATCTCTGTAATCTGCCATCCTCTCTTTACTGACTGCATCTGAACAAAATCAGTGCAAGTATCTACTGCAGATATTGGACTGCCTTCATTGCCTTCTTGCTTAAAATAAAGTTGTAATCCATCAGCAAATTTCCTGGCTTCCTGGTGAGTCACTCGTACAAACTCAGGTGTGTCATCCTTGTCACTTTCCTGGTCTTCTGATGTTGTTTGGTGTTTTGCTGCAATTTGATCAACAATTACATCTACACAATCTTCATTCTCATTGTAACACCGCAGACTGTTATTGATGCATGCAAACTCTTCACAGTTTTTGACGGGTTGCACTTCTAAATTGATTTCATTTTCACTGTCGTGACTGTTGGGCAGCTCGAAGACAGAATATTTAAAACCACAGTGAGCAAAGCAATCCTGAATGGTCTTGATGCTTATTCCTCTCCAATTATCAGCAATAAATTGCAGAATTTGCAAAAGATTGGTTTTGCATTTGCTTTCTTAGATGTTGAAGATGATGTCAGCAAATTTTCTTCAATTTCTTCGAGGACATAGTGTACCGATTTTCTACAATACGTCTTCAAGTTTTTTTATGATTCCTGTGTCTGTAGGCTGCATTAAGGATGTGAAATTAGGTGGCAGAAATTCCAGTTGAATGTTTTTCAACCAATATAAATAAGGATGTGCTGCACAATTGTCAAGAAGCAGCAAAATATTTCTTGACTTTAATTGTAACTCAGATCCCAATTTTTTAGCCATTTTTCAAAAATTACATATGTCATCCATGCATTTTTGTTAGTATGGTACAGAACTGGTAAACTGTACATTCTTATCCCCTTAAAACACTGAGGCTTAGCACTTTTCACAATGACCAATAGCTTACACTTATCAGTTCTTGACATGTTTGAACAGCACAATGCAATCACACAATCCATTGCTTTCTTTCTTTGAAAAAGAAAGTGTTGTGTGCTTGTAAAACAGGCATTGTAGATGTCTTCTGTGCAGAATTTCTGAAGCAAATTTAGCAGTTTTATTAACATCTACAGTTCAGCACGCCTTTTTGCTGTGTTTTCATTAATTTAATTCCGAACCTACATTTACATCAAGACAACTAACCATTTGTTGGTTTGAAATCATTGTGGCCCAACTTTTTAGCAAACTCCTCTGACTTACTCTTTAGTATTGGACCACTGACATGCACACCTTGTCCAGTTATGGTAGAGAACCACTGACTGTGAACCTCCTCAACATCTGGAGCCTTCTCACTTTTGTTTTTAAGGATTTCCTTCTCCTCCTCCTTTGTGCAAGATCCATTCATTTCACAGTTTGTGTTGCTGTTGTATTACCTGTGCTTTTGTAGATTTTGGCATTACAGTTATCTTAGCCAGCTGGCATTGACTTGTCTTAGACTGTTGTATTTTAATTTGTTCCAGAAGAACAATTTTTTCAGCAAAGGTCAAATCTTTTCATGGCATCTTTGTAGGGGTGTGAAATTTTACACAAATGACACAGAAATGATTATATGCTATGCAAATGATCACAACTGATCCATTCAGCAGACAGTGCGAGACTAGAAGCAAAGTATAGTAGTGGTAGTGATGAGCACATCAGTGAGTCAATCAGTGACTACTCAGTAACAACCCACATGTCACTTTACAGTACAGCACACCATTATACTGGCTCAATTAAACAGCTTGGTGTCCCAAATAAGCAAAGCAAACTTAGGTTATATTCTTGATTGGTTTTTGGTTTTCAAAATTCGTCCCAATAAAGAGCTGCCCCAATTAAACAGAATCTACTGTATTGTAAATGTTTGGACTCAAAATGAAAAATTGTACATTGTTTCAAAAATTTGACTCTTATTTTCAAATGTTCCATTTGTAGCACCATAGATTCATTACAAATAAACATCTCTCATTGCCAGCAGCAGGGCAAACAGGATTTTAGGTTGTATCTACAGCAATACTGACTACGTGTCTAAAGAAATTATAGTTTCATTGTATAGAGCATTATTTAAACCATATTTGGAGACTATGTTTAGTCTTGAGCTTCTCGCATTGAGAAAGGATTGAATTTTTGAGCAGAGTTAAAAGGAGAGCTACTGATTATGTCTGGAATGGAAAGGTTGTCATATAGGACAGATTAATACATATGAAATTGTTTTATATTGAAAAAAAATAGGTAGAAAGTATCTAAGTGAATAGTTTAAGATTGAGAACACTCTTGCTTTGGGCCAGATTTAATTGGTCAGATTTGTAACCCTAAACTGACCTTTATACCTTCCATTCTATAACTTGTAATATTTTTAATGTTTCTTCATGAAATTTTAGAAGCATTAAGTAAACATTAAATCATTTGTACACAAAAAATGCGAAATTTTTGATTAGGTATTTTCACTAAATTGTTTCTCTGGATATATAGTCAGGGTGTACTGCTCTGAGCACAAAATGATTTTTGTTATAAGATGAAAAATAATTCATCTAAAAATTGTCCAATTTCAATTGTGTAATCTCTATAACCCTCAAATGTTTTTTTTTCATTAAAACTTCATGTTTTATGTATCATTTTTTCTACCTTAACACTGTGTGAGGTCAATTTAACTAATCTCATATCTACCATAAAAAATAGGAAATAAATTTAAATTTTTTCTTTCTAGAATGACTTTAAATCATAACATGAAACTACATTTCTTTATACCAAATAACTTTAACCTCTTAACAATATGCATCTGTTTCAAGTTAAATTTTATTGTTCTTTCAATTTTATCTAATAATCTCACCACACAAGTTGTAAATCACTTGGTGAATGTGCAGCTCCCAGTTCTCTATCTAATTACATAACTCACAATCTACATGGAAGTTGCTTGTAAGCATACCTTATGAAATATTTTTATCTTGTTTTACTTCATTTTACCCAATGTAACCTAAAAATTGTTTATTGTTACATTTTAGTTACTTTGTAATAATTAAAGTAAGAATACATATGCAAAAACAAGAAATAAATTACTTAACTGTGTCTTCTTTTTCTCTTTTTTTATTCTTATTGTTGCTGTTGCTTGTCAATGAAACTTAACTGTACTTTTTCTTTTAACTAATCAGTCCCCTCGGTGTGGATTCCTGTACGTGGTGAGGGGACCTCCCAGGGAAGATTCTGTTCTGTCTGGTTACCTTCTCTGGCATCTAAACATCCATCCACGTGTTTGTTGTGCTTGGCGACCCGTGAAGGGGAGGAGAGGATCCTGGTGGTTGAGGGGTCCAACCCTAACATACCACTTTGGCCTTGAATTCCTGTAGACGGGCGGCCTTTAGGTGGCCCCCCTTGGGTCAACCGACTGGTCCACTTGGGCTAGGGTCAACCAAGTACCAGTGTTGGAAGTTCTCAACGGTCTTGTGGACATTGTGCCTGATGCTGGTGTTTGGGTATACTGCTCACGAAACCCTGGCGTTGCTGCATTGTCCTTGCATGACATTGTAGTGCATCCCCTCGTAGGGCTCCATGGTGGGTGGGATCAGTGGGTACCAAAATTTTTTTTTTCTTATGGATCCTCCTTCAAAAATGTAAATAAAGTAGTGAAAAACAGACAATAGGTAGCGACCACGTCTTGAAGACTCTGAGCAGCAATCTTCAACATCTGTAACACACGCATACCTCATTTTTTTATATTACATTCTCTTTCAGAAAAACTTTTAGGGCAATTGTCCCCCTTTTTTATTCAGAAGGGACTAGAGGGTCTTGCTGGCTCTCCAAAGTCAGTAAAGAAGCTTCGATCTGGAGACATATTAGTTGAAACATCCACAACCCACCACAGTGAACTCCTCTTGAATTCAACGGCATTTGGGGATATACCTATTGAGGTTACCCCTCATGCTACGTTGAATTCATCACGAGGAGTTATTGTTGAGAGAGATTTGAAGAATGTCCCCGAGTCAGAGATTCTTGCTGGTCTCTCCACTCAAGGAGTTTCTGCAGTGAGGCGCATCTCCACTTGCAAAGATGAAGTTACACTGCCAACAAATACCCTCGTTTTGACATTTACATTATCAAGTGCACCTACCACCCTCAAGGCAGGTTATCTAATTTGCAGGGTACGGCCATACATTCCAAACCCTCTCCGATGTTTCCAATGTCAGAGGTTCGGCCACTCAAAGACATCATGTCATGGTTCCCTGACATGTGCTCATTGCGGTGGCAAGGACCACGATGCCTGTGAATGTGACATGGACCCACATTGCGTCAACTGCAATGGTTCTCACCCTTCCTACTTTCATTCTTGCCCAAAATGGTTGGAGGAAAAAGAGGTGCAGTGTTCGAAAACGACTATTAACAATAGTTATCCTGAGGCTCGGAAATTGCCCGCCACTCCATCTCGGACATATGCTGCTGAATTTCATTCCACAACTACAGTGGGAGTGCAGACAGATCTCTCTGTGCCTCCAAGAGAATCGTTTTCAAAACAAATGAAAAGCCTTTTGACCTCCATGGTTAAAAAGGTTGTTGAATCGACTTTCACACCCATCTCTGTTCCTCCCATACGTTCCAACAAACCTCAAGATTCACATCCTTCAGTTTCAAATACAGGCATTTCTTCTGATACATCTTTTTTCTCTCACCCCAGGAAGCAAAACAATCATTCGTACATGTCCTCAGTCACTGGAATCCCCTTCCATTACCAAAGACCTACCCAATCAACCCAGGTCAGGATCCATGGAGGTTGATACCATCACTGTTTGTTCTCTCTACCATATGATCAATCAGACCTTGATGCTCTCGTTGAACAGTTGCCGTCTCCCTTTCTACTCCTGGGGGACTTTAATGGACATCATCCCCTCTGGGGAAGTGCTGTTATTGATAGGAGGAGTCGCTCTGTAGAGCGTATGCTCTCTGATCACAATCTTTCTCTTTTCAATACTGGTTCTTCGACTTATTTTCATGCATCTAGTCAGTCCTTTACCGCTATTGATCTCTCAGTTTGCTCGCCTTTATTATTCTCCCATTTTTCATGGAAGATTGACAATTATCCGCTAGGCAGTGATCATTTTCCTATACTTTTGAGAGAGACTGGCCGTTGTCGATGGCACCCTACTCGCATGCCGTGGTGGAAGCTGGATTAGGCAGACTGGAAGGAATCTTGGATAAAGTTCACAACTAGTATATCTTCTACCACCAGTTCCAAGGTCATGTGGGACAGGATTCGAAAGGTCAGTGGGCACTACAATTCTGTCTCCCTCTCTATCTTACTCTCTGATGGTCAGGAGGTGGCTGATGTCTGGAGCATTGCTGATACCCTAGGTGAAAGCTTTTGCCAGGTATCTAGC
This sequence comes from Tachypleus tridentatus, assembly GCF_004210375.1. Lineage (NCBI taxonomy): Eukaryota > Metazoa > Arthropoda > Merostomata > Xiphosura > Limulidae > Tachypleus > Tachypleus tridentatus. The sequence goes on along the minus strand of NC_134829.1, from coordinate 13,466,749 downwards.
ACTTCTGCTTGTTCCTCCACCTTTTTGGCCATCAAGACTCGGGCAAAGTGTTTACCTCTTTCCTTTTGAACTAACTGTCTCTTTGACTATAATTATCCCTTTACACTGGTGGAACTGAAAATAGCCCTTCATCGGTCTGGCAGTACATCTGTTGGACCTGATGATGTACACTATAATATGCTGCACTATCTCTCTCCTGCCTCTCTTGATATTCTTCTAATTGTTATTAACCGGATCTGGCAGGAGAATGTTTGTCCTGATGCCTGGAACCAGGCTATTATCTTACCTTTCTCTAAGCCTGGGAAAGATCCCAAGATTCCTTCAAACTACCTTCCAATTGCTTTGACGAGCTGTCTCTGTAAGACCTCAGAAAGGATGGTTAATGCTTGTCTTGTTTAGTTTTTTGAATCAAACAACCTCCTCACGCCCACCCAGTGTGGCTACCGATGATAATGTTCCACCACAGACCACCTGATTTGACTTGAAACGACAATCAGAGAAGCCTTTCTCAAATGCCAACATCTTGTATCAATATTCTTTGACATTGAGAAGGCTTATGACACAACATGCAGGTATGGCGTTTTGCGAGACCTCCATACATACATATGGGTGACGTGGCCATTTACCCATGTTCATTAAAAAATTTTTAATGGACAGGAGATTTCAAGTTTGTGTGGGTTCGACACTTTCCCATTCTTTTGTACAGGAACTTGGAGTCCCTCAGGGCTGTGTTTTGAGTGTCACACTTTTCAGTGTAAAGATAAATGCCATCACTGAACCATTACTGCCATCACTCCCTCTTATTATTGCGAATGGGCTGTATGTCGATGACTTTTACATCTCTTGACAGTTGTCGAACATGAGATATATTTAGCGGCAACTACAAACTGCCCTCAATCGTGTACTGAAGTGGACTATGGCGAACGGCTTTAATTTCTCTCTCTCTAAAACTGTTTGCATGCACTTTTGCCACCAACGGGGTATTCACCCTGATCCTGAACTTCATATCGGTGGTGAAGTTTTGCTGCCAGTGGTCCCTGAGACCAAGTTCTTGGGGCTTATCTTTGACCGTACGCTGACCTTTATACCACACTTAAAGCAGCTACGGGTCAAATGCCCAAGAGCACTGAACATCCTATGTGTCCTCTCTACTACCAGTTGGGGAGCAGATTGATGTTCTATGTTAAAGGTATATCGTGCTCTTATTCGATCAAAACTCAACTATGGAACAATGGTCTGTGGCTTTGCCAGACCTTCGGCCTTACAGATGCTAGACCCCATTCATCACCAAAGACTTCGACTCTGCACTGGGGCTTTCCACACCTTTCCAGTTCAAAGTTTATACGTTGAATCTCAATACACTTCTCTGCACCTTCGCAACTATCTTTACTGTATTCTTTGAAACTTCGTTCCTTACTGAAGCATCCCGCCTGGGGATGTGTTTTCCTTCCTTGGTGGGCAGTACTTTTTCAGAATAAACGATCTGCCATTGCTCCATTTGGCCTTCGCATCCAGGCGCAATTGGATGACTTGGGTCTGTCCTTGGATAACATTGCAGATTTCACAGGTCAGCCCATCCCACCATGGCTTATTACAGCCCCCAAGTGTGACCTTTCTTTCAGTCATCTGAAAAAGGCAGATAATTCAGATTGGAAGTACCGTCATTTATATAATGAACATCTTTCAAACAATCATTTCGTTCCCATTTATACAGATGGTTCCAAATCAGGTAATTCAGTGGGCTCTGCTATGGTTTGCTGCGGTTCGTGGTTGCGTGTAGAATCCCCTCTACAGCTTTTGTGTTCACTGCTGAACCGTATGCCATATCTCTTGCCCTAGATCATATTGAAGCTGAGCTGTACTCCAACTGTACAATTTATACTGGCTCGCTTAGTTCTATACTGGCACTGGAATCGCTACACGTTGGCTCACACCCTGTTCTCGCTGATATTCAAAACCGACTGGCCCATTTCTCATTAACTGCTACTTCTCTCCAGTTTTTCTGGATACCAGGCCATGTTGGTATTCGCGGGAACGAGCTTGCAGACTCAGCAGCTAAATCTATCTGCTCTGGCACTATCACCACTGTGCCTATTCCGTACATGGACTGTGGTCTTGTATTCAAGGCTCAGCTCCATGCCAGCTGGCAGTCCACTTGGAGTGAGCAACCCGACAACAAGCTTTTTCAAATAAAACCCTATATTGGACTTTGGCCATCTAGATTCCGTACGGTTCGGAAGGAGGAAGTTGTTCTGACTGGACTATGCATTGGTCACAGTTTTTTAACTCATCGTTTTCTTTTACCTGGAACTGTTGAACCAGTGTGTAGTTTGTGTAATACTCAAATCACTGTAAGCCACATTTTACTTTTCTGCCATTGTTCCGACTCTCAACTATTTTAAACATGTTCTGTCCCAGGGTTTGTCTGTAACATTGGGCAGTGTTACTGGTGATGGTGACACTGTCCACCTTGATAAAGTTTTTCGTTTATTAATGGCCATTAATCTTTTTAATCTCATTTAAGTGTTTGATATTTATTCATTACACCTTTTTAATTGTGGTTCCCTTTTCACAGTTTCATTCTCTCTAGTTCAATTTGACATTGAAAAATGGCCAGAACATTAAATAACTCGACACCAGGACTGGAAAGGCCAACTTCAGGTGACTGACGCTGCTGTTTGAACTACCCTTTAGTCGTTCTACCGAATTGTTATTCCAATTTTGCTGCATGTCTGTTACACTTTTATTACTTTACCCTTTGGTACTGGCCATAATGACACATAACCCGGAACCAGGAGTGGAAAGACCAACTTCAGGTGGCTGACGGTGGTTCTGGTACTTGCCTGTTAGTCTTCCTGGCGGATTATGATCATTACCATTCTGCTACAGAAGTTCTTTACAACTTTATAGATTGGATGTCAACATTGGTTTTATGCAATTTTCTGTTTTTAATTGCTTTTTTTAATTGTTTTTATCTTCGTTTACTTTTACATATTTTACTAAATTTACTTTACTTTTACCTTTTTACTGGACATTTGGCTACTCATTATTACAATTTTGCTATATGTCTTTTAAAACTTCTATTATTTTACGTTTTGATAGTGGTTGCTATGACACATAACCCGGAACCAGGACTGGAAAGGCCAACTTCAGGTGACTGACGGTGGTTCTTGAACTTACCTGTTAGTCTTCCTGGTGGGTTATGATCATTACCATTTTGCTAGAGAAAGTACTTTTCAACTTCTCTTACTCTGCTTTCTCTCTTACCATTGTAAACTAGGTGTCAACATTGGTTTTATACTTTTTCTGTTTTTCAATGATGTTTTGTTTTACCTTCATTTTCTTTTCTGTATTTTACTACATTTAATTTATTTTTACCTTTTTATCGGACGTTTGGCGCAGATAACCTAGCTGCTTTGTGCCATAAAACACTAAATCAATCAATTAACTAATCAGTCACCTGTTACAACAATACTGTGTACACTTTTTAGGTTTATAACACTTTATGAAAGGTCATTTTTACTTGTCACTTATTCACCTAAGGTAGTTTAGGTATGTGAACAATATTTTGGCATTGTACCAACTGTTTGATGATATTATTACATATTTTTTTAACTTGGGTTATTAAATATTTGGTAAAAAATGGTATTTAAAAACTCTGTAAAAAGCACAAACATGCACCATTAAAAGAAGTTCTATATTTCCTTTGTTTACTGATCCAAGCAGTGTTGATTAGTCTTGAATAAGCAGAGCTTGATTTCACAGTAGAGAATATGGTAAACCAAAGACTATGATAAGCATCTACATATTATATTTCCAAATTTTTTTGATGAAAAGAAATCTGTAAAATAATATTACAGACAATTCAGTATTGTTTCATATGTTTATAAGTGTTTATTGTAGGGGCATTTGAACTTTAGAGTTTAAGTGTTTACACCTTAGCCAAGTGTTGGATGTTTTGAGTTTTCCATGAGTTATTAAATATTAAAAATGTGGAAGTTAGATATTAAGATACTAAGTGCTACTCAGAGGTCCTTTCATTATTTTCTTCATACTTTTGACACATAGTGTTACAGGCAGATAGTGAGATCCATGTTTCATTTTAACCTTGCATTTGTCAAAATGTATAATGCTCTTATTTACTTTCTAAAAAATTATCCATATTGCTATTATTGTGGATATTACTAATATATTATACATCCAACAAATAAGTATTACTACAGAATTGAATAAAGGATTGTGAAAGAACAAAAGGTACAAGAAATTATGATTTTTTATGTAAGTATGTATTTATTTAATGAAATAGAAAAAAAAAATGCTAAAATCAACTTCTGAGTTTTCTAAACATTGCAAATAATTCATAAATGATAGTTTAATTGCTTTTAATTGGAACTAACATTTTAAAACATTGCTGGCATAAATCTCCTACTACATGGAGATGCAACAGATTAATGTGAAATGGCCAGACTGTAGCAGTGTCATCGTACAGAACTTGAATAAGTGAAACCCTGTTTAGGTATATTATGGTACAAAGAGAGACCAAAAAGTAAGATGTAGACTGTGCTCTGTAGACCTTAAAACTTGAAAAACCAGTTCAGATAATATAAAAGTGTGTTTACAGGTAACAACAGAATTTAACTTCACAGTAGCTTCAGTAATATTTTGTTTTTGCAATAATGATATGATACCAGTTAAGTGTTTAGAAATTAGTTGTATAACCAAATATTTAGTATTTTTACGTGAAAGAAGATACAACCATTGTAATAATACAGTATTTTATATTAATAAGTATTGGCAATATAGTCCTAAAGTAATCTGAACAAGTCAAAGTTACAATAATGTTAATATATTATGTTAATTATTAGCTTAGTTGGGTTATAGTCAAGTAATTTCAAAGTTTATATTTCTCATAGTAGCAATATTGTATGAAAACATATGAAAATAAAGAGTTAAATATTTTTTATTATTTATAATGATATGTAGAAAGTAAATTATGCCATTGGTAACAAAGATGCCCATTCTGAATAATTTTTAAAACTTGTTATACAATCATATCATCTAAGTTTCACTTATTTTAGATATTAACAGTATGAAAAACATTTTTCTTATGAGAATTGTAACTTCTCAGTTATGAAAAGTTTACTCTGTAACAAGTCTGTATTATACGTGCTGCAGGTAAAAGCAAATCCCTTAAAGACTAACTAGCATTATTAGTGTCTATGAAAAAAAGCAAAGCATGAAAATTGGCCATGGCAACATTTAATTGAACTTCATAGCTTGAAAATAATTGGTTATTAGCTGAAGCCTTAACTGAATAACTGTAAGCTTCAGGCTGTGTTGTTTTCAGAAAACCTCAGAAAAAGCTTTTGTAAAAATTAATGGCCAATCTAATAAAAATACTATTATCTGATGTTCCTTTTTGATGCTGTATGTGGTAGAGTAGGGATGCCTGGTTGTTTTTATTAATTTCTGAAAAAATGGAGGATTTTGAACTGCAACATCTGTGCCGATTAATACAACATTAAATAATACAGTTTTTTATTTCTGAAAAAGAAAACTGTAGGGAGTTAAGTCTTCTTTCCCTAGGTCCACTTCTATGTGTACAACACTTAAATAATGTTCCTGAAAGAATGGAAGGGTTTGAATCTCTGAGGCCCCACTTCTCTAGATCTGTGCTTGTCTAAACAATAGTAAAAAATACTGCTATTAAGTTCTGAAAAAATAGGTGGAGGGGAGTTTGGTCCAACTGGACTCCTACCCAATATCTGTACAGTTCAGAAATACTGACAGTGGCAGATAGCATTAGTAGCTTTACAATAACAGAGTAATTAAGATTATTGGCCGTGAGAATAGGACCTGAGACCTGCAAATCATGAACCATTTCAATTCCTCATTACACTATGTAACACAAATTTTATTCTGTGATACTATGTGTTATTTCTTAATTGCTTATTTTGTAAAAGTACAGAAAATGGCCATTATTCCCTTCAAACTTTGCTTTTGTGACCTGGATAATGAAATTTAAAAATTAACCTATTTTCTATGTAAAAACGGGCAAATTTGCACATTTTCATTTATATAAGGTCTGAATAAAACAACACACGAATCAAGATTTACATGTATTTATACTAAAGTTATACAAAAATGTTTGGAAGTGAGTAGTTTTTCAAGATTTGTGACTGTAATGTAAATCACTTTCACATATCAGTCTCCAAATATAGCCTCCCATCGTGTTTTCGTTAAATGCTCCCGGGTCACAAAAGCAAAGTTTGAAGAGAAAAATAGGTCTTTTCCATTTACTTTGGGCATAAGCAATTGGGAAATAACACTTTCTGCCCAGAAACAAGAAAAAGTGAAAATTTGTTATATAGTGTTACATTGTGGCAATATTTAGATTAATTGGATTGTTGGAATAATTGAAAAACATTAAATAATTGATAACTCTAACTTTGATTTATTGATTATTTTCCTGATAATTTATTTGTAATTTCAAATAATCAGTTGTTGGAATAACTAAACAAAATAAATGAAAAGAGTAATTTCAGTGGTTATTAGTTAATTATTTTTTGATTAATCAGTTAATTGTTATTTTAATTATATATTTAGTTTATAAGACACTAACTGATTAAATTGCCTAGCCCCATGTGATAGCATACTACTCAAGCTGAAGATTAAGCTCAGTTTAGCCTATTTTGAAGACTTATGGAGGAGTTGTGTTTTAGTCAAGTTAAGAATTAGACCCTGAATTATTGAACATCACACTTGAAGAACTTGTACTTTATACCATGATTGCTTCTTTTATTGGCAGCACTAGTTTCATCACAATTTCCATATAACTCTTACTGAAAAGTGAAATTTTGCCTCATTTTGTCACATGAATTAGCTTTCATCATCCAAAACTCTGACTTCTATCTGTTTATCTTGTGGCATTTGTGTCATGGTAGCTGTGAATGCATTCATCACACTACTGCTGGGATTAATATGCTGCCTTTACTTTTATAAGCATTGTTTTATTTGATTAGTTAGATAAAACCAGTCATATTGTAAGCTGTCAGTATAATACTATCTATGGTGCAATTAATTTTTATACACACTGATGAAGAACATTCACATGATATTGGCATATGTACCTGTTTGAGTCACTTTTTCCATAATTATTTTCAGTACTGTATGTGTATATATGTGTTCTTGTATGTTTACTGTATTGTGTACTTATAAATTATTATAGGACAGATTAATGTCTGTTTAATTTCTTGCATTATTTTAGTTATATTTAAGTATTTAATTATGTTTACATTTTAGCAACATAATTTAATATTGCACCTTTCTTACCCAAATCTTAATCCAGTTAACTTGATCAGTGGAGGAAATATTAGTGTATCTACTTTCTTGCTTGTGTATCTGAAGAAAGCCTAGAATATATGAATATTTCATGATCTTGTTTAAATATTACTTGTTTATTTTTTGAATCTTCAGTTGTTGTTATGTTGTTTTTTAGACAAGACTTTACAAGATTAATTATCCTTCGTCATGGACAACAGTAGAGCTCATCATCATCCTGCATTGTCACTGTGAACAAAGTCATCATATCAACATCAGAGCTCATCAATCCAGTGTTGCTGTTTTATTTTTTGAAAGAGGGTAGACTAAAATTTTCATGTATCAAGATTGACACAAACTATATGTCACATGGGTTGAAGATGTTCATTTGTAGTCCAAATTTTGCCTGCTTGTACTTTCAGCTTAGGAATCACAAAGAGCAGGAAAGAAATAGAGGAAGTTTTTGTGTAAACTAGAAGAACAGAACAACTACAGATGCTGTAGATTATACAGCTTTGGCTGCTCATTGTCTAGACTTCATTGATCAGAGAAACAGCAAGTTGATTGTCATGTGGACTAAATGATCATGTCCTTTTTAGTGTTGTTTTTGCATGTATTCTTCTTGAAGTTAAGGCATGTTGATTCTCTCTGGCCACAGTTCTAGTGCTTAAAACATGTTTAGTCCATGTTTTTGTGATGGTCAGTGTGCTAATAAAGATGTAATGTGTGATGACATTAGATTTTTTGTTACTAAAAATGGCACATTATATAAATTTTGTACAAAAAGTATACTTATAAGGAACATGTGTATAACAGATTTTAATATCAAGTGAACTTTAACAGAAATATATTCAGAGAACAATAGTGTTCATACTGTTTTCAGGTTACCTTCGAAGTCCTGTTTTCATATACATATTTTGAGTGTGTGTGTGTGTGTGTACATGATATAATGTTAGCTTTAAAAATTTTATACCATCACATTATTCTCTTATTACTGTAGAAATAAAAAAAGAATGTGCAAATTAATCTGATTTGTGTCCAATCACAGTCTTTGTTTTTTTTAATAAATAAAATGTTGGATTTTGTTTTATTTATTCTTGGAGTTATTACTTGTTTATATCTTAGCAAATATATGCTTTTGTTTGAATGTATCAGGCTAGAAATATATTAGGAAATCCTCACATCTGCATGTATGCATATTAAGTCCAAAACTTGCTTGGTATTTGTTAATTCACATTGACATCTACTTTTTCTTTGCAATTATACTATTAGTTGAAACCTAAAACTGGAAGCTTATACTGAGAAGAAAGTTGTTATATCTCTGAACATTTTGTGTATCTTTGCTAGAGTTTCCTAACAACATTATAGCACTTTATTGAATAGCTAGTTAGTGAACTGAACTTGTAAGATATCTGTAATTTTTACACGTAACCCTTACAGTATTTTCTAACCAATATTACAGTAATACCCACTTTGAAAACAGGAAATGTAATGTCTGTCAATTCTAGATTATCTCTACAAAAGTTTGTATACCATATTTCAGAAATACGTATTTAAATAGTCAGTTAGTAAAGTGGACTTCCTGTAAAGTCTGCAAGTATCTCTGCTACAGTTTTCTAACTCACTTTATGGTAATATATGTCAAAAGTAATCTGTTTATAAACTGATATCTTAAAGTATTTGCATTTTTTTTAAGTTTTATTGTTTAAGTATGGTAACAACATTACAAAAATATGTTATTAAAAGAAATAGTATGTAAAATGGTATTGTATGACCTTCCTATATTATACATACATCTGTTAAAGTTTACAATCTGACTTTTAACTTCTGGCAGTTAGGACACTTAAGTTCTGTGGGTTTCAGTCCTGTCACTGAATATGCCATGGTGTGTTATAATATGATGGTAAATCCCACTATTCATTGATAAAAGAGTAACTGAAAAGTTGGTGTTGAGCCACTACCTTCTCTCTCGTATGTTACTTCAAAATTAGAGAAGGTTGATACAGAGGGCCCTTGAGTAGCTCAAGGTTTTACATACAAATTGATTTTATATTAAATACCCAGTTTGTGAAGGGAATTAGTATAGTCTCTTTAAGTTGTACATTTATATCTGTTAGTGATTCCTGACCAACATGACAGTAATATTTGTACAAAATAGCCATGTATTAAGTAAGAAGTTTATAAACTGGAGTAATAAGTTCTCTTATTTCTACAAAACATCATTACGGAAATAAATACACTAAACAATGAATGTGTAGAGTATGTGCATTTGCTCAAGTTTCATAATCTGCAACAAGTAAATATCTTTATTAAACAGCTAGTTTATAAACAGCACTTTTAATGTCTGTATAACATCAACATTTTTTACCAATCTACTTTAAAAAGGTACGTATACGATATGGATATTTTGTAAGATCTTTGTAAATTCCACAAGTATATTTATTAATTTCCTAACCCACATTATTACAGTCCTTCATACATTAAATAACCTCAAAGTAAACTGGGCATGTAAAATCACTAACTTCTATTTGTATCTCTGCTTAAGTTACCCTACTAACATTACAATAATACATACATTAAGTAACCATTTAGTAAACTGGACTTACTTGCAGAAAACAAACTTGGTACACAGGCTCATTTGCTAAGAGTGGATGTCTCAGTAATTTATTTGTATAGAAATGGGTCCCCCCTTTGAGATATCTATAGAAGTAATTGGGAATAGCAGAGAAGTTTGATCAGTACACTGTGGTATCTATAAATAACAAAGAGGCCTTTGAATCCTTGAGGATCGTGGTTATTTTATGCTATTTATAGTAACGTCTATTAAAGAACCAGTTTAGGAACTCTAAATACTATTTGTAATGCTGGGAAAAATTTTCAGTCCATGTCACAGTTATGTAACCATTAAATAGCCACTTAGCTAGCTAGACTAGTAAAGTATGTTTGAATCATCTTTACCGAAGTTTTTAATAACATTGCATAAACACAGTTTGTAAGAAGTACATCTCTACCTATGTTCCTTAAAACACATTCCAGTAGTACATACATCAATCTGTCTGTAAACTGGGTTTGTTAAATCATTATTTAAACTTGTTTGTTAGCCTACATTCTTCAGACCATATTACAGTAATATGTGTATTAAATAAACAATTAGTAAACTAGACTTCCAAGGCTGCTGTAAACTCTAAATGCATTTCTTATAAAGTTTCACATATCACTTTAAACACATACATATTGAGTAAATACCCTTTTATAAAGGCAGTATGTTTCTGGCTCAAGTTTCCTAACCACACTTCAAAAACATTTTAAGTAACTAGTTTATAATGAGTATTAATCTCCTATCAGAGACAACTACTTACCTCAGTGCAAAACTAACAAATCAAAGTTATAATGAGAATATCTAATTAAAAATACTTTTCTTATGTTTTCTCTTACCAGGATTAGTATGTATTATTTATTCGTTTGTATACATTTTTCTATTAATGATATTTTTGGCCGTAAACCCAATAATATCTCGCAAAGTTCAGCAAGATTTAGAGACTTAGGTTAATCCTACATATATAAAGTTAACTAATAATGCAAAATTATCTCTAATAAAACTATAATAATATAATTAGGTGCACTAAACATTATAAATAATACTATGGGTCTGTAAATTTTAAAAGTATATTGGTCAGAATTTATAAGCCTAATTTTCTGAAATGTTTATTAAATAGTTTGAAAATAAAATTTACGAGCCTTTGAATCATTAATATTTTTCTGCTAAAGATTCGTGATTCCATTATAGATATATATTTTAAATAACTTCATTGTAAACTGAGCTTGTAAGTTGTCTGTAAACTCTACATATATGTTTAATAAAGTTGCGTAACCCACATTACAATAATGAATTTTGTAAGGTATTTATACATTCAACATTATAGAAACACGCATTATATAATCAGTTCGTGAACTGAGCTAGTACAGTTTCAGTAATTTCTACGTGCATCTTCCAAAGTTTTATTTATTATTAAGTAGGCTGTGTGCTGTATGTATAAGGTTCCTATGAAGTCGAAATGTATATGTAACAAGTTTGCAAACAGGGTGTATAAGATATCCAAGTTATACATTTGTTTCTAATAGTTTCCTAACCTCCATTACAGTGACAGAGGTATTAAGTGCTCACATTGAAACCTGGACTTGTGTAACGCCTCTATTAATTCTAGACCATCTCTACAAAATTTTCTGTTTCTATACTGTATTTCATAAAACTGGTATTCCTATGATTGTTTAAAGTCTTCATATGTCTGCTAGTGTTTTATAACTCCTTGTAGTTACTCACGTAGTAAATGGCGTGTTTGTGAATTAAGACTCGCCTTTGAAAATTATTTTTATATGTCTGTTTAAATATCCTAACAAAATTATAAAAATAAGTGATTAAAATAATCATTCTATAAATTAGCCATGCACGATCTCTGTAAATTCTACATGACTCTTCTAAATTTTTTATTCGACTTTAAAGAAATACATTTATTAAATACCCAGTTTGTTAATTGCATTTGTATAGTTTTTATTTCCCTGCTTAACTTTCGTAACCCACGGTAATACGTAGAGGCGTACTCTTTATGGGTTTTGTGTCCCAGCCCTCCAGAAAAGCTCTGGATTGAGTGAAACTTCAGATTGGTAATAAATATAACGTATACAGTATGGTTGGAATCTTAGTGTTATAGCTCTTCTAATTATTGAACAACCCTAAGGGACGATCCCCAGTGATATGTTTGCGGACTTACATCATTAGAAACTGGGTTTTGATACCCGTAATGGACAGAAAAAAGATGACCCGTTGCGTATCTTTGTGCTCACTTTCAAACAAACCTTAAGGGACTTGATGAAGATAGCAGTGTTTGAAAATGAAATGGCCCAACTGAGAGTATAATGATAATAATTCTTCTCCAGGTTATAAAAGGCGTACACACCATAACAACTGTTGTTGTATTATACGACTTATATAAATAATGTTCCGACTGAATACAGAAGGTAGTGTTCAGAAATATAATAAGCTTAATACGAATGTTTTATCACAATTATATTTATCGTCACTTAATAAACTGAACTTGTAAGGTATACGCTTATATACTAAAGTTTCGTGACAACATTAAAGAAGTACATTTCACACAATCGATTTGTAAACTAAACGAATAAGGAACAGCGGCGTCGCTAGTTGCTTTAAAAAAAATCTGGTCGCAGGAATTCTCGGTGTCTTAATATGATATGGATCGTAGTTTTCTGATTTCTCAAGGCATCAACGAGGAATTTGGAGCACTGACAAATGAAATCGGCGCACCAGGCCCGTGTAGCAGCGCCTAGTGACGCATCTGGTATGGTCTATAAATTCTGTGTTTATCTCATCGAAAGTTTTCATATAATATAACAAAAGACAAAAACTTATATTAAATAACCAATTTATAAAATGCTCAGCTGCAATTTTTTGACCTTCTTTTTAAAATATTAAGGTGACCATTTACGGTTGGAGTTTAAATATGTTACGTGATCGTTTTAATCACAAATAGTGCTGGCTGTAACAGAAACTAGTCGGGTGAAACAAATAATATACAATATATCTTTCTTTGTGACCAATCTTCGTAATTGTTCTTTACTCGTTATAAATGGTAGCACAACATGTCTTAACTTATTTCTCTTAAGTCTAACTATTCTCTTTAGAAAAGTTTTTAATCTATATATCAATAATGCATGTAAACTGCAATTTCAGTGTCCCTGTAATATCTTTTTGTATCTCTGTAAAAGTTTTATAACAATATTACAGACGATATTTGAAAGCGAGTTTGTAATCTGACCTCTAAAGTCTATAAATTCTGAATTTACTATTGAAGAATGTCTGAATGCCGTTACACAAATTTATGAATTACTTAACCAGTTTGTAAAGTAGATATGTACTATATCCGTCAAGATTTCACGTATCTATTAAAACTTCCTTTCTCACTTTAATTAAATAAATAACTTTATTAAATATCCAGTTTATAAACTGCACATTCATTGCCTTTATAAAGTTGGTGTATTTTTTTGCTGAGAATTCCAAACCAAACTTGCAAAAGAAAACCTTATAAGTGGCCATTTTGTAAAATGGACATTCAAGAGCTTTGGAAAGAATACTTCTGCCTCTGCTAAAACTTTATTGCAGTGATACAGTCCCCCCCCATCCGTTACAGAGGTAAGTCTATGAATTTACAACGCTAAAATCAGGGGTTCTGTTCCCCTTGGTGGACTCAGTAGCTAACCTGATGTGGCTTTGCTATAAGAAACACACATGATATCCTTAGTTTATTAACAAGAAGAGCATTAGCTCCTCAGTGGCACAGCCGTATGCCTGCGGACTTATACTGTTAAAAAACCGGGTTTCGATACCAGTGGTGGGCAGAGTATGGATAGCCCTTTATGTAGATTTATGCTAAAATACAAATCAAACAAACAAGAGCATTAAAAAGGGTATTACGTGTACAACATTCTCGAAGGAAGTAAACTAGTGAAAATTGTAGGAAAATACAACTGGATCTGTTTACGATATTTATGACTTTCGCGTAAAAAGAGCAAACAGAAGTGTGTTTTCATACTGTATATATGTTTTTTACTATTACACATGGACTTGACCTTGAAAGGCGTCAGAGCACGTGATCCTTATGTCGTAATTAGATAAATATTCTATAGTAACAAATTTACATATGCAGGGAGAGGATTTGTTTGTTCGTTTTGGAATTTCGCACAAAGCTACTCGAGGGCTATCTGTGCTAGCCGTCCCTAATTTAGCAGTGTAAGACTAGAGGGAAGGCAGCTAGTCATCACCGCCAACTCTTGGGCTACTCTTTTACCAACGAATAGTGGGATTGACCGTCACATTATACGTCCCCACGGCTGGGAGGGCGAGCATGTTTAGCGCGACTCGGGCGCGAACCCGCGACCCTCGGATTACGAGTCGCACGCCTCACGCGCTTGGCCATGCCAGGCCCCAGGGAGAGGAAGAGGTCGAGGATAAACCAGATTCTCCCGGGTCTGCCAATCGGTGATAGAAATAAATATCTATGAACTAAGCTGTTCCATTACACTTTGACACGGAAAGGTTAATGTGTACATGTCAGAGGCATGTTTGTTGAGAACTTACTCTTAATGCAGACCCTGTGTTGTTATAACATGCCTTTGTTGTTCATTGGTTGTAAATATTTAGTGTTGTGAATTACTTTTACATCTCTACATCTCGGGGTCCTTCAATACTTGCCCCCCTAATGTCTTAGCGGTATGTCTGCGGACTTACAACGCTAAAATTCGGATTTTGATACCCATGGTGGGCAGAGCACAGATAGTCCATTGTGTAGCTTTGTGCTTAATTCAAAAAATAACCTTCATGACTTATTGCCATTTTAACAAAACTTCTGTTAAAAAAAAAACAACAACAAGAGAGGCAAAACATTGTTTTTAATCTTTTATTTGCAAAACAAAACAGAAAACAGCAATATTATTAGAAGTGAAGACTCGGAAGTGTTGCAGTAGTCTTATCTTACAGAATTTTGTCACTGATATTTCTGGAAATGTTACAGATTTTACAATAGTACAAGATATTGTAATACTACAATATTAACTGGAAATACAAGAGTCGTATCATTCTGAGATTTATCATTGATATCTCTGCCGAGCTTTCACTAATTGCTTAAGAGATTCGGGGTTCAGACCCATAGGCGAGGGAATTTTTGGCGTTTCAGCAAGATATCGATTATGATTTTCTATCCTGCTTTTTAAACACACCAACCGAGAATTCGTGGCACTGGTCTCGTGTGCCAGTACCTAGTCACGCCTTTGCATCTCTGAAAATGTTACAAGTCTGACATTTAGGATTAACATGGCTATTTATTTTCCTGTTTATATTTATTTGTAGAAATTTAAAAATTAATAATGATGAAAACGCTGTTTATCAAAACCAATACCACTGGCTCCATTTTAGGTTGTAAAAATGATAAAAAAGTTACCATTTACTTATTAACATACGGGTGGAAGGGTTAACGGAGTAAGAGATCCTCTCGTATTTTTGTTTTATCTTTAAATAGTAATTAACACTAATAATAATAATAATATTTTTTATAAAACAAACTTTTTGTTCTTTGACGAAGTCGTTGACAATCACTGCTCACGTCCGACAAAATTTTGGGCCATAGTTTATGTGACCAGGGTCGAATTAAAGGGATAGGTAGGAGCAAATGTGTCCAACAGCCCGGGGTCTATCGAAGGGATTCTCCGAATAACAGAAAAATAAAAAGTGTCTAAAACTTCTAATACCCATTTTTCAGAATTAATACAATAGTACAGAAACTCCAGGACAATACAGACAACTTCACAGTTTTAATATAAATACTGAAACAGCCCCCAGTAGTTGTTATTCTACATATCATAAACTTATTCTTGAGCCCAAATGCCACACAATCAATTAACAAAATATTTGAAAACAAGTAAAATTCAAAGTTCCCCCATTCCAGAGCTTCACTTACACTAGCCATAGGTTAACATTCGTGAACATGGCCTTGGATTAGATAAACAAAAAATAAAAATACTACATGCCTCAAACTAAAATAAGACTCAATGAGAGAGAAAAAGTTCAAAACTTACTTGACCCTTCCAGATCTACACAAAACCTAAATTCCGATGATGCTCCAAACGAACCATTTCTTCCATTAACGTTTTGTACAACCCTTGAACACTTATACTCTATGGTGAATTTTTGTAGAGCAAGATTACAAATTATACTAACTAAAGTAAACAACAACAAAAAAAAACTTACTAGCTCAGCAAGCGTGATAGCAAACATAGATCCAAACACTTCACTGTAAAAACACTGACTGATTCAACATTCTATACTGAAAAGTTCTTCTCACTATGTCCTTGATTCTCTTTCAACTCACTCTCTGACTAATCTCACGACTCTTTATTAAACGTCGTATTTATAATCTACATTTATTTTATATATTTCTAGAATTTGCTTGACCTTAAAGTCATGCGCCCTCCAGCTAACATCTAAGTTAAAAAGTTACAACATTATAAACATAGCTTATAACACTTCCTCTCTCTTCAATTTTGAAGTGTCCTTAAAAATCCTAATACAAAAATAGAACATCATGCTGAAGTGTCCATTAATAATTTTTTGGTAGTTTTTCTTTAAAAGTCTATGGTGTGCAAATGTTTTCACTTACCATCCTATCAGTAGTATAGTTCTCCTGGATTAGTATGCACGGGAATTCATTAATGGCTCCAACTTTAATGATCCTCCGGGACAAGTTTCATCAGAAACCCCAAGCTCCTCTGCAGTTGAGGTTATACTGACTAGTTCTTCTCTGTAGTTACTCAGTTGGTTATTTTCTCACCAACGTAATTTCAAAGGCAATTACAGTTGATAAACTTTGATTTGGATCGCCTCTCTTCTGAACACCTAATTAACTATTCTCTTTTCTGACGAGAACTGATCAGCCACGCTATGTCATCTTGATCAAATCCAATTCTATCAGCACTTAAATTTTAGCTACTTTTCACAAGTCTATGTAAGTCTTTCCTGAGTAAAATCATGTACGATAACTTTATTGACATATCCATGAGAGCTATTCCAAACATCAAACCCTCATAATGTGATAGTAATCTCATTATTTGTTGGTAAAATAATAGTCTAAAAATTGGTGGTGGATGTTGTTGACTAGCTGTCTTCCCTCTTGTCTATCATTGCTAAATTAAAGATGGCTAATGCAGATTTCCCTCGAGTAGCTATTCACGAAATTCAAAACAAAGAAATAAAAACAAACTTATTCCTTGATGGTACAATAACCATTGTCCGTTGAGCTCAACCTTGGTTGTACTAATTGTCACATAGTGCATAACGATCATCTGGTCAGGGACTATGAAGCTATCTGAAGCCAGACTTACCTCACATCCATGTCTTTGTATGAGGACAGCTCCAATATTTCATTATTCCTTTATGTCAATTACCCACAGATAGTGAAGCAAATAGAAACTTTATATAGTAAAGTAACATCGAACTGCCATTTTGTTGGAACTTTATGTTCATCTGCTGTTCTAATCAACTTCTATTTTTTATTTATCTCTGGAGGCAATTTCTCATCTTTAACGCGCAAATCAGAATTAACAACTGTGGTTCTAGAACCAACATCTATTAAAATACTGCAAAGGTATCCATCAATAAGCCCATGACTATTTTCCTCAAATAATGAACTACTTTTCTCATTCGTGGTAAATGTAGTGCTTTCAGCTGAACTTTGCTTCATAAGTCCAGCTAATTCTTCTTTCTTGGTATTTAGTTAGCTCTCAGTTGCTCATTCATTCTGATTGAGCTCAAAGCCTCATCCTTCTTGTTTTAACAATATTGATTTATCACAGTATCACCAGTAATGACCAGATTCACCACATCTATCTTTCTAAAATACTTTGAGAGAAGTTTTAATATTTACAAGAATTTTTTATGCAGTTCTTGGCAATATATCTTTGTCTTATGGTTTATTCCATCTAATCTGTGTCATTAGTTGTCCAACTAACCATTTTACTTTTTCTAAAGTGCTATCAACAGCAGTTTGTGTTTCAACATTACTTGATCTGTTGGCCTCAAATATGAAAACTGCTGCTGATAATAGATAAAGATGAAAAATAATTTATTTTAATTATTTTATAGTTCGATGTTTTACTTCGCTAAAAAGAAAGCATCTGATTCTCATGGCAAGACTCCAGCTCAATGGATTATAATTCCATAATCAACAGCAGAATTTCCTATAAGGATGTAAATCTATTTTGCTTCAACCTCATATTTGTATCTTCTTTTATTACAGGATCTATAAATTAGGTATGTGCTAACGAAGGAGTGTCCAGGTAAAATAACAGAAAAGCCTTTCCAAACCTTCTATGAGTACAGCCAAGATCTTTTCGTTCATTTGTACCATAGTCTGGAATTTTGCTCTAAACAATCCTAAAACTTATTAGATAAGGTGACTAATGAAAAGTTACTTAATATTGTCAAAGATGGTACTTTTACATGAATATCCGGATAACTTATAGTTAATTATTTCATCTATT
Source organism: Tachypleus tridentatus (assembly GCF_004210375.1). NCBI lineage: Eukaryota > Metazoa > Arthropoda > Merostomata > Xiphosura > Limulidae > Tachypleus > Tachypleus tridentatus. The sequence goes on along the minus strand of NC_134829.1, from coordinate 13,448,323 downwards.
CAGTTTAGAAGTCATATCAAAATGAACCTGGTACGAAATCCATAGTAATTTTCTATTGTAGTCCATCAGCTTTTCCTACTCGCCAAAGTTAAATTTTCAATTCTGAATTCTATAATTGGATTTAGAAGTGTGATGGTTGGAGTAGTCCATTAAGATCTTTCATTAATAAATGATATAGCAGGAGTGGTACAGCATCTTATGAACAAGATGGTTCTTTTATTCGATATTTTGTAGCAAATGATGTTCTAGGCAGGAACTTTTGAGCCAATGTAGAAAGAGACGTTATTAATTTATGCATTTGACAATTCAATTTTCAGATATTTTACTCTGTCATTGATGCTCTTTTCTACCTCAATGAAGTGCTTGTTTACTTTATTTTGTTTTTGCGTGTTACTTACAACTTCACCTCTGTCCTGTTTTGTTTTTGGAATTTCGCGCAAAGCTACACAAGAGCTATCTGCACTAACCGTCCCTAATTTAGCAGTATAAGACTAGACGGAAGCTAGTCATTACCCCCACCGCCAACTCTTGGGCTACTCTTTTACCATCGAATAGTGAGATTGACCATAACATTATAACGCCCCCACGGCTGAAAGGACGAGCATGTTTTGTGCGACGGGGATTCGAACCCGCGACCCTCAAATTACGAGTCGAACGCCTTAACCCATCTGGCCATACTGGGTTTATTGTACTTTTTCAGTCTTGCCATTACAGCTTTTTCATATTTTTTATCTCACTGTAATATCCTTTCTGTACATCTCTAATAGTTTCATCGATATTGTCTTCATTTAAATTTATTTTTATTTTAATTCTTCCTTAAATAATATGCCTTTTACTTGTTAGTTCTCATTTAAATTCCTATCTCTTACCTCTTGGTCTTCTCTTAATTTTCTCTAAGTTTCTTTCTGGTTTTCTTTTAAATTTCTGTCTCTTTTTGTTTCTGTTCAGTGGCGGCACCAAGATATTTTCATTGGGGAGGAGGGTTGAGGGGGCTGAGGTAAAGTGTGGAGGGTCTTCCCAAAATGCCATCAATATGAAGTATAGATGATAAATTATAATAATGTAAATACCAAGGTACATTTCAGAAAGGTGTGCTATTTTGAACTGCGTTTTCAATACAGTTTTCATTGGAAACGCATACTCTGATTAATAATTCATTATTACAAAGAGGGCATGTTGTAAAACTGAGGGCAGCTAATGGGAGTGAGCGGGTGTGTGTGTGTGTGGCGTGCGCCTGGCATCTGGATCTCGATTCGGCTGAGCCGATCGTTAGCTATACGCAGAGTGTATACCATGGTCAGCGGCTTGGGGATCATACGCTTAAGGCGTTCGAGGCGGAAATCGCGCGTTCGAACAAAGCAAACCCCTGGTCTGGATATTGAATGGTCATAGTAGCACCAAAACAAAATGTCTAAATTGCAGTTGACCTTCACAGAAAGGCTGGTTTCTTCATAAGTTCACATTATTCATACATGCCAAAATGTGATTGTGATATTGTTCTTATTATTATAAGTGTGACAAGCACCTGTTACAATAATGTAACTACTACGTTACATTAAATTAGGCACTTCTAAATAGCCCAATGACAATTTCAAAATTCATTCTAGAATTGTTTAGAAATATTATTTGGTCAGTTAACATGTAAGGTTATTATCTAATCATAAGTATAACGTTAATTTGATTGTAAGTCACATTTTTGAGTATATGTCACAATTTTGGATGGCTGATACACAATGCAAAATGATCACACAGAGGACACAACACTGGCTAAATGCTTCATAGTTTTGACCTATACACAATACACTTATACATGCATGCTATGTTTTACTTTTCAATAAAAGATAAATGAAATTAATTGATAAATATCTGTGAAGCCTTTGGTTTATAAGGTAAAATTCTTGATGATCTGTTGTAACTTGAAATCAATTTGGTTGTCTAATCTTCATCAAAGCTCAAGATAGAATGGCATTACACAGGGAGCGGCAATACAGCGCATGAGTTTCAGTGCATTCAGTACGTTGCTATGGGACGCAAGACACGTATTTCTGTCTCATTGAAGACGTTGAGTTCTACAGATCTATGTCTCTTTGATGTTAATTGTTAAGCAACAACGACGATTGTGTTTTCCACATTTTATGAATATATGTAGGTAACAATATTGGGGGGCTGAAGGGGCTTGGCTCATTTGGGGGGCTCAAGCCCCCCCCCTGGCGTCGCCACTGTTTCTGTTCCATTTTTCTTGATTATAGCCTAGTAATTTGATCATCTCAAATAACACTTAAACTTCACTGCTTCACACTGTAGTCGTGATCTTCAACTACTAAGTTCTATTTGAGTGTACTAATAATTTTATTCTATTTGCACCAAAATAAGACCCACTTCTGACATAATGTATCGTAATGCTGTTATTTTGCCGTGAAGGCGTTATAATGTGCGGTCAATCCCACTATTCGTTGGTAAAAGAGTAGCCCAAGAGTTGACGGTGGGTGGTGGTGACTAGCTGTCTTCTCATTAGTCTTACACCGCTAAATTTAGGGACAGCTAGCGCTGGTAGTCCTCGTGTAGATTTGCGCGAAATTCAAAAACAAACAACCAAACATTCGTTCGTTATTCACTGTTTTTCTGTATTAACACGCGATAAGTTTGAATCCTGTTCTACATTACAAAGCTAAGCGGGTTTTGAGATAGTATTTTCTTGACTTATATCATTCTTTTTGTCTGACCATAGGATTACAGAAATTATGTGTGACATAGACCTACTTTTAGCTATTTTCACGTTTGAATATCGCTTATCTCTTCCTTATAAAGAATCTTTTTGATGCCTTTTATAGAAGTTAACTTCTTTTCCTTTATCCTCTTTATTAATATACATTTATAAACTTTCCTACTTGATGCAAATTTCAAGTTCCCTTTCTTTTCCATATTTATAAATAAACGTTTTAAAACTTTAATGTTTGAGATATGTCTCAACACTATTTAATCTTCATTTGTATTAATAAACTGATTAAAATTCGTACATGATGGAACTTCCGGTAGTCTTCCCTTTTCATTCTGTATCATAAACTCCTTAAAATATATCCTTGTTGTGTCGTATATGGATATCGTAGTTTTACTTAAAATTCAGTTTTAGTTTATTATTTTGTTACATAATTTATCTGAAGTTACACAAGAGCTACCTGCACAAAAAATATTCTTTAATATGAAGTGACAGACAAGACGGAACGCTTCAAATTAAAAATACCCATCATCGTGTCTAAAGGTACTCTTGTCTGATGAAAACCTGTACTAGCAGATCAAGTCGTCTTTAAAACAAATAATTTCTTCTCTCACACTAAGCTCATGAAAACCTGTGCCTGACTATCGAAACATTCCCAAAGTAGTTTAGTGAGGTTGAAGATATGCTGTTGTTTGCTGTTAAGCACAAAGGGCTATCTGAACTTTAACCCACCACGGCTATCAAAATCTGGTTTCTATCAATATAAGTTCATAGACATACCACTGGCGGGTGAGGTAGAAGAAAGTTGGGTTGTTGAACTTTTTCAAATGAATGAATTTCCTTCAATTAAAAATTCATCGTAGCAAATTTTTATTCAATTATCAAATAACTTTTTATTAATTATTACACAAATTCTTAATATATCTTAGCTTTTAATTTGTACAAAATCAAATCCTTATATTGTCGTTTTTTCTTACCACAAACCATATGCCGTCTATCTTATTGTTGAACTTACTTTAATAAAAAAAAACAAAAAATGCTGAATTATTCAGAGCCACTTCCATACATGAAGTGTAGTTTCTACTCCTGTTTACTCTCTCGAAGCTTGTTCTTTGCTGTATTAAAAATTAAGCCATGTGGTGAATGGGAAACTGTTTCGACAACCACAGTCACGAATGATGTATTAATTTATAATACTTAGTAGCTTATCAAGCAGCTTCATATATTCTCTTGGCAATGCAGTGTCAAGGACATTGTAACTACACTATATAGTACTCTACTAAAGTTTGAAGTAACTCGAGTTAAGGACTGTGCAGTGTAATTACAATGAACACGATATAACATTTTGACTGTCCCTCACAAAACATTATGTTTTGTTTGTTTCCAAACATAGAGCGAATATTTGGTTCTCACAGTTTCATGCTAATCATGTAACTGAACATTTATGCTACACAATGTTAAGTTTATGGCTTTTCGTTAGAATAAAAAGTATCAACTTGTTCAGCATTACTTTTTTCGTTAGAATAAAAATATCATTCTAAATTATTTTGTTCGCTAGAATGAAAAATATCAACTTTTTACTGTATTTTGTTAGAATAATAAAAAATTAACTATATATAAATATATGATATATTATAATAATAAACAACATTAGTTCTGTATTGTCTTTTTGCCAGAAAAGCTAAATAAATAATGTATGAATTTGGTAAAGTCGATTGAATTACATTCCAGTAACTGGAGTTTCGTACGACCAGCAGCAGTTAAGGTATCAGGCTACAATCGAATGGTTAAAGATTCGAGACGCGCTGCTGTTCATCATGCATCGCACTGAACACAGCCTTCTTAGCGGTCGGCTGTCTGACCCTCTTCTGAACAATAACGTTAGGGAGGTGTGCTCAGGGCTGGATTATTTATTAGGCACAATTGACATAATGCCTAAGGCTTACAAAAAGTTTCTCAGAAAGTAATGAATGTAACCTCTCAAAATAGGTGTTAAAATATTGACAAGTTGCTGTAAAGATAGTAAAAGTTAACGTTCTTTATTACGCTTTTCAGTGCCAATCTTTTCAGTTTGGATGTTACATGTTATTACAATATCCTCTTGGGTAGAAGAGACATTATTTACTATAGCAAATAAAAAACAAACCTTGTATCATAGGTAATTTTAACGGCTTTCTTCATCGTATGTTATGAGAAACCTGTATGTATAAAGAATAAACGATAAATCCAGAATAAACACTTTAATATTACAGATAAACAGAGCTACTTAGTATATTTAAATACCACACAACCTTGCTTATTTTGTTAACTTTCAAGAGTTTGTTTGTTTTGGAATTTCGCACAAAGCTACTCGAGGGCTATCTGTGCTAGCCGTCCCTAATTAAGCAGTGTAAGACTAGAGGGAAGGCAGCTAGTCATCACCACCCACCGCCAACTCTTGGGCTACTCTTTTACCAACGAATAGTGGGATTGACCGTCACATTATACACCCCCACGGCTGGGAGGGCGAGCATGTTTAGCGCGACGCGGGCGCGAACCAGCGACCCTCGGATTACGAGTCGCACGCCTTACGTGCTTGGCCATGCCAGGCCACAAGCGTCGGAAATAAAGAGTTTAATAAGCAGTAAAGGAATGAAGCCGATAAATGTTTCCAGAGCTTCATCTTTATTGAAATTCTCTAATAATTAAAAATAGAAGAGAAAATAAACTTCTAGTTTTTATTTGCAACTTTTTTATACAATTCCTAGTCTGTTTAATTTTTAACAAAGTATGTTTGAACACTTTTTTTTTTTTGTAAAGTCACCTGATATTGAATATGATGTATGTTAATCTATCGTTTAGAACTAAGACTAAAAGCTAAGTTAATGGCTTAGCATAAATATTTATCACCATTAATTAATTTTCAAAGTTGAATGTTAGATACAGTTATTTACACAGTAATTTTCTTATATAGATAAAAAAAATTAACTGAGCTAAACTCACTGTGACTTTTCGGGATTACTCTTACTGTTGTTGTTGTTGTTTTCTTTTGTGTTGGGTAAGCTTGGTATTAAAATGTTTTTATTGTGTTTACAGAACGTAAAATTATTATATCATGTTTTTGTTTTCTACCATGAAGATTATTTTAATTCTGGCTTTAAGAAACTGTGTTTCTTCCAATGAAACAAACCACACTATCTCGTTTCTTTTTTATGCTTTTCGTCATCTAATGTTTTCTCACATGCTTTCATTTTACATAAAGAATATACTTTCATCATTTTTGTTGGTTTTTTTTGCAGAATTTATAATGGTAAAATCGAAATTATTAGAATATCTTAATTTTTGTTCTCGTGATTCCGTCTAAGAAAGAGAGGCGCGCCAAGAATAAATGTCGATACATTTACCTCGCCGTCGTTTTTGTATAATTAATAGCATGTAATAAACAGTCATTAATAATAGGTGATTTTTAATAGTAAACATAAATATACTCTTCAAAAAAAGAAACGCAAAAGGCAAAATATGAGACAAATTGTTAACAAGTTTATTCCGGGTAGTTCTGTATGACATGTGTGAAACTTTGCACATTCACTGCTGAATATCCAAAGTCTGCAAAGGCGAAGTCCACGCTCACTAGTTGAAGTTTAACGTCACTCAACGTCAATAACGAGTATGCCCCCCCCGTGAGCATCAATAACTGCTTGGCATCTCCTGCCCATGGAAGCGATGAGATGACGAATCACATCCTGTGGAATGGCTGTCCACTCAGCCTGCAAAGCTGCTGCAAGCTGAGGTAGAGTCTGCGGTTGAGGTTGTCGCCGTTGCAGACGTCGGTCCAACTCGTCCCAAAGATGTTCGATGGGGTTTAAATCTGGTGATCTGGAGGGCCAGGGAAGAACGTTGATGTTGTGGTGTCTCAAGAAGACAGTGGTGAGTCTTCTTGTTGTGTCGTATTGTAATCGGCATCCTGTGTGAGGACGGGCATTGTCATGTTGAAAAACGTCGTTGACGTTCACCATGATAGGTTGCACATGGGGCCTAGGAATCTCGTAGACGGTTGCGTACGATCTGATCGGAAATCCTTCGCAGCCCTGGTATGGTTGAGGCAGTAGACGTCGCAGAGGTGGTCCCATCCCGAAGGTGACGCAACCGGATGTTGCGATCTTGTGCGGGCGTGGTCACACGAGGTCTGCCGGATCGTGGAGGGTCATGAGTTGATCCATGTTGTTGGTGACGATTTCATAGCCTTGTGATGGTGCTTGGGTGGACATTCACAGCTCTGGCAACATCTGATCGAGATTCGCCTGCTTCCAAGCGACCAATGGCGTTGTTGCGTTGTGCTTCAGTCAGTCTTGGCATAACTGTATTGCACGTCGGTGGCTTAACATTCAGCTATGGAAACTGAGAACCCGTCACTTTTATAGGGATTTTGCATATGTTGCACTTGCAGAACATGCAGATCTCTCAAACAAATTTATTGGACACGCATGCGTTTTGGCGAAAAATCCGATGTTTTCCTCCGTTTTCAAAGTGCACAACTTTTATTGTCATTTTGGTCTGACAATCAGTGCCTTAACACGTGTAACATCACATACTCTGAGCTTGTAACGTTATTACATATATTTCTCTTTAAAATAACAAAAATATCCCTTTTGCGTTTCTTGTTTTGAAGAGTATATTTTGATTGTAATACAACATCACCTGTTACTTATTGATCTCGGACGAGTCTTTAATTAATTATGTTATGTATGTTAACGTATGACAATTTTAAATAGCCGAAAACATTAATTTTGAAATTAGAATTTAATTAAATGTCAATATATATCAAATTAATGATATTTGCCAACAAGATTGATACACACAGTTTTCTTGTTTAACACAAATGTATTTTAATATTTAAAAATATACAATTTATAATAACGGTTATTACAAATATGAAATAGAAACCCTATAACCCGAAAGCTTTCGAAAGATGGACCTTTCTTCTTCAGAGGCAAAATGGGAGTGGTAGTGTTATTTCTTGGTGGGTATTTGGATGAAATTATAATTTCGTTCCTCTGAAAGGGTACGAAAAATAACCCGGCGGGTCAAAAACTCTTGTTTCTCTTCACCCCACACGCAGCTAGAGTTAATTTGGCTCATAATTTGAAACTTATTAACTGAACTGAGGTAACACTTATTCACTAAACCAGAGTGGTGGTAGTAAATTACCTTGTAATGTTGACAGGTTTATTATCTCTTTGAGATGCGTCGGTCGAAGATGCGAAAAGGGCTCGGTGAGCCGGAAAGCGTATGAAGAGTTGGACATGAAGCTCCAACATACATTCTCTGAAAAGTATCTATTTAGTGGCTGTGTGATTGAACGAGCGATATATATAGAGGGTGTTTAGTGACATCATGGGGGTCATCCGGTTTTCGGGAATTGTTTATATCTCTATGTACTGTTGTGCGCGTCTCATTTATGGTGCATTGTAGCCGATGGCAAGAGTATATGTGAAAAGGTGTTAATGATATTTAAATTTTAAAATGATTAAATGTATGTGTATTTTGAAACAAATATACTTAGGTGTTTAAGTAAAATAAAATAAAGCTAACACCTGGAGAGTGACTCAAATAGATTATTACAAATTATTCAATCTTCTATCTGGTCTGGTATATTTTATCAACTACCGAGGTCCACGAGGCACAAATTACTTTCATGTTGATACACAGATATTCTTTACTTGATGGGAATGCTAGCTAGCTCTGTTTTTCACACGTGAGTTTTCCTGCTGAAGTTATGCAAGAACTTCGTAGAAATACTAAGACAGAATTTAATTGTCTGTAATTGAACGGTTCGTAATATTCGAAATCTATAAACGTTCCTGGTCAAATATCTGTAGTTTTCCGACTAACATGCGTTTGTCACAATTGTAGCTTCCGAAGCTTATTGCATACTGACTGAAGCGATCAAAAATATTCTATTACTATCTCTCGGCGTTTTGCGATACCTTGCTTTTAAATACTCGTGAGGTGAGATTCTCAAAAGTTCAATAATTTTCAAAGAAATTCTAGTGTTATCGTAAAACATATATTGTTGATTCTTACTCTCGAGAATCTTCTAAACATTTCGAGAACAGGGGGGATTTGCGCACAACACATCCAATGATATACGTCACATGTACCAAACTGAAACAAACTCAGTAAATTCGTTAGAGAATTAACAATTGGCATTGACAATTTTTAAATAAGATACTATATGTATATATATTAAATACATAACACTGTCAAAGAATTATGCACTTTCAAAACTCATGACAATATAAGAATTAATACAAATAACTAGTTGATAATAAAGGTACATAGCACGTGAAAGTGTTTAAACACAAATATTATCTTTTTTGGTTTAACACAATCGATGAGCACACGACTGAAGTGTTCTTCGAAAGCTTAGATAAATTTCAAAGGGATAACGAGAATTTTCTAATTTTGTTTCCAACCGATTCACATGTATGACAAGTTTTACAAAACTGAGAAATATCTTGTTAAATATTAGCCAAAAGAAATGTCTCATAATTTTGTATGTGTCTTGTAGACACCTAAATGACCTCCCATTTGGCGTTCATGGACAACTTTCAATATTTTAAAACGATATGCTTTTAAAACAACAATTTGATAAGTTACAGCTCAGACCTCTAAAGCTCTTACATTTAGTGGTCTCCATTTTTGTCATGAGCACACAAGTTTTGAGAAAAATAATCATTTGGAACTTTCTCCACTTCTTCCTTTGGAAGTGCATATTTAAATTGTGATGAGATCTTGATCTGTGATGACAAAAAATTTTCTCAACCCGCACCAGTCGTTTTTACACATATATGTGATGAGATCTTGTTCAACGATCATACTTCTACCAAATGGAACATCACCAAGTGAGCCAGATCTCTCACGTTCATCATTGTCACTCACCAATTAATTATCAGTGGGACAATTGTTCACAAGATCCCTGTCACATTCTATCGGATTTTCTTGAACAACAACATCATCATTAAACGAAAGATGGTTAATCTTGGGATTGGTAACAACTCTTACCCCAGCTCAATTGTTTCCCAACAGTAATGATACACCCTCGAATCTAACAATAATGAATAAGTAGCCCCACTATCAAGTTGGATATGTAGGGGTGTGGGATTATTAATGTCATTTGTCAAAAACACATAACCAATAGACACAAACAATCTAAATTTGTCACTACCTGCATCACCCTTTTTACTAGTGGCCAAATTAACAACAGCAGTTGATCTGGTGAGACTACGTCTATATGTGGACATAAACGCATTGAGTGTTACCTCCTTTTCTTTTTTCAAACACAAACAATTACCCATAACATGACCATGTTTTTACAGAAATAGCAGACAGGTTTTGATGAAGTGTTGTCCTGACTGTCAGAAGATTTCGAACTAGAGGAGCTGGAGTTTTAGGAAATTTCTCAACTTTAACAGTTTGAACAGATTTGGGTTTTGCTGAAATTGGAGGAATTCATTTTTATAAAAAGTTCCTTTATGAGTTAAAGTGTAATACACAGAAAGAGCAGCTGCTTCCTGTAGTGTCTCAAATTTCTTTTCATCCAAGTAAATTTTTAGGTTGTCAGTTGTACAGCATTTAAGTTCCTCAATTAGACATAACTGTCTTAGTTTGTCGAAACTGTTGCCAATATGCATAGAACAACACCATCAATCCAAATAAACTTCTTTTTTGTTTGCAAACTCCGTATAAATTTAAACCTTTGGCGATAAGCCTCCAATATTAACTAATATGATTTCAGAAAAGTTGTTTTAACCTAATAATCTCTATGATCTTCTTGAGAGAGAGCAGTATAAGCTTCTTCTGCTTTACCAGCTAAACCACTCTATAATAACAATTCCCAATTTTTGGTGGGCCATTCCATGGTTTGAGAAACCTTCTTAAAATGTTGGAGGTATTTATTAATTTCATTTTACTTAAATGGTGGTACTTTAAAATATCAAAGTTGTAATTTTGCCTTGATCAGCTGGAGTAGAGTTTAATTTCCATTGATTTCAGCCTAATTGTTTTCTCGGTTCCGATACGAGTTCATTCTTTCTCATTTTCAGTACGAGTTTGTTCGGCTTTGAGACTTTTATTTTCTCTTTCAGCTTCGAAACGAGCTTGTTCATCCTCTATTTGCTTGAGTTTTAATTGGTTTCGAGCTTATGTTTTATCACTCATCTCTCTGATAGGCTAGTGGAGACACTAGAGTATTCCTCTAATGCTTCCTCAAACAACAAATTATCATCGACTTGTGTTTTGGTAATATGCTTTTTGAGCTAATTTTTTCTCTAATTATAAAACTTTGGCAATTTCGAGAAATTCGTTATTATTATATTTTTCTAGTTGTTCGAGGGTTTTCTTGGTTTATCAAGAAAACCTTCATAATCAGACATTATCAAATCTTGTTGACACCTATAAATATAAATTGAATCAATATTTCAATTTTAATTTATATCAAATTTTGTCTCTGATTTATACCTCGGTCAAGAGCCCTCAGGTCCCCCGCTTGTGCAACGGTAAGTCTATGGATTTACAACGCTAAAATCAGGGGTTCGATTCCCCTCGGTGGACTCTGCTTTGCTATAAGAAAAGTACACACACAGACGAGCTCCCAGTTTATTATTTTACATATTATAATTTATCTTGGATGATCATCCAACTTATTACGTTATGTATTATAATTTGAAATATCCTGAAGCTGAATTAAATTGCCATTTAGATTTAGAAGTTAAATAAGCATCAATATTTATCTAATTTCTAGTATTTGTCAACAAGATCGATACACATAGTTTTCTTTCTTAATACAATTATATCTTGATATACTGACGATAACGGCCCGGCATGGCCAGGTGGTTAAAGCACTCGACTCGTAATCCGAGAATCGCGAGTTCGATCCCCATACACAAATCATTCAGCCACGTGGGTGTTATAATGTGACGGTCAATCACACTATTCGTTGGTAAAAGAGCAAGCCTAGAGTTGGCTCTGGGTGATGATGACTAGGTGCCTTCCCTCTAGTCTTATGGGCCTGGCATGGTCAAGCGTGTTAAGGCGTTCGACTCGTAATCCGAGGGTCGCGGGTTCGAATCCCGCCCTCCCAGCCATGGGGGCGTTATAAAGTGTGATCAATCCCACTATTCGTTGGTAAAAGAGTAGCTCAAGAGGTGGTGGTGATGACTAGCTGCCTTCCTCTAGCCTTACACTACTAATTAGAGACGGCTAGAGCAGATAGCCCTCCAGTAGCTTTACGCAAAATACAAAACGAACCAAACCAAACTAACGATAATACAATTTATAATAACAGTTATTACAAATAATTATTTATATACAAAGGTTTTCCAAACTTATGAACAATATTGAGTCTTCTATCCCATCTGCATCTTCTTTGACATCTTATTGAGGGTTCACCACAAGCATATTGATTCTTAGTTGATATGGATGCAATTCACTTAGGGAAGAGCTAGCTGTCTCTCCACATGCAATTTTTCAGCGCTGAAGTTATACAATGTCTTTGTAGAAATACTAAAATCCGAAGTTAATTATCTCAAGTTGAACGGTTCATAATGTTCGAAATTTATAAACGTTCCTGGTCAAATGTATGTAGTTTTCCAATTAGTAAACGTTTATCCAAGTTGTATGACTTGTATCTATAACTCTAAGTATTTCTACTTTCTTCTCAGACTTTCACACAGGCTGGTTCAATACTTTAGAACCCAACCGACAAGACGAATTCTTCTTTTCTAACATCATTGTTACAATACAAGCAGTGATACTCACTTCAGAATCACCATTGTAACTATTGATAACCACAGTTGTGCCCAAAGCTTCAAATAATTGTCTCCTTTTCACCAAATTCCCTACAGACAGGTTCAATTACTTTAGAATATCCTTTGAAAACACAAATTATTCTTTTTATCTTTGTGAAACTCTGAAACTCTTACTTTATAAATCACCCATTACAGTTAAACTAACTTTACTTTCCTTAACATAACTTTTTCTGAATTAATTTATCTTATTGGTTACCACAGTGGCATCCGAAGCTTTTAAGGCCCAGCATGGCCAGGTGGTTCAGGCACTCGACTCGTAATCTGAGGGTTGCGGGTTCGAATTCCCGGCACACAAAACATGCTCGTCCTTTCAGCCGTGGGAGCGTTGTAAAGGTACAGTTAATCCCACTATTCGTTGGTAAAAGAGTAGCCCAAGAGGTGGCGGTGGGTGGTTATGACTAGCTGCCTTCTTCTAGCCTTACACTGCTAAATTATGGATGGCTAGCGCAGATAGCCCTCGAGTAGCTTTGCGCAAAATTCAAAACAAACCAAACAGAATATTCAAAGAATTTTCTCTGTCTTTTTTTTTTTTTTCATTGTCCACATAGGCGGAGTCAGTTACTTTAGAACCCAATTAACAAAACAGATTATGCTTCCTATCTCTACTATCACAATACAGTTGCAAAACACATTAGAGAAATCATCCCTTTGTATTTTCTCAATAACTAACTTTTTTCGAAATGAACTTATCGCGTACCTCGCTTGTTGTCTATATATTATTTGTTCAACTCAGGCTTCGAACTTTCTGCAAAATACAAGACGCTATGATGTAACAATTCTCACTTGAGGCAAAGAGTAAAATAAGAAAGGTTCGAGTAATGTGACGTTAATTTAGTACAGTTTAATTACTCACATAACGTGCAACTCTTACAGAGTTACGTGACAAAACTTGTCATAACTATCGTTTTTACAATAATTTCTTTTAACAGTCTTGTTATGAAAATTAAATAATAATTAAATATTAAGTCATTAAATGAAATTAATAATAACTCTTACACTAAACAGTCTTGTATATTCAACTGTAAATTGCACAGATCATCCATGTAAGCAGTAAAGCCTTCTGTGATATCTCTCTTCTAAGCCTTAACTTCAGCCCATATTACTTATGTTTCAGTTTATTACCAGTCTCTTTAAATTATCCATTATCACTAATCAGTTACTTAGACATTTAGTGTTACTTAGTAATTGGTATCTTGACCTAAACTATTGTTATTAAGTTAAATTATCACATTGTTCTAAAGCTAGTTTCGTTTTTACTTTGATATACTACAGTCTCCATAGCGAAACATAAATTAAAATGAAATAGTATTGTTAAAAATTATCTGGAGCGTAAAAAGAATCATTTAATTAAATTTGTTGTTGACAATATGCAAATCTCTTCACTATTCACCACAAATTTTTAATCATTCAATCATGTGACATCGTTTAAGCGCATGAGCGTGACAAGTGAAGTGAGCTCTGGAATGGGGGTGCTGTGAGTAGTGTGCTATATGAAAGTGAATGGGTCGTGTACTTGTAAATATATCGGTTATTACGTGTGGTAAAATATATTTTTCATTATGTCTGAAGATCCGAGAATTCCATTAGAACTGGAAGATCAAACGGTTTCCAATGTAAATAAAATTAGCCCAGGTAAAAACTTCATTGCAGGTGGATTTGGTGGTGCGTGTTGTGTTGCAGCCGGCCATCCCTTAGATACTATTAAGGTGAGATTAAGAATTCTCTTGTAATTTGGAACTTAATGGAGTTAGTGTGCACTCAAATCTGAAATAGAAAATTCAAAGAGTAATTATCTCGCAAAACTAGCAACACCCTTAAGTTATAGATCTGTATTCTTGTATTTTAATTTACGTTATAGAAAATCTGCTGTATCATGAAACTTTTACATGTATTGGATATTGAAAATTGAACTTGATGTTAATATATTTTGTTAACATCAGCTTCATTAGGATAGTAACACTAAGTGTAAGGTGGAAACGTTCAAAGGTTACTTACTACAACTACTAGTTAGTATGAATGATTGATTCAATTAATCAGTGTAACTAAAGACTAAAGTAATAAGTACTACTACTAGTGACAAAATAAGTGGCTCCTTATAAAAACCGTTGTAGAGTTTCTAGAGGGGAGGATATTATAGTTATTTGATATTAAAGTAACTGCTGTTATTCATTTAATACAAGAAAATATTTAAATAAAATTATAAAAGTAAGTTTAACTAAAATGGAGCACACTGGGCAACAAAAATAATAATACTAGAAGAATATTAAAATCAACACTTATTTCGGGAAACTAAGTTAATATATGAATAAAAATTTGAATATTTAAAGTAGCTGATAAGTTGGTTTTTTTTTTTTTTAAACCTTAGATAAGATACATGTTTACAGGAAAGGAGTTAAAGCACAACTAATTAAGGAGTACGTAATCATTAAGGGACTTAATAGTGTCAGTAGGTTTTTGTTTTTTTGGCATTGATTTAAATAATGATGAAGATGGTAGGACTAGAGTATACACTAATTTTGGAAGGCTAGGAACTGTCTTCAGTTAAGACAACTTTATTTTTCTTCTAAGTCGTTGCTTTTGGAGTTTGAAAGTGGAATGAATTGCCTTCAGATGTGGTATAAACAGTACATTCAAGAGTATTTCTGTTGTACTTAGGTCTATGTTTTTTATATTTTTGCTTGTTCTGCATCACAAATAAAATGTTTTGCTGTTATATTTTTACAGTATAGTTGTTTCATGAGATTTTGCTCTTGTTTTTTTATTATACTGTATTACTGCTAAAACTGTAAGTGATAATATGATTAAAAGGTAAATTAAAAGGTTTTTGACAGTGTTTGTGGTGTAACTACCAACATATTTGTCAAAGCTTTGTAATGTCTTACTGCTACACAATTTCACAGCATTTGTAGTATTGTTGCTATGGGATTTGACATTGTTGGAAGTGTTAGTGCTACAATATTTGACAATAATGTAAAAAGTACAGTAAGGACCATTTGATTTTTCAAAGCCAATCTTGCATCAGGAGAAGCAAAAATTAAACTTTGTTTTATTTTTCAGAAAATAATTGATTTCTTTTTTAAATTCTTGTAAAGTTTCAGCCATTGGTAACATATTCAGTAAGCCAGTCCCATTGTTAGGATCATCAAAATGTTTTACTCTACAATAGCCAGTTGTAACTCATTTACTAAACCAATCACATTATTTGAAATATCAAAATGGTTTAAATGGAGCCTAGTTTGTTTTTTCTAAATCTACATCTTGTGATCTCTTATTCTGTTGTATTCAGAATATAGCTGTGTCCCTGCAACAGAGCCATGGTACATCCTTACATCTGACCCAGCATGGCCAGGTGGTTAAGGCACTTGACTCATGATCCGAGGGTTGCGGGTTTGAATTCCTGTCACACCAAACATGCTTGCTCTTACAGCCATAGGGAAACTATAAAGTGATGGTGAATCCCATTATTCATTGGTAAAAAGAGTAGCCTGAGTTTGCAGTGGGTGGTGACGACTAGCTGCCTTTCCTCTAGTCTTACACTGCTAAATTGGGGATGGCTCGTGCATATAGCTCTCATGTAGCTTTGTGCAAAATTCAAAAACAAACAAACATCCTTACATTGATCTTGAATAGAAAACAGTGTTAGTTTCTTGAACCAAATATTACTAAAAAGTTTTGGCACAAGAAAACAGTCATTTCCAAATGTAAGTGGCAGGAGTACTTTGTCACCTTTTCTGTATCCAAAGGTAAATGAACATTCTTTAAGGATTTCAAGATGATTAAAGCTCAGGTGTACAAATGTTTCCTTCATTTCTGTTAAGTCAATAGAAAGTAGGCAATTGCCTTAGGATAAGGGATTTACAAATGTTACTCTTGTTTTCTAAAGAGTGATGATAAAAATTGCTGTGGAAAAGGTGGACCAGTTAATTTTATGTCTTAAGTGGAAAACATTTTGGAGAATCTAGCAAGAACCTGGATTAGGTTGCAGTTTAACTATAGTAGTCCAGGAAGGTTTTGTACTCAAAGGTGATGCTGTGATAGAAATGACCGGTGTAATCCAAATTGTCTCTTCTGTTCCATTTTTTAGATAATGGTGTTTGGAAGTTAAAATTCTTTGACAACTGTGGCAAGATGGTTTTTTCTGAAGTCTAGCAATTTCAAAACATCAAATGAAATTCAGACATCACGTCACCACTATATTCCCTCTACAAACATTTTACACAAAACATCTAAATTAAAATATAAAAACATATCCCACTACAGTATCAGTATGAGTTACTGTGTACAATTTTAAAATATCTATGATGCTTTAAGAAATTTAAGTTAATGTTAACTCTGCATTTTCTGGTTTTCATGTATCCTGCAGTTCTGTATTCTATATTAAAAGTTTCCCTTAAGAATGGTTAAAAACTGTAAATTATGAAATGTTACATTTATCATAGTTCATATGGATTAATAGAATAATATGAGGTGATGAAAGTGAAATATCTTGTTACCTATGTTCTTCTAAAGGTGAGACTACAAACTATGCCTAAACCTCCTCCAGGTCAGCCACCCATGTTTACGGGAACTTTCGACTGTGCTCGGAGAACTGTCATAAATGAGGTCAGTTAGATAACTTGTACAGATTTGAGTTTAGTTGCAAAGATGACAAGTTTTGGTGATGTTAGTGTGTATGTTACATGATTTATACTGTTTATATCAGAAATTGGTTAAGTCTGCATTATCACAAATTTAGTTTTTAACAAAGTGAATTTATTCATGAACAAAATCATTTTTACATAATGCTAAACATGAAAATTTAATTAATGAAATTTTTGATATAGTGTCAAACAAAATTGTTGATGAAACTACAAGTTTAGACAGTATTAGAAAGTTATTTTGAAGCCTTAAGACATTGATCTAGGCACTGGTATTGTGGTTCTTGATCTTATCAGTTACTGCTGAAGTAGTTTGTGTTCAGTTCTAACTAAATGGACATTTCTTCAACTGAGTAATTGTAAAAGAAATCAGAATAACATAATGAGTATCAGAGATGGGCATTAGCCTCATTAATCATTTACATTCAGCTAATCAGTTATTCTCACATGGGACTTGGATAGTTGGAATAATTAAAAGTATTGATAATTGGAAACAATTTCAATTAGTTAATTGTTTTATTTAAACCAATTGTCTATTTTGCATGGCACTAATCATTGCTTGAAGGAAATTAATTATATCAATCAGTTACCCAGTTCTAGTGAGTATCTCGTTACTGCTGATGGTAAAAAAAAAAAAAAAAAGTGTTGACATCTTAATTTAATAAAGTAAGAGCTGTTGATAGTGTAATATTATAAGTTTTAACATGAAATTTGAGAACTCATCTCCATGCAGAACTGCAATTTCTGTCACTTGTCTGAAGATGAAATTTGCATGCCACCTAAACTCACCTGTTAAACATGAACTGCACTGGTGCATGATAATGTAATCATGAAAGCCCTCTACCAGTAGGAAGGCACCATAACCTTCATGTGCAGTAACTCCTCCGATGCACTTTTATTTATAAGTGCATTATTTTCTTAGGCATTTCATTAAACATAAAATGTTCAAATTCTTAATTTAAATTTAATTGATGAGGTTTGCTTTTATTAACAAAACATTGAATTTCATCATATGGTGGCTTTTGTATAAAATGTGCTGCTTATTATATTGAGTTCTCAAATGTGATGACTTCTACTTTGTCTTAATTGAGTAATGATACTAAATACACAGGCCCATTTTTCATTATTATGGCTTCTGGAGGCTTGTTGGTTGTTGGGACATTGCATTCATTGTTCAATGTGTTGTGCATTACCATATGCTTACTCTAGTCTTTTCAGCAAACATTCTTTCTCCTTAGTTGTGAAAGGCCCATTAAATTACAAATCATTCTCAAACCATGTGTAAAGTCCTTTGTTCACAATGGTTAAGAAAGTTGATGAATCAGCATCAACATCAATCTCTGCCCCTACCACTCCTTCCAGCAGATCCCCAGATCCACTTTTGTTTTGGCTTCAGCTTTTTCTCAGCTCCATCTTCTTTTTAGGCACCTAGATGCAGAACAATCATTCGTTCACACTTTCAGTCACTGGAATCTTCTTGCAATGACATAAACCTGCCCAGTCGACCCAGGGCAGGATCCATGGAGGATGATAGACCTCCTTCAAATGAAGAAAATAATGAAAAAATATGTCAGAAACAGAAGAGCTGTCCACCAAATTTGCCTATACATAAGTAAAAGCGACCACTTTGATATAGTGGAATGTTGAGGTTTACATTCTAATCTGGATGGCATCAAAGCACTGATTCATTCTTTCCATCCTGTATGTCTTTCCTTGCAGAAAACAGTTCTGAAGCCTGACGACAGTCATCTTTCAGCAGTTTTCTTTGTACAGAAATGACAGATTTTGTGATGGACGAGTGCATGGAGGGGTAGCACTACTGGTCGATCAGCATCACCTATACTCTTGGCTAAAGCTTTTATCAGGTATCTAGCACTTCTGCTTCATCCTCTACCTTTTTAGCCATCAATACTCAGACAGGGTGACCACCTCTTTCCTTTCGGGCCAATCATCTCTATGACTGTAATAACTCCTTTTACACTGGTGGAGCTCAAGCTGGCTCTTCGTTGGTCTAGCAGTACATTGGTCGGTCGTGATGATATACACTACAAGATGCTGTACCATCTCTTTCTTGCTTATCTTGCTATTCTTCTGGTTGTTTTTAACTGGATGTGGCAAGAGAATGTTTATTCTGATGTGTGATGCCAGGATATTGTCCTCCTTTCTCTAAGCCTGGGAAGGATCCCAAGATTCCTTCAAACTACTGTCCAATTGCTTTGAGATGTTTCTGTAAGATCTTGGAGAGGATGGTTAATACTCATCTTGTTTGGTTCTTCAAATCAAACAACCTCCTTTCGTCCACCTTGTGTGGGTTCCAACAACAGCTCTCCACTGTGGACCACCTGATTCAACTTGAAACATCAGTCAGAAAAGCCTTTCTCAAGCAACAAATCTTGTGGCAATATTCTTTGACCTGGAGAAGGTTTATGATACGTGGAGGTATGGCATTTTGTGAGACCTCCACTTTTATGTGTTGCATGGCAATTTACCCATTTTTATTAATTTTTTAATGGGCATAAGATTCCAAGTTTGTTTGGGTTTGTCACTTTCCCATTCTATCCTACAGGAAGTTGGAGTCCATCAGGGCTGTGTCTTGAGTGCCACACTCTTTAGTATAAGGATTAATGCCATCCCTGGATAATTCCCTTTTACTGTTGCAAACAGGCTCTATGTCAACGACTTCCACATCTTATGTCAGACATCAAACATGAGGTTTATTGAGTGGCAGCTACATACTGCCCTCAATCATTTACTGAAGTGACCACAGTAAACAGTTTTAACTTTTCTCTCTCTAAAATCATTTGTATGCACTTTTGCTGCCAACAAGGTATTCACCCCAATCCTGAACTCTGTTTGTGAAGTTGTGCTTTCCATGGCCCCTGAGACAAAGTTTTTGGGGCTTTGACCATAGGTTGACCTTCATACCACACATCAAGAAGCTGAGTTAAGTATACAATGGCATTGAACATCTTCAGTGTCCTCTTATTTAACTTTAGGGGAGTGGATTGATGTTCTGTGCTAAAGATATATCATGTTCTCATTTGATTAAAACTGGATTATGGGTCTGGTATGTGTCTCTGCCAGGACCTCAGCTTTGAAGATGCTGGATCCCATTCATATTCAGGGGCTTTGTCTTTGTACAGAGGATTTCTGCACTTTCCCAGTTCAGAATTTGTACAGTCTCATGAACCTTCTCTACACCTCTACTGTTTGCAGTTCTCTTTACTGTATGCTTCAAAACTTCAATCTTTACCACAGCATCCCATCTGAGGTTGTGCTTTCCTTCCTTGGTGGGCCATGCTTTTTTCAGAACAAATCATCTGCCATTGTTTCTTTTGACCTGCCTATCCAGATATAGTTTGATGAATTGGGTTTGTCCTTGGATGACATTGCTGTATCCACTGGTTAGCTCATCCCACCTTGGTTTATTATCATCCCCAAGTGTGACCTTACTTTGAGTCATCTGAAAAAAGCGGATACTCTCGATTGAAAGTTTCATCTTTTGAACCATCATTCCACTCCCATTTATACAAATGGTTTGAAGTCTGGTAACTCAGTGGGCTCTGCCATGGTTAGTTGTGGTTCAGTGGTTATGCACAGAATCCCCTCTACAGTTTCTGTGTTCACTGCTGAACTGTATGCCATTTCACTTGCCCTGGATCACATAGAAGCTGAGTAGTACTTGAATTGCACTATTTATACTGACTCACTCAGTTCTCTACTGGCCCTGGAATTGCTTCACATTAATTTTCATCCTCTTCTTGGCCATATTCAAAATCTACTGGGCCATTTCTCTTTAAATTCTACTTCTACCTTGTTCTTCTGGATACCAGGCCACATTGGTTTTTGCAGGAATGAGCTCACTGACACTACAGCTAAGTCTGTCTGCTCTGTCACTATAACTTCTGTGCCTGTTACATACATGGACTATAATCCTAAATTTAAGACTGGGCTTCTGCCTTTTGACTTGGAGTGAGTAACACAAAAAAGCTTTTCCAGATAAAACCCTCTGTTGGACTTTGGCTATCTTGTTTCTGTATAGATCGGAAAGAAATTGTTCTAATTAGACTATGCATTGGTCATAGTTTTTAACTTATTACTTTCTTTTATCTGGGACTGATGCACCAACGTGTGGTCTGTGTGACACTCAGGTCACAACATCCCATGGTTTACTCTCATGCCGTCATTACGACTCTCAACAACAGCACCATTTTAGACATGTTTTGTCCCAAGGTTTATTGAGTTTTTAATTCAAATATAAGACTTTGTTTCATTTTAACATGATTCCTTTTTACAAATCTTAATAATTTTACTTTAATTTTTTTACTGGTTGTTTGGCACAGATAGCCTAATTGCTTTTTGCAATAAGACACCAACCAATCAACCGTCAACACTTCTGGTTGTTGGCTTATTCTTTCTTGGTGCAGATGCTTGTAGACTATTTCACACTTTTCTTATATCTGATTGCTCACCTTTCTATTGCTTTAAATTTTTCACCAGCTCTCAGACATGATCTTAAAAGTGGGAATGTGGATAACTCCTGTCCTCACCCACTTCCATGTTTATTATTCTTTTGTCTTCACCATCTGGCTGTTTTTCTCTGATTTTAAACTTCCACTGGTCATCATACTTCAGTTGAACTACCATCTTTGGGTATGTATGTTTCACTTTCATTTCTCTCTCTTTCTGTCAAAATGGATCCCACCGGGTGGCTGGTGTCTCTCAGGTTATGGTTATTTACCAAAATTTTTGTCAAGCTAGGATTACAAAGTGTTCATACCATCCATCCTAGTTCTGCCAGTGTCCTTGTGGTATGTAAATTTACTCATTTATCCAATCCAAACTGTGCCAATTTAATGGACAATAATGAAAAAAAACCAGCACCAAGGAATTGACTGCTTGCTACTCTTACTAGTGCTTGTTCATTTTTAAAAATAGTTTTGTGGTCACCAGTTGCATTGTCTCCATTAAAAAAAAAAAAAAAAAACTTTTCCATCTAGTGGTCTACTAAGAAAGGATCCAGGCTTTCCTGTGCATCTCCCAATGTAAATGGAGCATGGGATACTCTTGCAATTTACCAAGTTCTGGGCTTTGCACAATACATTGAGAAGTAGAGTGTTTGTGTCAGTGTAGTACACACAGCTAATGTGCCTTTCTTCTGAAATCAAAATCCAGCAAAGTTGAGGTGAGCACATGCAGTAGGATCTGATTGCTTCATAACCACTCTGAACATATTGACTTCCTAACCACTTGTTTGCATGTTAACTGTGATCACATTCCACCCATCCTTGGAACACTTGCTTTGCCTTCATTTTGTATTAAGCAAGAGGAGATGCAATTTCTCATAGTTATGCCTCTTTAGAGCACCTGCTGTCAGATGTCACATTCCATGGACTTTCCCTTTGGGAGCTATCTAAGTTGTAAATTTTGCACCAGTTCATCATGGAATTATAGCATTTCTGTATGCAGAAGCAAGTTATAGCCTTAGAAGTTAACATTTTCTTAATGTAAAAATGTATTTCTGATAGATACTTCCACACAAATTCCCACCCATTTGTTTTCCTCTTCGATTGTACCTTTTTCTTTACTTGCTTTATCTAAGCATGAAATTACCACAAATGGAAGTGAATAGAGGGGAGGGGGGATTACTGCTCATAAAAGTAATCCTCCTGGTGGAGAGCTGTTATTGAATAATGGAATTGTGCACCATTACAGTTCATCACAGTTTACATTGAAATTAGCTTGAGCCTAGAGGCATCCAAGTCTAAGTTAGATGCCCATTCCTATGTGAGGAGGTGATTATCTATTGGAAATACATTTACAGATCAGGAAAATGTTAATATTCCTGTTTTTGATGCTTATACATACATACATACATACATACATACATACATGCGCGCACATGCATGGATATAGATATATATATATAAAATACACAATTACACTTTAAAAGCCAAGGATAACCTTTAATCAAGTGTTCAGGAATCATAGGTAGGAATGTTGGATGTATAGATTTTTTACATGATGGTGTTAAACATTGAGGTGTTATAAATGATGGTGTTGGATATGTGGACATGCTTTAAATAGCTTGGTTGAATCTGAAGGTGTCATGAATGGCAGTGTTAGATGTGTGGGTGTCATTAATAATTATGTTGGATATGTAGATGTCATGAATGGTGGTATTAGTTGTGTAGGTGGCATAAATTATGATGCTATATGTGTCATGAATGGTGCTTTTGAACTTGTATACCCATGTTGTGAATGTATAGACATGTCATGAATTGTTTTGTTGGATATTTTGGTATTATAAAGGATTGAGATGGATCTGACATTATACTTGCTTTGTTTTTGTAAATATATTTTTACAGGGTTTTCTGGGGTTGTACAAAGGTATGGCTGCACCAATAGCTGGAGTGACACCTATGTTTGCTGTCTGTTTTTTTGGTTTTGGGCTAGGAAAGAAAATACAGCAAAAACATCCAAATGAAGAACTATCGTGAGTTCTTTTGTTTTAAAATTTGTCCTTAGAATGTTAAGTTGTGAAAATATGTTACTGTTTTCATTGTCACTTAATATTTTGATGACTGAATGTTTATAATAACTCTCCTTGAGGCCATAGTATTTTAAGAAATCCACAGATGTTTGAATGTAAAACTTGGATATGGATACGACATTATGAGTTGAAAGTACATCTTATACATAATTTTGTGGTGTAAAATATCAGGTTTTTATAGTGTTTTTTAAGGGTTGTGACATTGCATTTTATGACAACCATTGCATACATTTAGTATAATGTAAAATGTTTACCCTAATTCTAAATTGTTTTGATACAACTACACCAATTTAAACCAGTCCACACAATAACATGTCAAGCATAAATACATTTCAAAACTGTTGGATCTTATCTCAATAGCCTTGGTATTGAAGAAAAACTTTAACATTATTGGATATAGCAGATATAGTGTGGTTGACATATTGTTATCACATTTTTATACTTTCACTCAGAAATTGTTATTAGCAATTCCATATTTAGCACAGTTTTTCTTCTGTTTGAACAACACACAATCACATTGGACATTTTCCTAAGATTTACAATAAAGAAGTTATTTTTTCATTTGTGGAATATCTATGCAGAAACATAGACTTACATTAAGAAATAGATCCATATGTTACTTCTGTATGACTTCTATACAACCTTATTATCTTTCAGCCTTCCACAGGTCTTTAATGCAGGAATGATGGCAGGTGTTTTTACCACACTTATCATGACTCCTGGAGAGAGAATTAAGTGCCTTCTTCAGGTTAGTTTGATTTTTAACAAAATGTGATCAGAATTTTGTAACGAATGAGTTAATCATATGATAATACTTCGGAGACATTGTGGGAAAAAAAATGCTAAAATTAAAATTTTCTTGATCAGTATCTATTTATGAATCTGTATGATAAAACAAACCATGTTTAGATATTATTTCACATACATTCCTGTATAATATTACAACAAAATCTTTGTATAAGAGTTTTTATCTATTTAACCTAAGTGATCGTGATCTAATTTCAGTAGAAGGTGATGGGTATACCCTTTGGTTTATAAACCTTATCCTGAATAGGAACTCTTCAGCACTGTAGGAAAAACAAAACATTTACTTAAAAGAAAAAGTCAGTCTTTATATAAATTTGAATTCTGTACACTGCCAAGAAGTTCAGATAAACCAGATTTGTGTAATGTCTCTCATGACACACACACACACACACACACACACACACACACACACACACACACACACACACACACACACACAACCAAGGAACAACCAAGTGGCCTGCTGATATGAGAAAAAAAACATTGTAAATCAGTTTGAGTAACATGTAAAGTTGTGTATGCTAATTATATTGATATGTGTGAACAATGCAACAGAACACCTGATGGTACTAAAATGTATAGTAATTTTATTTTGAAAAATATACAATGCTACAGATATTTAAAAGTATTTGTAATGATATTCCCCTGAGTGTTACATTATTCTGTTTTTAAAAACTATTCACGTAATGAAATTTCTTTGACATTCTAACATTATGTAATGTTTATTATGTTGCTTAAGAATATGCAGAGAAAAATACTTCTGACCTGCCTATTGCTAATTTTTCCTAATCTGGCCTACTACAGGTGTAGTTGAAGAACACTATTTTACATTACACTGCTTTGTATAGGTCTTTTCAGCAAAGATAATACCTTTGGTTAACCTGCATTGTTTGTATGTTGTTCAGTTCTTTTTACTTGAAATGTGTTAGTTTGATTACCCCTTTTTTTGGATGGAGGTGTTATATCTTATCTAATTTATTTTCAGTACAGATATGTAAATTGATTTTAATTTCTTTTGTTTTTGGTTTTGCATTGCACTATTTTAGTCTTTTCAGTAGATATATGTTAATATTTTTTTACTACCTTGCTTTGTTTTTGCATCATTTTTTTTTTCTCTTCAGTAAATATATTATGATAGTTTTTGATTTTGTTTGTTTGTTTGTTTTGGATAATTTTTTATAGATTCAGCAAGCATCTGGAAGTTCTAAATACAAAGGACCAATCGACTGTGCTCATAAGATTTACAAGGAAGGAGGTATTCGAAGTGTTTACAGAGGAACTTGTGCTACTTTGCTCAGGGGTAGGATGCTTTTACAAATTGTTGGAAATGTTTCTTTATATCTTCCTCGGTTTATCCTACGTTAATTTTAAAAACTTGTATATAAGTATTTATTGTTTTAAACTGAAATAACTGAAGTGACAATTTGATTGTGGAGTACAAATAAAAAAAATAAAAGTACTTTTGACATTTTTGTTTTACCTCTGTATTAAGTTTCAATAATAAATAAAATGTTATTAATTTCAAACACAAGTGTTTCTGCAAATATTCAAGACTTGATAGCTAATATTAGTTATTAGTACCACAGGTGGTTCCACTGTACCTATGATGTATTTTTTTTCTCTTTTTGAATGAATGCATAAAGCAACTGCTTTTACTTTAGAAACTTTGTAAAATCAAATACGTCTAATCTTAACAATGTTGCTGGTGCATCTAGCTACTTTACAATCTGACCCAAGTTGTTGTGTAGCATATTTTCATTAGATATATAATTAAAATAAGTATAAAACGTATGAGAAGTGCACTTTATTGTGAAACATGAATGATGATGTAATTCTAAACTGTACTGCTATTGCAGGAAAATTTTAATTTGGTGTTTGTGTATTGATATTCTCCTTGATGTTTTAATAATTTACACTTCAAATCAGCTGTTAGAAGGTAATAAGGTGAACACAGGTGCAGTGTATGTCTTGCATAATTTTACTGTTTACATTTAATGTGCTTGTCTGTTGTTGTTTTAAGTTAGTAGTTACATGGTTTTCTGTTACAGTATGTTTATAGCTGTGTACTATCCAGATAAAAACAGGAAGGTTACACTCCTGTATTGAAGTCCATTGTTAAAGACTTGTAATCTTTGTAAGTTAATCTAGTGAGGTTATTGATCTGTTTATTTGAATGAATATATTTTATTCTCAGACATTCCTGCTACTGGTACCTGGTTTCTTACTTATGAATTTCTGCAGAAAATGCTAACTCCTGAGGGAAAAAGGCAAGTTACTTTAAACAAACCTTTCTTTTTACTTGTACAAGTTACAACAACAGAATTTTTCCATCTTGGTGTGCAGGTTACCATAGTAAAAGTTTATTAAGTACAATTAAAGTAATTGAGTTTTCTTTTTGATTTTTTTGAATAAAAATAGTGAAAGCTTTTACTTAATTTGAGTTACTGTAGATTTTTTTAAATTATGATTATCATTTTGAATGGCTCCAGCTTGTGATCTGGTGAGGTGTAAGTTGCACAAGGCCATTTTCAATCAACCTAAATCAATGTACATTACATTCTGTAACTTGTCATCTATGTAGGAGCATGCCTCACTTCTTTAGATAAAGTTTAACTTGTCTAACCAAACTCTTCTGCTTGTATGTATTCAGGTATGCCCAGTGTTTGTTATCTGATTTATGCTCTAGTAGCATTTAATTAATTTTGTTACTCTTACCAATTATTAGAACCAAAACATAATTAACCATGAGAAATACATGTTTTATAATTTCAAAATACAGATGTAGATGTAAAAATTCCATGTGCATCAGTGCCTCACCTGATAAGCCACCACTGGTAACGTTTCATTAAACTGTTACTGTAATTGAAGCTTTTGTTTAAGTACATGAAATACTGTATTGAAATTTTTCAGTTTAAGAATAATGTTATTGAAACCCATGTTTCTGGTTACTAAACACATACTACAGTGAGTATTGAGAAATATAAATCTTTAGGTAAAATTCTATACTCCAATAGAAAGTCATTATTAAACAGCAAAGACTGCATAACATTTGTAGTCATATTAATGTATTTATTGCAACATTACTTTTTAAAATAGAGATTCTGGAATAATAAAACAAATTATATTCACAGAGACTGAAATGTTTAATTCCACATATATACAGACTGTATTTTACAAAACCTTATTATTTGAGGAATACAGTGGGTGAGTGGAGTACACAAGCATTAACTCGAGGTATTAACAGTTAAAGTAAATAATCTGACTTTGAGACTAAGTTTCAAATATAAGCACTTTTAATATGCCTTCCAAATAACATATATTTACGATCAATATTATATACTTTGATGAGACTAATGAAACTTTTAGTATAAACCAGAAGCATTCTTTAAGAATATTTTCCATGACATCAACTCAACTGTATTTTACTATTTTATGTGATGTTAGGAATAATGCAGTAAGTTACTTACAGAGAATTCAGGTGAGAAATGTTTGGAGAACTCATCATTATAGTGATCATGACTGTCTGCAAGATTCAGCTGGCTTCAGCTCGGGGAGAACTGCTGCAGAAGTGTTTTTGAGTTCACGACAATTGATTTTTCAATATCAAACACAAGTTTTTATTCAAACTCTTCCTAATATTCTTACAATCTTCCAAACACAACTACCTGTGAGTAGTTATGACATTTAGTTGATTATTTTTCCTTGACCATTTTGCAATACTCAACAATAGAACAAAACTGCTTATGCATTGGTTGCAGATAGTTGGTAAATTGGCAGCCTTCTCTTGTATCTGTACACACATTGTTATCACAGATACTTCAAAGCTCAAACTCGCTTCCTTTTTTGGCAGTTTTGTGCATGATAATCATAAATATTCTTGTAGCTTTGCTTATGCTGTGCCAACCCCAAACTGTCAGGAAACATTCTCAGTTCTGTCTTTTAACAAGGCTTTCGTAACTCTTCCATGACTTTTAATAGTGTCAGCTGATATCTAGTATAAACATACAAGCAGAAAGTTTCTCAACACATTTCTCTTCTTAGACAATCGTCATTATACAATAATTTTTCATACTTCTGTGAATATGCATCACACATCTCATTAATACACAATTGTTCAAAATTTAGTATGTGAAATGCTCAAAATGTTTCACTCGAACTTGTGACATTGTTTACTTTAATTTGGATTAAACTTTACTGCAGTTAATAATTTTGATACATAAATTTGTAATGTTATTTTATGACCTAATTTCAAACATTTTTGAAAAATGAAAGCTTTTATTATTTTACAAAATTGTTAGTAAAGTATATTTGTCTTTCATTGGTATTCCTTCATTCATATAGTTGTTGCAGTGACTTGTTCATTGAGCTCTGTCACAGGCAGCTGATTGTTTTCAAGTGCATAATACACCTGTTAAGTTTTTCTTGGGTAAAATTCTTACTTGTAATGAATACGGACAAGTAGAATTATAGTATGATTGGATGATGAGTGTGAGACAATAGGTTAACATTGAATGTTCATTCATTTTAGATTTAAAAATCTTGGCTTTTGTTAAAATATTTACAAAATTATTGTTTTAATGAGAAATAGACTGCTTTTAAGTTCAAACTTTTATATCAAAGTCATTTTAATGGTTTGAATTATTTGTATTTGAAAGTGATTCTGTTTACTAAATTGTATAACAGCCACAATTTAAAGTAATAAACATTGTGTTGAAACAAAAATGTGATCTGCAGTATCTCCAAACATGTTGATAAAAAGACTAAAAACATAACTTTTTGTAAGATATGTAATATGATATAAAAGCTAAAACATAGTATTTTTATGCTTTTCCATTGCACAGACTGGCAAGAGTCTTGTGAAAATCTTATGGACAATTAGGAATGTAGGATATACACTTTAGTGATATTAATAATTATTCAGAAAAAATAAAGCACAGATAGCCATCATGTAGTTTTGTGCAAATTTCAAAAACAAAAGGAAATAATAATAATACATATTTTTAATTGTTATTATCATACATTTCTCATAACACCCCTTTTCTTCATTGGATGATTTTGTGTACCAGAAGCTAGAAACACCAAGTCTACACTGAATAATGTGAGGGTGGCATAACTTTAAAAAAGTAGTCTATGTATATAGAATTTAGTAACAAGCTGAAATAAACAATTACTCTTTTGTAATTGATACCAAGGTGAAAGTGTGGTGCATAATAACTGATGTCAAGTTTAAATACATTAACATTTTGTCTGTAGTAGTGGATATCAGGGTGCAATAAGTGAAAATGTATTGCAATCATTGTTAGGTTTAAATAATTTAAAATATGGTCTGTAGTAATTATTAGTATGAAGGTGATATAAGTTATTTCGCTTTGTAATAATTATTTCCAGGATGAAAGGAAAAATTAAGCATGGTATATGCCATATAATGTTGGGTGAAATAAAAGGTTAAATGTACAAAAGTGTAATATCAGAGGGAAATAAAAAGTTAAGCAGAGCTTACACATAATAATGTTGCGATGCAATAAAAGTTTAACATGCATAGTATACATCAACTAACATTTAAATGAAATACAAAATTAAATGTCTTTACAGAGTAATGTAAGGATGAAGTTAAAAGTTAGTGTACATGAAACTTTTAATGCAAAATGTAATTTAACACTAAATTTCAAAATTTAAGTAAAAATTACTAGCTCTAAACTATTTTAACAGTTGTTCTTAAAAATATTTTAAGATTGATATTATGTCATTTTGTAAAGTTTTTATTGTAAGTCATAAAGAAAAATGTAAAAAGTACTCATACTTACATTTCCACACAATTTCTAGGAGTTTTCATGTGAACAACACACGTTGAGGTTTGTGTAATTTTTCTCCCAATCCAAAACATAGGTTTTTATATATATAAAAAAATCATTTGAAAGTAAATTAATAAATAATTCTTTTTCTCCTGATTTTCCTGCTCTGCTAATGATTTATTATTACAGACCTCTGTTTACGTCAAATGCTGTGAGGTCATAGGAGGGTGGGAACAACTACTAATCAAGAACAGTTTTGTAAATAGCTATACAGTTAAAAATTTTAAATCCTATTGGAAAGAATAGGTTATAAATTTCTTGTCAGTATAAAGTGGTCTTAGATGTAATTTATTGTTTCATGTAGCTCAGCGAGAAAAGTGGAATTTAGTATCTAGTTTAAAAGGCTTAGAAACAAAATTAAGATCTGTGAACTTTTTTGATAATTTCTTTTAGATGTTCTTATTGTTCCTTAAAATTATTGTTAAATTATATTTATTTCAAAGTTTGGTTGTTTTCTACAATAACAATACCAGAAAAGAATGTTTGTATAGCTTAGCAGCAATGGCAAAATATTTTGTAACTCGTATTTAAAAAAGTGTAGTTAAAAGAGCATATAATCTACTGGAAACAAAGTTTATTTATTAGATGTAAATTGATTTCCATCAAAAAATATTGTTACTTAGCCTGACCTCCACCCTTCTGAACTTTTGAAAGGTCAAATTTTAAGTCTCAAATACATCTTTGTCATTTATATGGTGTTCAGTGTGTTTTTATAACAATGATCTGTAATTAACAAAATTAACATTCAAAAGAAATAAGTTAGTGACAGTTAATCAAGTTAAAATTGAGTGGATGTATAAAATGAAACTTTGTAATCAACAATAAAAAGTAATTCAACTTAAGTAAAAAAAAGGTTTTTTAATATTTTTCACCATAAAAAATAGTAGAAAAACTAAATCAAATTGCATGTAATATTTAAGCCAAACCTAGATACATATTTAGTAGGTTTGTCCTAAGCTCCATGTTGATTTGGTAGGTATTTTCATTGGGATAAATAAAAATAAATGATGAATGAGAGTTACATCACCCAGTCTAGAAATAATTAAATTTTCAAATTTATATATTAATTTTATAAGAAAGAAATAATTTATCCAGAGAGTAATGGGATGCAACTTTATCACACATTTTGTTTTGACACATTTGAAGATGGAACATGTTTGCTTAATTCACTTCTTGTAACCTTGTTACATTGTAACTTTTATATTGCTCTTGAATCAAAATTGTTTAGGTAGCAGTTTTTGTTGAGGTTCTTAAAATGATAAAGAAAGAAACTGTATGTCCAGCACCTGTATTGAAAGTGTCTAATATGAAAATATTAAGAATAAGACATTTACTTTCATTTTGGAGGTTATTGGAACACTGAACTTGTTTTATCCTTCACAGCCGAAGTGATCTTAGTCCAATAAAAACTATGTTTGCTGGAGGAATGGCTGGAGTGTTTAATTGGATTGTAGCCATTGGACCAGATGTTCTCAAATCTCGTCTTCAAACAGGTACAGCATTCTACTTTGTGTATAAGTAAAAATATAACTTCCATGAGAGTGTTTATTCTTTCTACCCTTTAAAATAGTACAATTGTAGTAAAAGACAATAAGTAAATACTTCTCATAATTTGAATATGAGTAGATTAGTGAATAGTTTGGTCACAACTCTTCAATTTTATCTAAGTAACTTTATGTGCAGCCTTTTTTAAGTTAAATGCAGATTTGCTCACATTTCAGCCCTATTGACATGGGTTATAGGTCATATTATTGCAGTTGTTGATTTGTGTTCATACTTTTAGTGAATGACTATTTTATGAACTTGTGTCTATAATTGTGGTATAAAATTGTAGATTTTAATTCGAATTATAGTGTTATACGTTTGTCGGTTTCTTAATTTAGAAGTAAATAGTAAACAAAATGCACCTGAATATCAATTTTTGTATGTCACATGGCATGTTGAATCTATCACTAGTTCAAATTGGACGTTTGTGATGTATGTAGTTTTGTACAAATTAGGAACTCAAATTACCAATAATGACAAACTAGAATATAAAATTATAACGTTCTGTTTTTTCTGTTTGCTGAAATATCTTGGCACTTACTGAATCAAACATTTATCCCATTCCCACCCACCTGATTTCATTTTTGGTTTGGTTTGTTTGTGAATTTCATGCAAAGCTACTCAAGGGCTATCTGAGCTAGCCATCCATAACTGAGCAGTGTAAGACTAGAGGGAAGCCATCTAGTCATCACCACCCACTATCAGATTTTAGGCTATTCTTTTACCAACAAATAGTGGGATTGACCGTCACTTTATAACACCCACACGGTTGAAATGACGAGCATGTTTGGTGTGAAAGGGATTCGAATCCATGACCCTCGAATTATGAGTTGAGTGCCTTATCCACGTGCCCATGCCGGGCCTTCACTTTTTGAAACACTTCTTTATGCACACTTACTTCAGTCTATGGTATGGAAATAATGTCCTCCTTGTGGCTTTCTCAGCCATTTTGAAGAACAACTGTATCAATCTCATTCTTTTGATACAAGGTTTCAAGCTGGTAAGTCTTTAGTGAGCTCAACATATTACATGTCATAAAAATATTGGCTAGAGCTGGTGATACTGGGTTGCCTATGATTAGACCATTGGTTTGTATATAATTGCAGTTGTTGAACATGAAGTTGTCTTCATCGTGGTGAATTCTATGAGGGTTGCTAATTGGTTGCTGGGAATGTCTATAGATGGGTTAGGGTCTCAGATATAGAGTTCTAAGACTATCTTGCAGGCTTCAGTGGTTGGAACTTTTGAAAAGAGGAATATAACATCAAAACTGGCCATTAAGGCTTTATGATTAAGTTGATTTAGATTAGACTTGAAGTTAAAAGAGTCTTTGATGAATGAGCTGGCTGATGTTACATATTTGGAGAATGCCCATGCTATGTATTTACCAAGGTTGTAATTAAACAGTTCATATGTGGACATTATTGGTCATAAAGGACAATATGGTTTATGAGGTTAAGAAATTTAAACTAAAGCCCCTCGGTGTGGATTCCTGTACGTGGTGAAGGGACCTCCCAGGGAAGGTTCTGTCTGGTTACCTTCTCTGGGATCTAAACATCCACCCACGTGTTTGCCGCGCGTGGTGACCCGTGAAGGGGAGGAGAGGATCCTGGTGGTTGAAGGGTCCAATCCTAACACACCACTTTGGCATTGAATTCCTGTAGATGGGCAGCCTTTGGGTGGCCCCCCTTGGGTCAATCGGCTGGTCCACTTGGGCTAGAGTCAACCAAGTACCAGTGTTGGAAGTTCTCAACAGGTGTTGTGGACATTGTGCCTGATGCTGGTGTTTGGGTATACTGCTCACGAGACCCTGGCGTAGCTGCATTATCCTTGCGTGACATTGTAGTGCATCCCCTCGTAGGGCTCCATGGTGGGCGGGGTCAGTGGGTACCGAAATTTTTCTTTTTTCCAATGGATCCTCCTTCAAAAAATGTAAATAAAATAGTGAAAAAACAGTCAATAGATAAGCGACCACATCTTGAAGACACTGAGCAGCAATCTCCAATATCTGTAACACACGAGCCTCATTTTCTTATATTACATTCTCTTTCAGAAAAACCTTTAGGGCATTTGTCCCCCTTTTTTATTCAGAAGTGACTAGAGGGTCTTGCTGGCTCTCCAAAGTCAGTAAAGAAGCTTCGATCTGGAGACATATTAGTTGAAACATCCCCAACCCATCACAGTGAACTCCTCTTGAATTCAACGGCAATTGGGGATATACTTAATGAGGTTAACCCTCATGCTACGTTGAATTCATCATGAGGAATTATTGTTGAGAGGGATTTGAAGAATATCCTCGAGTCAGAGATTCTCGCTGGTCTCACCACCCAAGGAGTTTTTGCGGTGAGGCACAACTCCACTCGCAAAGATTGAGTTACAATGCCAATAAATACCCTCGTTTTGACATTTACATCATCACATGCACCTGCCACCATCAAAGCAGGTTATCTAATTTGCAGGGTATGGCCATACATTCCAAACCCTCTCCGATGTTTCCAATGTCAGAGGTTCGGCCACTCAAAGACATCATGTTGTGGTTCTCTGACGTGCTCATTGCGGTGGCAAGGACCACGATGCCTGTGAATGTGACATGGACCCACATTGCATCAACTGCAATGGTTCTCACCCTTCCTACTTTCTTTCTTGCCCAAAATGGTTGGAGGAAAAAGAGGTGCAGCGTTTGAAAATGACTCATAACATGAGTTATCCTGAGGCTTGGAAATTGTTGCCCACCACTCCATCTCGGCCATACGCTGCTGCACTTCGTTCCACAACTACAGTGGTAGTGCAGACAGATCTCTCTGTGCCTCCAAGAGAATCGTTTTCAAAACAAATGAAAAGCCTTTTGACCTCCGTGGTTAAAAAGGTTGATGAATCGAATTCCACACCCATCTCTGTTCCTCCCATACATTCCAACAAACCTCAAGATTCACATCCTTCTGTTTCAAATACGGGCATTTCTTCTGATACATCTTTCTCTCCCACCCTAAGAGGCAAACGATCATCCTCAGTCACTGGAATCCCCTTCCAATAACAAAGACCTGCCCAATCGACCGAGGTCAGGATCCGTGGAGGTTGATAGACCTCCTCCGACTAAAGAGAGTAAAGAAAAAAGACGTGGTCGTAAACCGAAGGGTTCTCCAGCCACTTCACCTACCCATCATTAAAAATGGCCACCTTGATACAATGAAACTGTCGAGGTTTATGTTCTAATCTGGATGATATCAAAATAATGATTGCTTCCTACCATCCTGTATGTCTTTCCTTACGAGAAACATTTCTAAAACCTGCCGATACAGTCACCATTTGGCAGTTTTCTCTGTACAGAAATGACATGCTGTGTGATGGACAAGTTCATGGAGGGGTGGCACTATTGGTCGATCAGCATGTGCCCACCCTGTCTTTGTCACTCAACATACCCTTGGATGCCGTAGCCATCCGTGTTTCCTTGGGTCATACCATCACTGTTTGTTCTCTCTACCTGTCCCCTGGACAATCAGACCTTGATGCTCTCGTTGAACGGTTGCCGTCTCCCTTTCTACTCCTGAGGGACTTTAATGGATATCATCCCCTCTGGGGAAGTGCTGTTATTGATGGGAGGGGTCGCTCTGTAGAGAGTATGCTCTCGATCACAATATTTCTCTTTTCAATACTGGTTCTTCCACTTATTTTCATGCACCTAGTCAGTCCTTTACTGCTATTGATCTCTCAGTTTGCTCCTCTTCATTATTCTCCCATTTTTCATGGAGGGTTGACAATTATCCGGTAGGCAGTGATCATTTTCCTATACTTTTGAGAGAGACTGGCCGTGGTCGATGCCACCCTACACGCGTGCCCCGGTGGAAGCTGGATCAGGCAGACTGTTCCACTTTCACTGCTCTCGCAGAACTTGATCCTGCCATCGTGAATCAGCCATCAATAGACGACTGTCTGGGAGCGGTAACTGGCTGTTTTCAGTTACCACGTTTTCCACGATATCCTTGTCCATGGTGGAATCCTGCTTGCCACTTAGCACAGAAGGCACAAAAATGGGCCTGGAATACTTTTCGTAGATATGCCACACTTTCGAACTGCATCGCTTTCCAACGGGCCCGTGCACATGCAAGGTGGGTAAGACGTCAAAGCCAGAAGGAATCTTGGATTAAGTCCACAACTAGCATATCTTCTACCACCAGTTCCAAGGTCATGTGGGACAGGATTCGAAAGGTCAGTGGGCACTACAATTCTGCCCCCTCTTGATCTTACTCTCTGATGGTCAGGAGGTGGCTGATGTCTGGAGCATCGCTGATACACTAGGTGAAAGCTTTTGCTGGGTATCCAGCACTTCTGCTTGTTCCTTCACCTTCTTGGCCATCAAGACTCGGGCAGAGCATTCACCTCTTTCCTTTTGAACTGACTGTCTCTTTCACTATTATTGTCCCTTTACACTGGTGGAACTGAAAATGGCCCTTCATCGGTCTGGCAGTACATCTGTTGGACCTGATGATGTACACTATGACATGCTGCACCATCTATCTCCTGCTTCTCTTCATGTTCTTCTGATTGTCTTTAACTGGATCTGGCAGGAGAATGTTTTTCCTGATGCCTGGCACCAGGCTATTATTTTACCTTTCTCTAAGCCAGGGAAAGGTCCCAAGATTCCTTCAAACTACTGTCCAATTGGTTTGACGAACTGTCTCTGTAAGACCTTAGAAAGGATGGTTAATGCTCATCTTGTTTGGTTCCTTGAATCAAACAACCTCCTCTCACCCACTCAGTGTGGGTTCCGTCGACAGCACTCCACCACAGACCACCTAATTTGACTTGAAACATCAATCAGAGAAGCTTTTCTCAAATGCCAACATCTTGTATCAATATTCTTTGACATTTAGAACGCTTATGACACAACATTGAGGTATGGCATTTTGCAAGACCTCCATACAACTGGTTTACGTGGCCATTTACCCTTGTTTATTAAAAATTTTTTAATAGGAGATTCCAAGTTTGTGTGGGTTTGACACTTTCCCGTTCTTTTGTACAGGAACTTGGAGTCCCTCAGGGCTGTGTTTTGAGTGTCACACTTTTCAGTATAAAGATAAATGCCATCACTGAACAACTCCCTGTCACTCTTGCAAATGGGCTGTGTGTCAACAACTTTCACATCTAATTTCTCTCTCTCTCTAAAACCATTTGCATGCACTTTTGCCACAAACGGGGTATTCGCCCTGATCCTGAACTTCATATCCGTGAAGTTTCGCTGCCAGTGGTCCCTGAGATCAAGTTCTTGGAACTTATCTTTGACTGTAAGCTGACCTTTATACTACACTTAAAGCAGCTACGGGTCAAATGCACAAGAGTACTGAACATCCTACATGTCCTCTCTACTTCTAGTTGGGGAGCAGATCGATGTTCTGTGTTAAAGGTATGTCGTGCTCTTATTCGATCAAAAGTCGACTATGGATCAATGGTTTATGGCTCTGCCAGACCCTCGGCTTTAAAGATGCTAGACCCCATTCATCACCAAGGACTTCAACTCTGCACTGGGGCTTTCCGCACCTCTCCAGTTCAAAGCTTATATGTTGAATCTCATGAACCTTCTCTGCACCTTTGCTGTTTGCAACTATCTTTACTATATTACATTTACTTTTCTTTTACCTTTTTTACTGGACATTTGGCTACTCATTATTACGATTTTGCTATATGTCTTTTAAAACTTCTATTATTTTACATTTTGATAATGGTTGCTATGACACATAACCTGAACCAGGACTGGAAAGGCCAACTTCAGGTGACTGATGGTGGTTCTTGTACTTACTTGTTAGTCTTCCTGGTGGGGTATGATCATTACCATTTTGCTAGAGAAAGTACTTTTCAACTTCTCTTACTCTGCTTTCTCTCTTGCCATTGTAAACTAGGTGTCAACATTGGTTTTATGCTTTTTCTGTTTTTCAATGATGTTTTGTTTTACCTTCATTTTCTTTTCTGTATTTTACTACATTTAATTTATTTTTACCTTTTTACCGGACGTTTGGCGCAGATAACCTAGCTGCTTTGTGCCATAAAACACTAAATCAATCAATCAATCAATAAATCAATTTAAACTAAAGAATTATCAATAGAAGAAATGACATCTATTTCATTCAACAATGTAGAAAGGAACAACTAACTCCTAATTTTGTAAAGGTAAAACTATCAAAAAATTTTAATAAATACACAAATATTATCCAAAATTTACAGAAAAAACTACTTAAAGCCATGTTGAACACAAAATACAAAGAACTACATGACTTACAAAAACAAAAAATGAACCTAGACCATCAACTGGCATGCTGCATTAAACCAGAGAGTTACGGACTTTTACAATGAAACATGAACCAAATCAACACTAAGAATGACAGAGACAAAAAGATCTGCCACAACAAAAAACTAAAAAACTAAGATGGAAGCAACAGAAAAGACACAATGATAAACCGTTGGCTTACCTCGTAATTAACAGATCTGACAGACATTTAAACGCAGACGAGATACATCTACTTAACAAAGGACTCAACTTCGCAATAGCAGTTAGGTACATTCCAACCTTAGGAATCAAAACATGTTTAGAAGATCTAGCCAGGAGACTTGTGATATTTTCTACAGAAAACAAAAACAAGAAAACAACCAACAGAAAGAAGACAACTTAGACAATTTTATTGACATCCAACAACCAAACTTCCCAGGAAAAATTAAAAATTTATATTTTCCAGAAACACCTAAAAACAACATATTAAATGATTTTTTCAAAGAATTTTCTCACAAAACAATCAACATAATTTCACAAAACAGAAAGCTAAAAAACAATCTTACAAAAAGAGACATTAATTCCATTGAAAACCAAAAACAAGACAAAAACATAAAAATTCTAAAAGCAGATAAAAGTAACGCTATAGTCATAATGAACATGAATGAATACATCCAAAAAATGACAAATATTCTATCAGACACAAGCAAATTTAAACCAATACACACAAATCCAACAGACTCATGAGATGCAACTAAACAAATTACTACTAAAAATGAAAAAAACAACACTATTTCACAAACACTTTATTCCAACCTACATAAAACCAACTCGTGCACACCACAAATATACGGCATCCCCAAACCTCATAAACCAAATTGTCCATTACGACCAATAATGCCCACATATGAATTGTTTAATTACAATCTTGATAAATGCATAGCATGGGCATTCTCCAAATATGTAACATCAGCCAGCTCATTTATCAAAGACTCTTTTAATTTCAAGTCTAATCTAAATCAACTTAATCATAAAGCCTTAATGGCCAGTTTCAATTTTATATCCCTCTTTACAGAAGTTCCAACCACTGAAGCCTGCAAGATAGCCTTAGAACTCTATATCCGAGACCCTAACCCAACTACAGACATTCCCAGTAACCAATTAGCAACCCTCATAGAATTCACCACGATAAAGACAAACTTCATGTTCAACAACCAAAACTATATACAAACAAATGGCCTAAGTATGAGCAACACAGTATCATCAGTTCTAGCCAATATTTTTGTGACACAACTTGAAACGCAAGCAGTTAACACAGCATTATATCCACCACTATACTGGTACAGATATGTAGATGACACGGTTGAGGGATTCAGATCTACAGAACACATACTTAATTTTTTCAATCACATTAACTTCACATGTGAACAGGAAGAAAGCAATCAAATATTATTTCTTAACCTCAAAATTACAAGAACCAACAAACAATTTAAAACAGAAATCCACCAAAAAATCATCCATAGTGGACTATACATTCCTTGGAACTCAGCACATGAAACAAAACAAAAACTCAACATACTAAGAAACCAAATAAACACAGCCATAAAACTATGCTCACCAGATAAAATTAATGATGAATTAGACAACATAAAACAATACTTTATCAACATCAAAAAGTTTTCTCCACAAACTGTAGAAAACATTATATGCACACACCCAGACAGAAAGCAAAATCAACTAACAAAAGTAAATATATCCCACGAATCAAAAAATCACAACCATATACTGCTACATATCATATATTCCTGATATCAGCAGAAATATAACCAACATTTGGCAAAAACTAGCAACAAAATGTGACATTCCAGTTAATACCAAATTTGTTCAAAAACCAGGCACAAAACTGAGGTCTATACTATGTAAAAACTACACTGACAAACACCACACCAACATTATTTATAAAATACAATGTGGTAACTGCCACGACTTCTATATTGGAGAAACAAGTAGAAAAATGGAAACCAGATTCAAAGAACATAAAATGTCACATTTACATGTTTTCGAACACTGCAAGTCCAATAAACACAACATAACCATCAAAAACACTCATACTAAATAAAGAAACAAACAAATGCAAAATCAAAGAAGCCTTACTTATACAACAACTCAAGCCCAAAATTAACCAATACAAAAGAACACCTTCATACCTATATTAAAAATAATAAAATAAATAATATAAAATTATATATTCAAACATCTCGCACTGCCCTCTACATTCCAACACTCAGTAACACAACCTCTTTCAAAGATGTGGTCAGCTTCCAGTCAGTTACCTCTTTCTTTGTGAACCTGACGATGACTGAAGAAGGTCGAAACGTTGTTTGCTACTCTACGTAAAATATTTTCTTAACCCAAACGAGCCGTTTTTACATATATATTGATGTGGTTTAGCAATCTGCAGCAAGCAGCTAACAAATACAAAGTTAATAATTGGAAGAGATAATTGTTTGCTATACTTGTTTATGTATGTTTTAAGACAAATATGTTTAAAAACTTTTGCAAATAGTAATGATATATATCCATATGTATAACTGAAATATGATTATATTTTACAAAATATTAGTACAATAAAACACAGCCAAGACAAGTCACTTAGTAAAGAACAGTCTTATAATATTAAATAGTGTAATATGAGTGCATGTTTGCTGTCATTGCAATTTCTGTAATGTCTACACAGTGTAAGTGATATAAATGTATAATATTATGAAATTTAAGCAATTTTGACTAGATATCTGTGTTTTTGCACCATAAGTTTTAGTTATTTTAGAACAAAAAAAGCATAATTTATATTTCCTTTTTTTTTTTTTTATGGTGGTTACAAGGTTATTCAATCTACCAAACCCATATACAGAGATATGTTAGTGAAAATCACAAATAAAATATAAAGTTTTTTTTTCTTAAGAAGCATTTGATAATTATCTGGACATTATAAGAGATTCCTCTTGTAAAATATGAAAATTTTTCTGACCCATAAAAGTATTTTTAATCTTAAAATTACTTTGGCTATTGGATATTCAACATATGAAAAAAAAATGACAAAAACATTTCTTAAATAATCTTAACTTGTTCAACAATAAACAAAATCTGATATATTGAGCATGAAAGCCTGTCATGAAGATGAACTTTCTAATTTAAAGGTTAGTGTGAAAACTATCACATGCACAAAATATTTGTAAGGAAATTTCGTTCAACTTTTAAATAGACTTTCAAGCTTATAAACCTGTGTTTTAGACATGCAGTACTGTTTTTCAAAAGATACTTGAATTGCATTTATGAAGAAACTTCATTTGAATATGAAATTTTGATTATGAGAGTAACACTAATTTAAGTAAGTGAAGTTTTACAGAAATCCAAACAGCAACTGCTGTACAGTTTACAATCAATACACAAAAGTTGCACAAATGCTGTACAGTTTACAATCAATACACAAAAGTTGCACAAATGCTGTACAGTTTACAATCAATACACAAAAGTTGCACAAATGCTGTACAGTTTACAATCAATACACAAAAATTGTAAAAACCCAAATTTTTTAGTTATATTTTGCCTTAAGGATTTAGGTTTTATTTCATAACTCAGT
The DNA here is from genome assembly GCF_004210375.1 of Tachypleus tridentatus. NCBI lineage: Eukaryota > Metazoa > Arthropoda > Merostomata > Xiphosura > Limulidae > Tachypleus > Tachypleus tridentatus. The sequence goes on along the minus strand of NC_134829.1, from coordinate 13,406,466 downwards.
GCCCTTGACAACATTTAACAAAGATGAGGTAGAAAGTGAATACTACTGTGTTTCTCCGATAATAAGACCAACCCATAAAATAAGACCTAGTGTGATTTTTGGGGATAGTTTTAATATAAGCCCTACCCTTAAAATAAGCCCTAGTTAAGAGTGGCAGGAAGAGGAAAAAAATAAAAAAAAAATTAATTTATTAATTAGTTTAATAGTTAGTTAATTAGTTTAAGTATTAATCAGTTAGTTTAATAGTTTAATAATAGTTTATTTTAAATGGTTAGTTTAATAGTTTTACTTTGTAACTTCATTTTTTTAATATATCAAAATAAGACATCCCCCAAAAATAAGCCCTAGTGTCATATTTTGGAGTGAAAATTAATATAAGCCCTGTCTTATTTTCGGAGAAACATGGTAGCTGAATGCTTGTCGTATGATGGTGAATAGTGATATTTTCTTCTGAAAATTAAACCTAAATAAAATGTTTTATCAGCATGTTTTCAAAAATTAAATATCATAATAACAATATATGAATAAAGAATAATAAATCCTAACCCCTTTTCTAGAATTTCACAAAAACATTTTTTGTAGATATTTGGACATTTCCTGTGAGTTATCCTTGATTATAATTTGAACTTGTATACATTTTTATGCTGTGTTCAAATATACCTCTTACAAATTGAATCAGATGAAAGTTGTTATTGAAGGAAATATTCTTATGTGGTCAAATGTCTGACCCTAAGATTTATTAATTTTGATGGAAAAGAATTTAAGGATGAAGAGAAGATGCATAGTAAAACAACTTTTTGTACAAAATGCACATGAATATTTGGACTACATATTTAAAAATATCAATAGTAATATGTTGTAGCTCCATCCACTGGGTTGAAGAGATATTTTCAAGAAATCTTGACTGTGATTTGAATTCGACTTCCATGTGATAGTAGAGCACAATAAACTCCGTAACACCTATCCTTTGCAATTGAATGTTTACAAGTAATTCATATCCCTAATATAAAGTATCATGCAGTTATATTTGTTTTTCCTAATACCTTTCTCTAAAGATTATGTGTTAATAATTTTACAAGTTAAGAAAATCCCTGCTCATCTGAGATTTGAACTGAACATAATTTGCTTGAGAAAACACAGCTAGTTTAAATACTATTAAGAGAAAGTTGGGCTTAACCAACAGAGTTAGTATTTTGAACAGAGTGACTTCTCTACATGAATATGTCGAACTACACATTTTTCCAGAAAGTATAAATTGGCAACATTTATATATATGTACCAACTGCATGTGAAGATAAGTGTAACAGGAACTTAGTGTCACAGTGTTTCACATTTTTCACTCATTACTGTTTGTATTTACTAGATATCTCTAATTCCATCAGGGTATAGCAGTTACTCGTTACTTTGTTAATCAAAATTTTGGTTACTTTTTCAAATAAATGTTCATTTTCTGATTTTTAAAGCTGGCTTTTTTAACCTTAAATATAAAAAAATCCAGAGTTTTAAAACATAGTTTTCTTTGTTATTCTGTCACCTGTGCATAAAGGATGTCAATTTTAAATTGCCATTACAAGCTACTTTTTACTTAAATAACAATTACTTTTAATAAGTATTTACTTTGGATTTCAAGACTATGATGATAACTTTTACCTTTGCCATTTGCTGTTACCTTTTGACTTTAGACTTCTGATGAGCATTTTTACCTTTGAATTTAAGATGTATAAGTATTTTTAGCACTGAATTTCAAACTGGTGATAATTGTTTCTATCTTTGAACTTTAATAAATGTATGGTACTTTTTCTAATGGTTTTTGAATAATTATCTTCCACAGTGTACAGTACAAATAACAAACCACTTTTACTCTATTTTTACTAATAGCACCAGAGGGCACCTACCCTCGAGGGATTAGGGATGTATTTCGACGAACATTAGCTGAGGAAGGTGTCTCTGCTCTTTATCGGGGCATCACTCCAGTAATGCTAAGGGCCTTTCCTGCTAATGCAGTAAGTTAGTTATATGGTTTTAAAGATCAATATTCTAATTACTTGCAAGATTTACACATCAAATGAAACTAGCATTTAGTAAATATTTGTAGTCTGTTAATTAGAGAAAATGTACACAGGTATTTTACTTATAAATGTGAATATTAACTAATATTGGAGTGGACTTTCCTAAAGGGCTATTACCTAGGAGCTCTTTTTCTAATTTTTTTTTTGTTTCTAACTCTTATCAAATGGTTAATTAATGAATTACTTGTAATTAAGTTGTAATTAGCAACATTTTTTCTTTTCTTAGGCTTGTTTCCTTGGGTTTGAGATTGCAATGAAAATGCTTAACTGGGCAGCCCCAAACTGGTAATTGTGTATTAGGTTTGAACTTCCTAGTTTCAGGAATGCTCAACTAGCTTGAAGAAAGAACTGAAAACTAAATATCATTGATATTGCTCATTATTTGCATTAGAAGTGAGTTTTATTAAATATTAAATGTGTCAGTTTTACTGGTAACTGATTTCAAGGAAATCACTTTTATATGTTTCTATTACAATTGGAAGTTTTTATCTATTGTTCTAAATGTTATGAATCAATGAAAAATATTCAGTATACAGCTTCTAAAATAATTTTATGTAAGAATCATAGATTGTAATACAAAGACTGGGTTTACTTCCACAATATTTTAAGAAAAATATTAAAATGGTATATGAACAGTATTAAAATGAAAATTACTTTGCATTATATTAACATTATTAAAATAAACACTTGCTTCATTAGAAATGCATATGCGTACAAAGGTATTAATGACTTCTTCCTGAAAACAAACTTCATAAGATTTAAATTATATATTAAACTATAGATTGGAAGTAGTGAATTTTGATTCCACCTTTCGTAGGAATAAACTTGCATTATCACAAAATGTTTGACTGTATAATTTCTAGTTAACTGACTTCTATGGTTGGTAAATTTATAAAATTTTAAGTAACAATTTTCTAAAGATTTTAGTGTTTAACTTCATATGTTCTGTGTAGTAAGATAAAACTGAATTTTATATATACATATAATCAAAATGATTTAATATGTAATTATTTTTATGATCTTTTTTATCTTTTAAGTATGAAATTTTCTACTGTTAATGTTTCTGAATGAAATTTCCACTGTTATTTTGTTAGAGTAAAAATATTTTACTCTAATATCATTTTGCTTTAATAAAAATGAAAAATCATGTTATTTTCTAATAAAATTTTCAATGTTAAATAAATAAATAAATATATTTTTTACATTTTAACTTGAAGTTTTGTTTTAATTTATTGGGAGATACTGACATTTTTAGAGAACTCAGTAGTTCTATTCTGATACTCTGTTCCATAATAAACCATGTCGTGCTATGTTTATATACAGAAACCTTTTATACAAAAATACAAATTAAAAGTTTTTATTCAAGTCCATTGCATCACAAGTATAAGCAGATGGTGGCCATGGTTCATCACATACAAAGTGTAAACTGAGATTTGTTATTAGAAAAAATCAAACTGTGTTTAACAAACTATTTTTAAGCTAGATGTTTTAAACCTTTAGAGTATCTCTGATATTAGATGTTACTTAAGGTTATGAAGTTTTCTGAATTAACAGAAAGTTGCTGAAAGTCATTGTGTTTATAAACAAACACATGGGAATAAGTTTACACACAAATTGTTACTGAGGCTAAACATGTATATATATGAAATAAATGAAAAACATTTTAAAAACCATTTAGCTTTGTAGATACTTTAATAGCTTAAATAATGATTATAGTTTTGTTAGGTTGTTGGCATTACAAAGGATTAGATTGTAGTAACATATTTTTTCATGCATTTGGGAAGAGAAAATATCAGTTCAGTTGACAACTAGAAGAGTTCTAGTTTTTCAGAAGGGAAAAAATAAGTGTATTAAAAACATATTCCCTTGCAATATGTCAGGAGGTCGTGGTTATGTTTTGATATTTAAAGATTCTGTAATATGGCTTGATTGTTATTTTAGTTGCTCACTTATATCATGAACATGTATTTTTATTGTATTAATCCACACAAACTTTAACGAATCATGATTGTTTTCTTCATGAAGTTAGTGAATCCAAACAAGACTGTATATCATTTATGAATCTTTCCATCTTTACCCAATATCTGATAGACAGTGATAACAATTCACAACTTTACACTAGAGTTCACACTACTAGTATAGCATATCACAACATTGTACAAACTCTGATACTGCTGCTATGACATCACAATTTTATAAAATATTTGATAATACGGGTTTGTGTAAGATATGCATCACTACTATACACAAGATCTAAATAGTGGTATTACATACTACAATGTTACACAAGGTCTAACAATAATGTAACACATCACAACCATACCATATCTGATAATGCTGTTATAACACACAACTTTACCCAAATCTGACAGTGATAGTTTAGCACACTCCAAATTTATAAAAGGATTTGAGTAGCATAACCCATCTCAACTTTATACAAGATTTGAAAATATTTATATAACACATTACAACTTTATATACAATTTGACAAAAGTGATATAATGTTACAACTTTACACAGATTCTGACTAAACTATTTCTCTAAGATAACCACACTGCTGTCTGTATTCACTAAGACTAATACATGCTTTTCTGGACACAGAAAATATCATTGGAGCACAGATACTGTGTTGGTGCAATTTTTTTTTGAGAGTGTTAATGTGTATTCAAGATGTGTTGAAAGTGATCCTGAACATTGATATTGTATTACAACAAAGAATTGAATGCATTTATAGCATTTTTCAAACATTAATGCCATTAATTGGACCATGCGTCAATAAAATGGCTAATGAAATTTAAAATTTAGATCTATAATTTTGCATTAAATAATGATGGCATAATAGTGGGACTTCCTTCTACAAACCATCCCTGTTGACAGAGTTGAAATACTACTGGAATATCATTTCAATTTGTAACATTGTGTCTATTTATTAAATGTTAAGTTCCCAGATACCATGTAGCTGCCATATTCATTGCAGCAATGGCAACAATCAACTATATGAGTACTACTCATTCTGTATTTGGATTAACATCAGAAATGACTAGTCAGGAATTTCAAGTATAACAGTTAAAGGATCAAGACATAGTTTTGTGATCAGGAAAGTAAAAACGGCCATCACAAACTAGCAATATAATGCAAAAACACATATTCTGGAACTTGTGTAGTCAGTTACAAATGAATGATAAAATTTTGTACCATCGTTAGGAACTACTAAAAAGTAGTAACCAACCTTTGAAACAATAAGTAAACCCCAAAGCAGGAGGTTCTTCAGACTTTGCATAATGAAAGGAGAAGATGTTAAAAGGCTCATGCCCTCTTTCATCTAACACTAATGGTACAAATATACAAAATCTGAGCATACTGGTATAACATACAACTTTACCCATGAACCCATGTAGTTTGTATCAAACAAACCACTTGCTTCACAAAAAGCATGTTGAATAATGGTGTAAATACTACATTTTAAGTGCTATCTAATGAAGTAAAGCACTGGCATCAAAGAAAATGTGTGGAATATTTGCATGTCCTTCTAATGATAGAATTGTTCTAGATGTAATTGGTTCCCCCACTGTCACAGTGATAAGTCTATGGACTTACAATGCTAGAAACTGTAGTGCCAGAGCAAAGATATGCAATTATGTAGCTTTGTACTTAATTTCAAACAAATGTAAGTGAGAATTGTAATCATGTACTGGCCATTTTCAAATACATTAGCTGACATTTCAGAGTAAATGTAATATCCAGTTGTTTGCTGAGTGTTAAACATAGTGCAAATGTATATTTCATAATTTTACCTCCAGCCCCAAGAACATTCCACTGGTTATGGAACTTCACAATTTGTATTATTGAAGTAGCATCCACAGTCAAAGGTCATAAAATAAACAGACCTGTGTTGTGCTTTAGAAGGCTATGTACCAGTGACATAGAGATGAAGAACAGGTGACCAGCAATTACTATACAGTAACTGACCTACGAAAAATTCCTGCTCTGGGAAAGAACTAACAGATGATTCTTGGGTGGGACAGCAGTGAGTCTTAGGATTTACAATGCTAAAATCAGGGGTTTGATTGCCTTCTGTAGACACAGCAGATAGCATAATGTGGATTTACTGGAAGAAAAACTCAAAGACACACATTAGCAGATGGACTAATAGCCAAATTTGATAAATCATGCTCTAGTTAATCATTAACTAACCATCAAATTTGTTAATTCACTTTACCTTATTTTTGCCGCATGTTGCTTTCTATTAATTCAAAAATAGTTCTAGATCTTTCAGCTATGCCCACCATATTAAACTTTCTTCTAACTAAACTTCAGAACCAGTTTTAAGAAATATCTATATTAGTAACATATGCTCTAATTCCTTAGATTGTGAAGTCTCTGAATAATACCATTGCATAACGGAAACAATAGTACATTAAACACCTTTCTGTAATTAGAAATAAAGAAATTATTTAGAGTTAATAAATCTAAACAAGTACATAATTATAATTAATATTATATTTATTAATATTAATAAATCTAAACATTGAAACCACTATTTCATCATTGAAGAGTGTAAAATGTGAAATACAGTTAAATTTTAGGAAACAAAAACTTTCATTATTCAGATACTTTTTATAAACTGATAAGCCACTTTATGGAATGTTGATGATTGTGAGAATCTGTTGGTAGTTAGATCCTTTTGTTATACATTGGAAATAATTTAATGAGAAATCTCATGCTCTTCAGTAATCTGACTTACCATTTGCAAAGTATTCCCCGCTCTTTGCCAGCTGAGTGTTCTGCTAGTGTACTTCCAAAGACGACCTTCAGGTTTGGGCCACCTGCCTTTATGGATTCTGTTGTGTTGCATTTAGCTTCAAGTGCTAAATTTATCATTTGATACATAGCATGTGATAAGATAATTGGGCAAGTGTTCTACATCTTTAGCAAGCTTGTCTAATGTATTATGCTTACTCTTTACTTTGATCCTAAATTTTGCTTTAGAAATTTCTTTCTGATGTAACATTGTAAATGTACTTAAAAAGGCAACCATCAATGCAACATTTGTTAGAGGTCTCTGATGGAAAGATCTTTAATGTTTTTGAAGCTGATTCTTTTAAATAAGTAGCAAAATGAATAAGTTGTTGTTATAATTCTTCTGTACATTTCCCTCAATCTCATCTTTAATTGAATTGATTTTTTATATATAATTATTCTGTAAATCATATGCTTTGATCTAATCATTCCTCTCTTATACTCCCATTTCTTTTTTCTTGATCTCCTATTAATTTTTTCTCTATTTCTTCTTGATATTTTTTTCATTGTTTCATCTTTTTGATTAACTTTTTAGTCTTGCTTCAAGCATGCAAACAACTTATGTTATAGTCTGGATTATGCTTTATTTTTAAACAAATGAACTCCTGACACAGTGTTGTAATTTTTGTTATATTATAAGTTCTTGTGTATTATTTGGTAAAAATAATATTATAAGTTATATTTAATTATAACAAAAATGTTAAGTCGGTTTGTCTGTGAAGATCATAAGAACAAATAAGTTTACAAACATTAGGACTCTCAAATGGGAAGCCTGGAAGAATGCAAAGGATTACTTAAACATTGGTTTGCTCAGGATAAAAGAATAAATTGCAAGAGAGTAGCTACTTTAACTACAGCTTAATATATTGCAAAAAATTGTAGGATAAATCCTGTATAAAATAAAAGCTGGTTCAAAGGGATTTAAAAAAGGTGGAACTAGTATATGTTTGGAGATATGGAGATCACATCCAGCACAAAGGTAAATTATCATCAGAGGTGATAAAAAACATGAAGACAAATACCTTAGAAATGCATCCCAATGCTAAAACAAATGAAAAGAATAGCAAAGAGCTAACCACAGATTGGAAAACAGGAATTAGCTGGAAGTTAAGGGTCAAAGTTTGGCTGAAAATACTCCATCTTCCATTAAGATAAAGTGTTCAATATTTAAAGAAATCAGCTCATGAATAAAAAGCTCTGTTGTTGATGATGATGTGATATTTCCAGTAAAATAAATTCTAGTGAAGAATAAAGATAAATGAAAAGTTATATTTAAACAAAACTCAAGGTTAAGTTTAAATCACAGTTTAAAGTTTAGTCAAACTGTGAAATCTACTAAAATGCAACAAAATCGAAATACTTAAAGCTCTCTTTTCAAAGTTGAAGTAAAAAACAACAACCCTTATTTATGTGAAGTTTAAAATACAAAACATTAACCAACTGAAACTGCTACAATATATAAATTAAAAATTATAATTCATAAAATCATTCTACAACTTACCTTACTGGGGCAACCTGGCTTTAAATACAGAAACAAAATACACTAACAATCCCAAGTTTGCATAAAAAAAATGCACTTCAGTTCAAGATCTGTGTAAGCTAAGTGTTGAAAACAAGAGCACAGCTGCCTCTCAAATTTATCTAATTCACCAACTGGAAATATAGCTTTCCTTTTCTGGACACCATTTGCTATCTTCCCTGTAAGAAATTCAGTTAATTTCTAGTTTTCAAACCTACATCTTGTCTACTATTAAAACAGGAAAAGTTAAAGTGTTATTTCAGCAAATTCATGCATTAAAATTAACAATTCTAAAGTACACAGTAATCTTTAAAAGATTTACATCTTATGTAAGGGAATAGTGGTCACATAGCACTGTCTTCAACCATAATAAGAAATCTTGCAACATGATGATTAATACTAGTTCTATAGTTACCATTGTTATACCCAACCTGGTTATGTAATCTGGAAAATTGCCTTAAGAGATAAATTAAGATGGAGATTTGATGTGAACAGAAGTGGTCATAAAGTTCCAATGAAAATAAAATTGTAAGTAGTTTTCACTGTGGGAATCTTCTTGGCATATTATGGTGTGCAGGTAATTGACATTGAGGAAGAGTGTATATTGGGAATAAACATCATTCAGAAACATGGGTATGAGGTTAATCTCACTTCAAATAGTTTCAAAGGCCATGAGCATAATATTCCTGTGTATTACATGACAATCACAATACCAAAACTGAATTTCTAGTGACTACAAGTAGGACTGTTATTATGCCATCAAGAAAATATTCATACCATAACTTAAAAAAGTTACATGAAGTGACTGCTAGTTACAAACATGCTAGTTTATCCTGAGGGATGATTTCATGAAAGAACTCTTGCGGATCTGAAGAATAAGCATGTCATCACAAGGGCATGAATACAGCATTCCATCATATCCAAGCCAGTTCTTGATATAACATTGCAAGGTACGAATTTGTATGATCATATAGGGTTGAGTATGTTATATTAAATAGATTTTAATTAAGCATGTGTCATGACAGCCAAAGCTGGTATAAAGTTAAATGGTATGTATCAAAATTGAGTTTTGACATTGTTTGCCATTTTATACCTTTTGTGATGCCACTGAAAATTTATTCCTTTGGGAAAAGGTACGTTTCACCTCTTTCCAACACACACAACTATTTATGCACTCAAATCATAAAGATGTGTTTAGATCAAGGGCTTAGAGCTTCTAAAGCTGAGGTATCTGATATACTTAATGACAGTGGAAGACAAAGAAATATGAATCAACTTGGGACACCAGAAACACCAAGAATGAGACCTGCAACAAATTGTATCCACCTATGAAAGTATGTCAGCTAGTAATAGATAAAGAATCCACAAACACAAAGAAACTACTGACATATCCCAGTTAACATTATGCTACATTATCAAAAATGGTTTCCATTTGAAAAAGTGACAGAAGTTGATTCTTCAAAATACTCATTCAGTCCTCTCAGAAGCAACGGAATAATGAAATAATTTAAGATACAATGACAAATTGTTCATATAGTTAGAGGCAGCAGCTATGGATTTCTGTGCAATAAAAGTGTTGAATCTGATTTTGTGAGAGTCTTTAAAATGATAACTACATTGTAGGACTATTGTCAAGATACATCACCATCAGACAGATGAAGATCAGACACAGTGACATAGATTTTAATGATATAATGAGGGCTCAAAAAAGTTTAACATGATGTATTCAATCTCCTTACCATACCAAAGACTACCCAAGGTAATTTGAAGTGTTATGTTAAATCTTCACACAAGTTAACCTTACTAACTTAGTTAAAGGGCTGTATTATTGTAGTTTTGGAAATCTCATCATTTGTTAATGCTGTACATTAAATGACTTGCTCATAGGATACAAAGACACCTTCTCCAGAGGACCTTATGACTCTGACAGGACAAACAGAAAATTAAACTGATGCTAAAATGAACCCCAAATATGTTGACAAGATGACTTTTGCAAACTAGGTTGGGTCTTTCAAAAAAAGGGGCCAAGAAAGAACAAGAAGTAATAGAATACAGAACTAGTTGTTTGCCATCACTATTGACTTTTGAAAAAAGGAGTAAATCCACAAGACTTTGTAGACTACCAGAGAGTGAGTGAAGTCAACAAGAGGAATGAAAACTCACTGTCATGGATTGACTTTATTTTGGATGCTTTACAAATTTCAAAATGGTTTCTGACATTGGATGTGACAAGTGAATATTGGCAAGTGTGAAAAAAGAAAAGACAGTTTATATTGCAGGAAATTAGTTATGGTAATTTATGTTACTAATTGTAATAATTATACACCTGCTAAATATAAAAAATTAATTAAATGTGTTCTCCCTCTGGACAACCCTGGAATGTTGTACTCACCTATTCATTTGAGATAATCAAAACATGGGCAAAGTTCCAGTGATTTATATGTAAAAATGGCTTGTTTGGGTTGAGAAAATATTTTACATAGAAGAGCGAACAACGTTTCGACCTTCTTCGGTCATCATGAACCTGACGATGACCGAAGAAGGTCGAAACGTTGTTCCCTCTTCTATGTAAAATATTTTCTCAACCCAAACGAGCCGTTTTTACATATAAATTTCTCCACAAGTGGGTTTCTCGACATCACTTATTAAAGTTCCAGTGATACTTTTAATAATCTGAGAAAGATACTGGATTGATTGAGGGAAAAGAACCTTATACCAACTTTCAAAAATTATAAGTCATCCATTGGATATGTAGTAAATGGAGAGAGAAAGCATATATACAGACATAAAACAAACTAAACCTGTTCAAAAGTGGCCAACACCACAGAACTTGCATGAGGTATTAAGATTTCCTGGAATGTATTCCTATCATTGCCATTTTGTAAAATCATTCACTAAAATTACTTCTTTATATGGGTACTAGAAAAATCACACATATTTTCTGCACTGATGATTTAAACAAGCACTCAACAAACAGAAGAAAAAATTAATGCTCCTATACTAGGATACCAAACTTATAAGCATACACTCATAATACAAAAACAAGTAATTTGTTGCAAAATTAGTGTTATCAGAAATGTACTATTGGAAGTAACATTATCACTTACTCTCATAAAGAAATAAATTTTACAGAAAACAATCATTATGCAAATACAAAAGAACTGCTTCGAGCTTTTTGAGTCTACATTCATTTCTAATTTCCATTATTGCCTATATGGACTAGAGACATGTCATGCAGAATTAATGTGGTTGATTAACGTAGGTGATTCAGAAAACCAGAAAGTGAGATTGTGCCTAAATATTCAATAGTACAGCATCATACATCATCCTGAACATAATCACAGAAGTGTTGATCCATTGTACCAAAAACCTAATATTAAAAAGGATTGTAAGTACTGTAAAATAGGGGAGTACAAGGTAATAAATACAATAAGCACAGAAAACAAATGAGTAGAATCCAAGATGAAACATTTGTGATGATAAACAATGAGTGTGTTCCAGCTGTGGGGTAAAATGTGCTCACCAAAGCATATCAGTATTAAATTAATTATTCAGTAGTTAAGCAATGATGCAGAAGGACCGTCATGGCAGAGAGTAGCTCTATGCAGCCCAAGGACAAAAAGTACTGGATACAGTGGGATTTGTAATGCCAAAATTATTAAGTTATTAGTGGACAAAACACACAATTTCAGTTAGTACATCAACAGTCACCAAGTAAAAAATATTCCATTACTTCTAAATACTTTAAACAGATGGACATTACATTGCTATAAAAACACTGAAGGGAATACAAAAACATTTCTACTGTGTTGGATAATAGAAATCTGTATAGAAGTGATGTGACCTGTGTGTAAGTCAAAAGTCTGCAAAGGAAATAACACGGACAATTATAGCAGTACTGTGTTAGAGCACCACTTGAAAGTGTTGCTGTTGAAATATTTGGTCCTCATCATAGAATAACTGTGAGAATGAGTACATCTTAGTAGTAATGAACTATCTTACCAATAGACAAAAAACATATACTGTTACTAACCATAAAAATAAACTATCTTAAGGAAAGTTAAACATTAATTTCTTACAAGGTTTAAGGTACCCATGGATGCTCACTCAGGTCAGGGATAGAACCTTAAATCAACCTTATTTGTGAAGATGTGCTAAATCTTTAGAGTCAAGAAGACTATAGCCATTCATTCTTCTTCAGATGAAATGGTGGAGAAATACAACCATAGCCCTTAAAATCAGTTAAATATCTATGTGAATGAACAAAGAAAAGGCAGAGAAAACAAAAAAGGAAAGAAGTAATAGCAAATTAAAATATAAATATTTTACAAAGATATTTAGCTGTATTAATAAGCATTAATTTACCACATCAATAAATATAAATTTAATTCCATGTTTGGTAAGTGCTAAGTAATAAGTTCAACATCATTGCATAATTATTAACTATGTGGGTTTAGTACAATATATAATTGTTTAGTTTCAAACACAGTGTTTGCATTTCATTTTATTACATAGATTGTTACAATGCATTCAGTTAAAGTCATAAACACAGTGTTACTACAACTTTTGGTTATGTAATATTTCTAATAAAACAGTCTTTCCAGCAGAGCAATCATGGAGGTCCAAAGACTGCCAGAGTATAGAATGAAACGCTCTCTCACTTGCAACTGCATAAGTAGGGAAATACTGAGATGTCAATAATTTTGCAAGTTCATAGACTGTAATTCTTAATCATAACAAATCAATTACAATACACTGCAAACAAAGACAAGTTTTCAATGACTCATGTTCAAGTGATGAGAAAGAATGAAGAATTTGATAAATGAACTTTTATATCAGTTTAGTGTGTTTCCTCCTGTTAGTTAAACTAAAGGCAAAATTAAGAATAAAAGTAAAACTACAATTCAAAATTAAATACAAATTGTAAACTGCTAATGTTGAATTTAACTAAAACCAGTATAAGCAAAGTTTGAAATTTCATTTAAATTTTAGAAATCAAAATGTTTAAACCTCCTAAATAAAAAAATACTTTGCTTAAAAAGTAAAAAATAAAACACAAAATGTACTAACTCCTTCAAGAAAAATAAAGGCTAAATTTGTGACAAAATAAATTATAAGATCTTGATTATATCCTTTAAATAAGTAAAACCCTGAATACATTTTTAAAGTGAAGCTAAGAGATCAAAACTGAGAACACTATAAATAACAATAATTTTAAAAACTAAATATTGTGTAAAGTGGTAGCACACACTTAGTATCATCCTAGGATCATTATAGGATCTAATTTTTAGTTTTAACTACAATTAGATATACTGTGAATTGAACTGTTAGCATAAATACAGAAATACTGTTTTCTTAAATGTAGATCTAATGTTTGAATTAGCTTAAGTTTAGTTTTTGGTTCATGTACATGCCATCAAGTTTGTGAAAGAAAATAATATATTTGAAACCCAATTGTACATATAATTTAAAATGATGAATCTCTGAAATATTGGATCAACAGCCAACCCAACAGCTCAAATCTGCAAACAAGATAGTGTTATACTTTATTATTAAAGGAGGCTTTGACAGATCATCAGGCATAAAAGATACTTTTATACACTATTTTTAGAAGGTGGAAACAACATGGAAATGCCTAGTTACCAGTTACAAGCAGGGCCGATCAGTGTAAGGTTTTTAACCATAGAGTATTTTCCACAGTTGGGGTGGGAGGTATTTTTTATACCCTATTGGCTAGTGTGCGCTCACTTCAAGAATAGCAGATCTGTATTAGTCTGACTTCATTCATTGGCCATGTCAGTGCAGACAAGGCAAGGAACAGGAATTCTGAACAGTGAACTGTTAAGATATTATCTACAAATAATGCCCAGATGGGTGTCTGTGGGAGAAATGGAGTTCATACATTTTGAAGATTACCTTGATTAAGCAGCAGTAGAAGGACGATTGGTAAAACAACCTTAAGGTCATTTCTATCAGACATAATAGATACAATCTCAACAGTTATCATCTTACATAAGAGATTCACATGAACAGTGAGACGTAAAAACAATTTAGAAACCAAAATATAGATAGCAAGCTTTCTGGTTGTGGTTGTAGCTTGAAGCATCTCACCACCATTAAGTGGATTTGTGGAAATATTTCTTCAAAATGGCATACTATGTTGGTGAGAACAATGGTACTGGTAAAGCTTAGAAAACATGCAATCAATCACAGGTTGAGCTCACATGAATAAAACATAACTCAGCTTATGCAGAGAAAGGAATTGTAGGACCTGCATTTTCTAAAGGGTATCAGCTTTCAAAATGCTAGACTTGAAATGAAATATCCAGCAAATCTAATCTCATAAACACTTTATTCTATTGCTTCTACAAGCTTCTAGGTGGCACAGGAAATTCAATAACTTATGATGATAGTAGTACACCACTCTATAGATAAATACCAAGCAAGAAACTCAAGCATTGACAAATTGATTTGTTTGTTTTTGCTATACTCAAAGCTACACAAAGGGCTAGCTTTTCTTTGCCAACCACGGGCATCAAAATCTGTTTTTTTGTAGTATAAGGCTGCAGACATACTACTGTACCACTGGGATGTCATTAACAAATGAAACCATAGTAACATACAAAATAGGTTCAAGCCACAGTAGTTCTTATCAAAGCTGTTACTAAATACAGATATAAAAGCTATCTTTAGCTCAGACAGGATACACATACAAACATCTAAATATGGCATAATTGGACAGCTTATATTGAAGAGTTCACTGACAACCCAGTTCTCACAGGGTTGGATAGATGATAGTATGTGCATATAAGGTTTATCTGTTTTCTGAATTTTGCACAAAGCTACACGAGCTGCAAAAGTTGTCCCAAATTTAGTAGTGTAAGACGAGAAGGAAGGCAGCCCCTAATTTAGTAGTGTAAGACTAGAGGGAAGGCAGGTAATCATCACATCCCACAGCCAACTCTTTGGCTACTCTTTTACCAATGAATAGTGGGATTGACCATTACATTATAATGCCCCCATGGCTGAAAGGGCAAGCAGTGATGGAGATTCGATCCCGCAACCCTCAGGTTACGAGTCAATTGCCTTAAATCCCTGGCCATGCTGGGCCATATGTATAAGAACAATAGGCTGAGTCCTTGGTAAAAATAGCTGTGGTGAGGGTCCTTGTAGGCCTTGCAATTTTTGAAGCATGGAATGTCCTGTTCCTAGCACTATGTGGGAATTGAACCTATAAAAAATGCAAAAAGTGAAGTAAAAAGGCATATGTACAAACACAGAAGCAATCTTTAGTTCAGACAAGATATACATACAAGCATCTAAATATAAAGCTTCAGATCCACATTGTATAAACATTTTCACCTTTAAGACCCTTAACAAAAGCCAACCTTAGATGACCTAAAAAAGTCAAAACGTTATTCTGTACTTTATTTTAAATAAAGTGCTAATACCATATCAGCAGTCTTGAAAATACAAATGCCAACCTGTCAGAGTTAATGTATGTGTATCAACATAGCTTGATAACAAGTAAAACCCCTAAAATATAGACTACCTTTGTAAAATATTTAAGTAATCTCATGAGAATCCTTCTCATCTCAAATGTCACCAAATCATTATCCTACAAAATCCTGTGCAAATGTTGCATTTCATTTATATGGATTATAGATTTGATTACTAACTAAAGTTAGTTGTCAAAGAAAGCTGCAACAACACCTGCAATGGAAGTTAGATTATTAGTCCTGCTTAGATGCCTCCATTTCATCAGACTAGACTCATAAGAGGAGTTAATCAGTCACCCTTTTCAGTGTGATACAAACATATTCATTGTCAATAAATTGTCATAGCTAACCATGTACTCCCATGGGGTAGATGCCACAGCTACTGGTTACACCTCCACTGGAACATTGTGCAGGACAAGAGAAGCAATACATTTGCCTTGCTTGGAGGTAAGTGGGCCACAGGTGGATGCATTGCTCTTATCTCACACAACAATAGCAGAAGCAACGTTATTAATAACCACCAATGCTATATGATCTATGATAACCAAACTTTACCATTCTGAAGAGTAGACAGACTTTCAGTACTAACAAATGGTCCAACAGAAGGAGAGGGGCCAGTGACAAGTGATAGATGCTGTGGCAAATGCTCCAGGTAACTAACAAAGCCCAGACTGTTCTGTGTAAACATGCAAGTGGTGAGAGTCCTAGTAGACTTTGTAATTTTTCAAACCCTCTGAATGAGACCATCACTAAGAGCAGTGGATACTAACTTTGTTTAGAGAAATGTATCTCCAAGTGAATGTATTCTAGAGCTTTTCTTTCAGTTTTGCCTGTACAAAACACAGGAAAAAAACACATGGGTGAGAGAATGTTCCATAGAAAAATCATTCGGTGTCAATCAGGAGGAGCAAAAGAGAAGTGGACTATACTAGTATATATTGTGGAAGAAATATTAGTACCTCTATGAACAAAATCAATTTTCAACTGTTTAATCAGACAAAATTTGATGTGTAAGTGCTGAGTAATCCTTATAAGGAAGTCATGCATAAAATAAACTATTTCCTGTTCAGAAAGAAGGTAGCTTTAACTTGGACAAACAATTCTCTGGCAAGGGATGAAGTCCTAGTCTTTATTTGTAATGATGGGCAAGTGGTTATCCAGCTAGATAACGGAATTGTTATAGGTATGGTAAGCAAAGCAACTGATGCTAGTGGTGATGCTAGTATTACATATGTCACATTGTGTATAAAAGAAAATGTATGGCTATCAATATATTTGAGGTCATTGGTTGAGGAATATGTGAATAGTCTAAACTCAATGTAGTAAAAGCAACTTGATGGCTTGTTGACTGAATACTCTTGACACAGTAATGAGACCAGTAGTTTCAGCAAAAGTATATGATCCATAAAATGGTTGAAATTTTCCCTGTTATAGTTGTTTTGTTTGTGTTTTTACTCTCTATAACAGGTAGTATCTGCTCTTCCCAAGAAAATATTCTGGAATATTTCAGTTAAGTACTTAAAAGGTCAACAACTGCAACGTTCTTTACTAGCCGAAAGGATGATTTCAGTATGTCATACCTGATGAATGCTATAAGATAACAATAGTCACATAGTGATGCCCTCAAAAAAGAAATAACAAACCTTTTTACAAATATCACACTCAGTAGCACAGAAATAAATCTGTGGACTTATATACTAAAAACCAGGTTTCAATACCCATGATGGCCACAATACAGACAACCCTTTGTATAGCTTTGTGCTTAACATTAAATATATAAACAGTAGAAAATCAGAGTATTTATTATTTTTCAGTTCTACCTGTTTTTGTTTTCTATTGTGACTAGTGTGCCAGAGATAATTTAGAGAGTTAGAAAACTAACAACTTACATTTTACTGTTGTTTATTGTTACATGCAGTTGGTATCCTGCATATGTCTATGTAGGAAATGGATATCAAAATATTTGTAAAAACTCACGTAAATCACAAGATTTCCGGGAAGATGTATACATCAAGGAGACAGGTGGACCAAGAGAATATTGTTGAAAGATTGAAGATGAAATAGTCGTACCTGAAGGACCAACAGAGGTTAGACAATTGAACCAAAGAAGCAGTATGGACACTTCTAATTAAGAACATGAAGATATATCTGGCGAATTAAATAGCATTGGAGTATTACACGAGGCCCAGCAGTACCGTTGGAAAGTCAACTCCGCCTAAGACAGCCTTTGACCAGCTAACATATCCCGAATGCCCAACAATGGACCAATTTGACTTGGTCTCAATAAGCCTTTCCGTTTTCCAAAGACTCGTGAATGAAAATTTATATCGAAATGATATAAAACATACCATTTACATGAATATTCCATATCTACTGACAAAGTTTACCGTTTTGTCTGGCCCGGCATGGCCAAGCGTGTTAAGGCGTGCGACTCATAATCTGAGGGTCGCGGGTTCGCATCCCCGTCGCGGCAAACATGCTCGCCCTTTCAGCCGTGGGGGCGTTATAATGTAACGGTCAATCCCACGATACGTCGGTAAAAGAGTAGCCCGAGAGTTGGCGGTGGGTAGTGATGACTAGCTGCCTTCCCTCTAGTCTTACACTACTAAATTAGGGACGGCTAGCACAGATAGCCCTCATAGCTTTGTGCGAAATTCAAAAAACAAAACAACAACCGTTTTGTCTGTCGTCATAAACAGGCACTAAATATCAATGGTTCAATGCAAAGAAAAAAGTGCAGGGGTAAATATCCGAAAAAAACAATAAACTCAAACACAAGCAGTCTGATGCACATTTGAACAACGTGTGCAAATATAATGTTTATTTAGCTGAAAACCAAGGAATAATTGTAAAAACATTAAACTTATTAAGGATTTATTCTTACATCCTCTTTTTTTTTGGAATTTCGCACAAAGCTACGCGAGGGCTATCTGCGCTAGCCGTCCCTAATTTAGCAGTGTAAGACTAGAGGGAAGGCAGCTAGTCATCACCACCAACCGCCAACTCTTGGGCTACTCTTTTACCAACGAAAAGTGGGATTGATCGTAACATTATAACGCCCCCACGGCTGGGAGGGCGAGCATGTTTGGCGCGACTCGGGCGCGAACCCGCGCGACCCTCAGATTACGAAGCGCACGCCTTAACTCGCTAGGCCATGCCAGGCCACATCCTAATTAAACAACTGTGTGAAGAACCTAAACCTTTCAAAATACACAACAGTGTACAAGATGTCTTTTTGGATATCCCCAGTGATATCATTTTGGACGAAATAAGGGAAGCTCAGTATTTTTTTCAATCTTAGATAATGAAACTAGAGATCTGTCTAAAAAAATAGATGAGTTTGGTATTGTAATGATTCCGAAGTTATGAGAAATGTCTTAGTTTTGAAGTCGCTGATGAATTTGACGCAGAATCGTTGACCAAGTATATTCTGGTAGAGTTAAAGAACAATGAGCTTGATGTCACAAATGTGTTTGATCAACAATGTGATGGCGCCTTCATAACGAGCGGAAAGTGCACTAGGTTTCAACAGAAAATAAGGCATCTCATACCTCAAGCAAACTATATTCACTGTTTTGCTCATTATCTTAATTTAGTCATCGTAGAAAATGTGAAATTTGTTACCCCTTTCGCTTACTTTTTCTTGATGCTTTAGATTTACTACAATTTTTAAGGGGTTCTAATATACACACACAGTGAAATGCTTTTCAAAGAAAATATATGCACTGAAATGATAAGCATGTACAATTTAAAACAATATCAGAAACACGATGGGCTCTCCAAGTGGTTCCTGTAAGTACAATTGTAGCCACGTTTGACAGTTTTATTAAATTTCTGGAGTGTTTTAATACATGTGACAGCAATCGAGACAATGCATTAAATGCCTGACCCGTTTTGGCCCAACTTGATCAGACGTTCTTGTACTGTATATTGTTTCTGAAAGAACATCAGATATACTGCAAAGTTCTAAGTTATATTACTTGGGAATAGGAGATCTTATTGAAAGTCTTCTAGCAAAGTTGCAAGCCTACATATGTGAGAAGAAAACTGCACATTATTTTCAGCATACTTGTGGCACCACTACACCTGAAGCTTCACGAAACGCTTTGGCTTTTTGTAAGTTAGCACACTAACAACTGGGGAGGGGGGGAGTAAGCAGTATTTAAAATTATATATGAGTATAAGACGTCTTGTTTTGCTCTCCAAAATATTACCTTTCTTCATCCCCCCAAAACTGGCGCCGCCATTACCACCAGGGGTATCGAATATCGAAATCCTGTTTCTAGTGTTGCAAGCCCACAAACATAGCGTTGTTCTAGTGAGGTATTATGAGTTCTATTAGCAAATAGATTGGCAAACAACGATTTATAAGTGTAGAGTTGAGTTTTAACCAGAAACCAAAAGAAATAGACTGTTTAGAAACTATGAAAACCATCAAAGTAAATAATTTCTCACTAAACCCAGATAAAGGTCCCAGCAACTTCAGCCGTATTTGGCAAGGCCTATTCACCGCCCGTGCACTTAACCACACTTGACCTTTACCTATATATATCTGTTGCCTGGTGACGCCATTTCAGTTATATTTAATTCTTGTGTCTTTTTACGATATATAAACTTCGCATTGCTTTGTACTGATCATACTTGAAGAAGACAAACCAATGTTCCGTCGAAACGTGTAGTGTGTTCCACCATCAATAAAAACTCTTCCCTATGCTTATAAGTTGTTGTTTTCCAACTTAATATCACCTTTAAGTAAAATTTATGCGTCGTTTTCTTACCTAGCAACCGAATAATTATAATTTAACATTTGTTAAAAATGAATCTGTGATATCAGGCTCACAGTAGAAACAAGAAAACACTTATATATGTTTTTCTTGTCCTATTGTAAAATTTCGAGATAAATCTGTAGATTTCAGAAAGATAGCATCTAGCAAGATGCATTTTTAACATATACGCTAAAATTTTGTAAAAGGTTTAGCTACATTTAAAACCACATAATAAACATAAAACTTGGTATATAGCAGTATGTACTTTACATATGTTCAAAAGTACCTTAAAATTTTTCAAAAAAGAAATCTACGGTTAAATGACACAAAATATGTTTTAATTTCATTATTTTTTCAGATTACATATTACTTTAATTAATTATCTTTTCAGATTACATATTACTTTAATCAATTATTTATTTTATTATTATCGACAAGATATTTTCTTCTACTGGTTCTATTTGAAACTTACTTCTGCAATGATGTCATGGAAGTATGACGTCAGTTGATCGTTATTCATAGAAAATGGCCGCAAGTGAGGCGAATACAGACGATTCTCTTTACCCAATCGCAGTATTAATTGATGAACTTCGAAATGAAGATGTTCAGTTACGTCTTAACAGTATTAAGAAGTTATCAACAATAGCATTGGCTCTTGGAGTAGATAGGACGAGAACGGAACTTATACCATTTTTAACTGAAACGATATACGATGAAGATGAAGTTCTTTTGGCACTAGCTGAACAGTTGGGAAATTTTACTCCACTGGTTGGGGGTCCTGAGCATGTACATTGCCTTTTACCACCACTTGAAAGTCTCGCTACTGTAGAAGAAACTGTAGTTCGAGATAAGGCTGTAGAATCACTTCGAAATATATCTCAACAACATAGCACTGCAGATTTGGAGCAGCACTTTGTTCCTTTAGTGAAACGACTCGCATCTGGAGATTGGTTTACGTCACGGACTTCAGCTTGTGGTTTGTTCAGTGTTTGCTACCCAAGAGTTTCCGGCGCAGTAAAAGCTGATGTTCGAAATCATTTCAGGAACCTCTGCCAGGATGACACACCAATGGTTCGTCGTGCAGCAGCGAGCAAACTTGGTGAGTTTGCCAAGGTAGTTGAACCAGAATATATGAAGTCTGACTTAATTCCAATGTGGGCCAATCTTGCACTAGATGAACAAGACTCGGTGAGGTTATTAGCTGTTGAAGCTTGTGTCTCCATTGCTGACCTTTTGCAACAAGAGGATGTAGAGCATCTTGTTATGCCAACTCTTCGACAAGCAGCAGAAGACAAGTCCTGGCGAGTTCGTTACACTGTTGCAGACAAGTTTACAGAATTACAGAAAGCTGTAGGCTCCGAGTTAACAAAGGCAGATCTTGTACCTGCTTTTCAAAACCTCTTGAAAGATTGTGAGGCTGAAGTTAGAGCAGCAGCTGCACAAAAAGTTAAAGATTTCTGTCAGAATTTGCCAAAAGATGTTCAAGAACAAGTAATTATGAACAACATTTTGCCCTGTGTGAAAGACCTAGTTTCAGATCCAAACCAGCATGTTAAGTCAGCTCTTGCTTCAGTTATAATGGGTCTTTCTCCCATCTTGGGGAAACACAATACTATTGAACATCTCCTTCCTATGTTTCTTTCTCAATTGAAGGATGAGTGTCCAGAGGTTCGCCTGAGCATTATCTCTAACCTTGATTGTGTCAATGAAGTCATCGGGATACAGCAGCTTTCTCAAAGCTTACTGCCTGCTATTGTTGAATTAGCTGAAGATGTGAAGTGGAGGGTTCGACTAGCAATTATTGAGTACATGCCATTATTAGCTGGGCAGTTGGGAGTGGAGTTCTTTGATGAAAAGTTAAACACACTTTGCATGACTTGGTTGGTTGATCATGTCTTTGCTATCAGAGAAGCTGCCACAGAAAATTTAAAGAAACTGGTTGAGAGATTTGGATCTGACTGGGCAACCAATACAGTTATCCCAAAGGTGGTATCCATGTCTCGAGATCAAAACTATCTCCATCGCATGACCTGTTTGTTTTGTATCAATGTATTGGCTGAAGCTTGTGGACCAGAAGTAACCAGTAAGCTGATGCTTCCAACAGTTCTGAGTCTTGCTAATGACAATGTTGCTAATGTTCGTTTCAATGTTGCCAAAACACTACAGCGAATAGGACCAGTTTTGGATCCATCTACAATGCAGAGTCAAGTAAAGCCTTGTTTAAACAAATTGAATAGCGACAGTGATGTGGATGTCAGGTTTTTTGCTTCTGAAGCTCTGTCAGTTTTAACCTAATCAAAATTCGATGTGATCTTATTTTCCCCAATGTATTAATTAGATTTAGAAAACAAATTTGATCTGACCTGTCCTTTGTTGTCAGGTATGATCAGTATTTCATAGCTATATGTTTCTTCTAGAATTTAATTCTTAAAAAAGGTTTGTTCTTAATAGTAGTTATTATTGATACACTATTTAAGCTGTGAAGGTAATTACTGTAACATTAAGAAATAAATTATGCAAAATTGCCAACTGGCTGAAGTATTGGTATCAGATTAATTTGAATTTTGAGATTTAAAGCTATAACATTTTAAGTGTAATCAAGTGACCAGAATTCTGTAAAAGATAAGAATATAGCATGCATTTTGTATCAGATTTCTTACAACTGTGTTAGGTAACAATAAGAGTAGTTAAAAAAAAAAAATATAAAACAATATCTTTGCATGGATCTTTGTTAGTGTGGAGAAGCTGTTATGGATGTCTTATGTTTTTTTTTTTACTTTTTGGTTATAGCAATTTCTAAATATTGTAAGAAAAGGTTTAGAGTACCAGGGTATGCATGTTTTGAAGCCATTAATTGTAGAACTAAAACTGAACTCATGTTGTTTGATAATAGAGGAAAGCAGTATATATATATATATTTATTAATTTTATACTTAGTTCAGAAAAATTTCAGATTAGCTGAATTGTGGTAAAACTGGTACTTGTGCATGTTACTGAAGACACCATGGTCATTGACTAAGAGTTGTGTGAGAAGGGAAGAATGCAAGTCATACAAAACTGATAGTTGGTTATCTGCTGTTATGAAAGTATTCCTGTACTGGATGTTGAAGACAATACAAAATATGTAAGGTGAACAGTTTTTTAACACCCAGTAGTATTGAAAGTTTTAACAAGATTTGAGTGTATTCTATCCTGTAAAATAAGCTAGAACTGTTACAAAACTTCTGCTAAATTTTCTTTTTCAGTTGTTTGTGTTGCCATTTAAGTTGTAAGCTATTTCATTTGTCATTAAAGCTTAACAGATAATACATTAAACCTTGACATATTTTTCCATAAAAATAACCACAGTTTTCACTGTTGACATTAGAGTTTGTGAAATCAGTACAGAGCAATATAAGTGTATTTTTCCAACATTTTGTAAAAGTTACTTGAGTAAAAGAAAATAGTAGACTTTTCTACAGGTCTGGTTCCACTAATTTTATGATGTTATCTTGACATCAACAGGAGTTGTATTTAAATGGTCAATGAACTTGATAATATTAAAAGCCCTAATGTTGGTAAGCTGTTTTAGGTTATCAGTCTCAAACAATTGGTTAGTGATAAAACATTTTGTATCAAATACTTAATATTTGAATAAACTAAAATTTGCATTAAAAGCAATAACAATAATTTTTAAACCAATATTGCATGTACTAATTCAGAATTTAATAAATTTATTACTGCTTTTGGTGAGATAATAATTCCTTCAGTTTTTATCCTTATTGATGGGTGCGATATGTATAACATACATTACTTCAGTTTTTCCTATAACTAACATAGTACTGTTTAATGTGTGTTGACTAAGTTACCAGACGAGAGATGTAACTGGAAGTCTACAAGTTCAGGTTTATAATTCTATATTGATTAATGTTTGAGAAGCTGCTAATTGTTTAAGCAAAATTTGTAATGTGAGGTTGTGTTTATGTTCCTGGTGTATAGATATAAAACCCCTTTTCTGTGTATTAGTGTTTAGCTAAACCTCGTATGTTAATGAAAACAGTATTGAGTTTAACTAATTTTTTTTCATGAATAAACACCCAAGCACTGTTTGTAGCTAGACATGATTGGTGTTTAATTAGATGACATTGATCAATGCATTATTTAAATATTGTGTTTGATTTTTATTAACTTTAGATTTTTTCAGTTTAATGTTAATTTTGAACTGTGATTTCCATGAAGTGTTACGTGTTTTCTAGTTAACCTTATTTCATTTTAAAGTGAAAAATAAAAATCATAACATCCAAAAGAAATGACTGAGACAGTTTGTGTTAATTTTAGAAAGCTTTATTTTACTTTGTGGTTTGCCATAAAAAGTAAAGTATTACATTCGACATCTAAGATATGTAAATATGGACTAAATATTATGACTAAAGAAAAGGACCTTGACACAGTGTTGTATGAGTCATTGCAGCTACACACTATAAGTTCTAGTAGTAAAATTAAAAGAATTTTGGGCTGTGTTTACAACCTTACAGATTATAAGCCAAAAGTGGTAATTATCTCTGTGCAAGTCAATAGTTAGGCCTCATTTGGAGTACTATCCTTTTTGTCTCCTTATCCAAAAAAGGAATGGACTGAGAAGTGGCTAGTAAAATCATTCTAAAAATGATAGAGTTATCTCATGTGGAAAGGTTAAGATCTTGTACTTTCTTTCAAGAAAATAATAGTAAGGTGTGAATTTTATTTAAACTTACAAAGTTTTCTGGTGGGTCAGTGAGAAAGTGTCTGATTTGTTGGTGCTATATTCAGAAGAAAATAGGATAAGAGAGTGAGAGTTTAAAACTTGGAAAAAACAGGCTGAGTTCCAGTTAGGCCAGTTTTATTTTTCTAACAGAGCAAGTGGCTTATGGAATGAGTTGCCATCTGCAGTACTGAAATAGAAATTTGAGAGGGAAACAATTTCCTGAAAAATAAAGGCAGAGTATATATTTTTTAATTTTTATCAAGTGTGGTAACACTGTTATAGGCTTTACTTTTCCAAGTCAAACTTGGACTTTGCTGGAGTATTTAAATCATGAAGAAATTGCAAAGCTTCTAATGCTAATTCTGATACTCTTATTTTTAACAGTTTTTAAAGGATTTATATGTGAATAAGCACCTAAAATGGCCTTTATTAGATTTGGAAGAAATCTAAACAAAAGATAGTTAAATATATGATTTGCAAAAATATAGTGGAAGATATGACAGATTGCTGATGTTTTATCTTTGCCACAGCATAATTTCTAAAGTGGTGTCTGCTAATGTGTGGACCAGTGTGTTTACGTATTTGTATATGAAATAGTAACATAAAAATAAATATTATTTTACTGAATTTAACATATAAGCTCATGTAGTTATAGATACACTTAGGTCATCATATTACTTATGGCTAATACAACAGAATGGATGGCTCAAATATCATCATGTATTTTTTGTGCATTTACATACCAATCTGAAATATGTTTAAGCTCACATAATTTATCTACTGCTAAAATTAATATATAAAACTGTCATTTATTCTGATCAGCACTTGTTTGGTGTTCAAGATGCAGGGATGTGTCATGGTGTGCCTGCCTGCTTGGCATGAAATTCCAAAATGAACTTGTCCTGGAGATGGTGTAATTCTGAAACATAAAACATTAGCACGTTGCTTCGGAATGACATAATATAATGAACTGATGCTGTATTACAAGATCCACATAGAGTAGAAGGTTGATGTCACTTGAGATGATTGTTTGATCTACTGTTTGCTGTTGAAGATAGTATAACTGCTGGTGTCTGAAGGGTTATTCTGAATATATGAATTTGCCTGTTTGAGCAGATAAATGCCATTTGTTAAGTTGTAAAGATAGTTCTTGTTAAGCATTAAAATGTCAACAAACAATGCAACATAAGTGAAAGGCATTCACCAAACCAACTCTTTGTTGAAGTTAAATAAAAAAACATGCATCTCCTAGTGCAGTGCTTTCTAAACTGTGTAGTTAAAGTGTCTCAGGTGTGGAAGTTTCACAGTTATTAAGTAATCTCTATTTAGTAATGTAAATGTATATCAGTTTAACACATATTTTAAAATTTAATTTATTTTTTCCTTGATACACAGTATAACAGTAATTTCTTAATCAGATACTACAAGATCTGCCATATAGATGTATTTGCATGTACCATGAAAAGTTAGGGAAGCACTGTCCTAGTATGCAAAAACTGAAGTGAAAGAAGTTTGATAGCAACAAAAAACAGTGAAAGATATTACTAAATGCCATGGTAGTTTGATTTAGAGACAAAGGACTAATATCATAATGCAATGATCATTTGATTTGGCAGCTGTGAGCTACAAGCTAATGCATTAATAATTGGTAATGCATAAAACACACACAAGCTACTGTTCAGTTGTTCTATTCTGTGAAAGTGAATTTGTATTGAGACAGTGGAACAAAGGAGGACTGACAAAATCAGTGACCTAAAGTCTGTATCAAATATCTTGTGGAAATTCATCAATTTCAGGTTACTGAGATCAACAGAAACAAAACATTGTAAATATATGTCCGGAGAGGGTGCTTGTTGTGCATTGAAAAAAGGAATAGAGAGAGACAGACTATGGCATATGCAAATAAAACTTAATCCAAAATATGTTAGGTGTGAAAGAAGGTGTGGTCAGAAAAAGGATTGAGCATGTAAATTAAATCAAAATTGGCAGCAAAACTAGTAGTGGCACACCTTGGATAGTGTTACAGCAAATATTCATTCATTAGTTAGCTAAGTGCATTTCTGGTTCAACTTTGGGTATGATGGTGGGTAAAGCAAAGTACATGGCCTAGTTATCTGATGAATATCTGCTGTAATACTTTATAAATGATACAAGTGTATCTACCAGTTTGGCAGCCAATTTTCGTCTCATTCCCTTCAGTAACACACTCAATTCTCTTGCGGCAACACCTTTTTTTATGCCTAAGGTGTTTTTGATCAGCTTCCATAACTTTTTATCAATGTACATTGCAGATAATAAAGTGACAGTTGATGTTAACCAATATTAATTTTAAGATTGCAACCTTATCATTTGGAACAAAACTATACATTACAGAACACATCAAGCATCATTATTTATATGAATTATTTAAATTAGTATCAAATAATGTTAAACACATTTTTCATCAGAGAATTTCAAAAATTTAGCAAATTTGTGCTTTAAAATCAAATTGGAAAATAATAATAACTGCAATCCCATAAGATTCTTTTGGAAACTTGAGCTAGAAACTGCTAATATACTTTGCTTGGCATAACCAATACTTATGTAGCTGCATATGATTTCACCTTATAGATTTGCTGCTCTAAATTAACCATCTTTAATTTAAATGACTAAAACTTTTTGTTATTTTTTGGTGAAGCTGTAATAAAAATATCAGACTGATAGCTCAAGTACATGACTAGACAATGCATAACCATGCACCAGAGTTTGGGTCAAAATTTTGTGCTTTTTGTTGAATAACTTTGCATATGTGGCAAACAGTGATGGTAATAAACACAAGGGTAAAAAGACAAAGAAAATTACACCAACAGGTAAAAATAATAATAAAAAGTCCTATGTTATAAATAAAAAAATTCCAAAATTAATTAGAAACTATTAATAGCAGCTTATTATTTAACTTGGTTAGATTACATGGTTTCTATTGGCTTAACTGTTATTGATGCTTTTTTACCTGTTTTTGTAATTTTCTTTTTTGTTGTTGTTGTTAATAGACTTTTTACCTATGTTTTTATTACCTAGATTCATGGTATATATTTAGATCAAATTTGACATCTAACTGTGGGTTTTAAAAATCTACAAGTATACCAAATTTGAAAAAAAAAATCCACAAAAGTTGAGTGTGTTTTATATCAAGTAGTTTCCATACTTTTGGGGTGAAGAAAAAAAAAAAGATGAAATTCATTCAAAATTGGATATTTTTTTGTATTTTTAATGGATTGCTTTTAAATTTGGTATGTGAAATAATGGTCCAGTAGAGCACATCCATTGAGAATGTGAGTTTAGATTATTACATTCCAAGCTACAGCAAGTGAAAAGCTGCTGAACTATCAGGTTGTTTTGGCCACATGAAACTACCATGTGACTTGATTATAAGAAGTTAATTTATTATGTGTGACCATTATTTATAAAGGAAGTTAATGTATTCATGATCCTATTTAAATATTTTTCTGAAAAAAAAAGAAAAAAGGAATTTACTACTGAAGGGAGTAAAAATTTCCAGATTTATAATACACAAATTACGAGTTCTCGGTTTTTAACACACAAGCATCTTCATACAGCACTTCATGATGTATCAGAATATTGAAGTAAAGAATATGATTTTTATCATTGTGACATAGTCAAGTTACTTTTTTATATGCACACATAAAAATCGTATTTGTACACATTAAACAGCTTCTCTGGATAAAATGTGAATGTGTTCGAGAATTTTATTTCTATTTATCTCCAGAAACTGTGGTAAAACATACAACCTTTTCTATAAATTTGAATGATGTACTAGTTGCAGATTAATTCTGATACTGTGTTTGGTATCACTGATCTTGCTAGTTCTACTCTAATTGCAGTATATTGGCAATAGTGTAGCCCTAACATAGAAATATTAAATTGTTTTAGCTAAATGAAAGAATACCTCATACTTTTTAACACTGCATTCTTTATCAAGTCCCTTAAGGATTTTTAAGATTTACAACAGTTTATAATAATAGTATTCTAATCACACACTTTTCACCATATCTAAAGCAGACAATGAGTTTTAGTCAATCAAGAACTCGTCAAACTGACGAAGACACAATAAACACAGTAATTATTGGAACACTATTCACATGAGCTGTTTGTTAAAGCAACCACTGTTATGGTCTTAATGCCCTTTCCAAGCTGGGGAAGCATGATTATAATTAATCATTGGTGTGCCTATTAAATTTTTTAACACCACATTCTTTATTTACTCCCTTAGGGATTTTCAAGAAAACAAACACTTTTGTAACAAAGGGTGCTGAAAACATGAAGAGCATGTGCTTGCTGTAGGAACAACAGGGACAAGAAAGAATATCTACCATTACTTGCTGCCATCAAATATTTTTAAAAATTTGTTTTAAAAGTGAAATAACATTTTGTCTCTGTAAATGCCAATTTGAAATATAGCAAGTCATCAATATCTATAACCATCAAAACCTTAAAAAGTGTCTTTAATGATTTTAAGTAATAAAATTCAATGTTAAATTCTTAAACAAATGACATGAAATTAAAAAAAATACTGGAAGACTGTTTGGTTTTTATAACTGAATAATAGCAAAAGTCTTCTGTAACAATAATTTAATAGTTTCCCTCTTTCTTATCATGAGCCATGATCATGATGGGGATTGTAAGAAATTACACAAAACTGTAATAGAATGTTTGTTCAAATGGCACCTTAAACAGATCAAATTCAAACATTTTAAAATCTTTATTATTGACTTAAGGCTGTACCCATATAAAGAAACACAAAAGGAAACGAATAGCTATTCAAAATGGTCCATTTGTATTAATTAATATTTTTATTATTATTCTCCTTCCATCTTACAATTAAAATGGCTTGGTACATTGCATTCAAACCTTTTGTAGAATACTAAACTATGAAGGTTTAAGGGGTATCGAAAAGTAATTTTTCCTTCTATATTCTACAAACGAAAAGAAGATAATAATTCTAGTATAAGTGATGTTATCATAACTCTTTGAAATTAGCTTTCTTAGAAATACCTGGTGTTCTTCGAAAAAGGTTAAGTACAGGGAGAAATGAGAATTATGAGAAAGTAACAGATGACTAACATGTAGAAACTCAGTACTTTGAATACTATACAACCAATGTCTTTAAGGAGCCAACACCTATATTACACACCAGGGAAGGGATTAAAAATGTCATTCTAAGAAAATATGCAATACAATTTAATATTGTGTATTAAGTACTTTAAAAGACACAATGGTTGATTTAAAGCAATGTTCTAAGCATATATTTGCCTATTGTTATCTTTGTAGTATATAGATAACTTAGTTACATAAAAACTATAAATGTTCACTCTGTTCTCAAATTTCTAGCTGCAGCTTAACATATTACACATCATATTAATGCAATCAGTCAACAGTTACAAGAAATCACCATGGACTATATCAGCTGGCTATAAGCTATGTTTATTATCATTACAATATATATATAAACTTAGCTACCATATCGAGTAATCCTTTGCCTATAGTTGAACATACAGAAGACAGCAAACAAGATACACTTGGAAATTCAGGAGCCTACAAGCAGAGACTGGAAAACCAAAAATAAGAAAACAAGGCTGGAAGTACTGTAGACATTTTTACTCAAACTAGAAATCCCTATTTTGACTCCACCAAATGTAGTTTTAGGTAACAGCACAGGAACAAAACAGGGTTTGTAAACTGAGTAAATAATGTTTACAGTATCTCTAGCCTTCTTTCCTTACTTTTTTTATGATCAAATTTGCAGTTTTCAAATTCCAAATTTTTTATTTATCTTGTGTTTTTACATTACAAAACTGTTACACAAATATTGTAAAATATCACTGTTTACAGCTAGTCAATAAAATAAATGTCCAAACTCATTACTCAACAAAAAGAGAACTAGTAATGTGTTGATATTTATTCCTACATACATGGTGGTACAAACCACCATACTTGAATATATATATTTACACTCGCTAAAATGTCTCTTCATATGAACAAATTGAATATTGTGTTTTCAAAAATTATGGTTATGTGCAATGTGATGTAAAACTCTTCTACCAAGTGGCATAAAAACTATCTGTACAGCCAATGTAACAACTTAAAAAAATGAAATTATCTCTTTTTCTGTATATAAAAGATTTGCTATTATAGTCACTGTAATTATGATGATGCATTTCATTTACAATTATTTACATCTTTATTTATAGAAACTTTATTTGTGCATTGATTTAGTTTCTCTGTACATGAAAATCATAGAAGTGAAATGACTAGGTCTCCATACAGGAAATACCAGTAGTGATTTAATCTGTTTGTGTGAAAATATCAGTGCAATGATTTAGTTTTTCTATACATAAAAATATTTTTAGTGCAATAATTTAATGTTTTTCTGTATGAGAAAATTCTATGAATACAATTACTATAATTATTTACATTTACAAATTTAGCTCTATATGTACAATAAGCTAAAGTATTCCTGCACACGAAAAGAAGGACTATGAATACAATGATTATAATAAGTAAACTGACAAATATCACTATACACAAACTATAGTACAAAGGTAAGAGCAGACATCATTGAAGTCATTATATTCACCTCACCTATGATGAGTACAACAACTTAAGCTTTCACCATTAACTGCAACATGATACACTACTGTGGTTAATTCTAACAACACGATACACTACTGTGGTTAATTTTAACATGCTTCAAATGTTGTAGTGATGTAGTTGACTTAAGATGCTACAGACTTTTCTGGCATTAGCACAGATCTCTTCATCAGTACTTGATAATAATGAAAACATTTTCCTGTAGAAAGATTCACACAGTAATTGGCTATGTACTGTAGATTCAAGCATCTCAAATGTATTCTCATTGTCAGCTGACAACTCCTTATTTAACATTTGCTGTTGACTAGCTGCCACTGACATGTTTCCCAAAAATGTTAGAAGTCTCAAGAGAACATCTCTGTCTTCAATGTCAAGCATCTTGCAGATTGAAGGGCACTAGAATATTGAATAATCAATTAAAAGAAGAAAGTTATACACCATACTTAAAACACAATGATTGAAGTCTGTACCACATTACACTTGAATTACACAGATTAAACTGTATCATATCAGACTCAAACCACTTACACACCAAACAACTTGTCAAAGATATCATCAATATTGCAGTTAATACTACTAATTACAGCTGGAATACTATGTATTTTACAAAGAAAATGAGTAACTTGTACTCACGTTTTATATCAAATATTTACACTGAATATTCAAAGAGATAAAATAACTCATTGTGATACAAAGTATGGGCGCCATTAATAGTAAGCTATAAAACAACACATCGACAATTAAACTGTACCAAATAAGACTTGAAGTACGTGTGCACTTTAACTCAGACTTGAAATGCACTGACTAAACTATACCATTAATTAAACCATACCATATCAACTTGATTTCACCCAGCTTCTTTAGTCATTTCTTTACACTGAGAGGTTGTATGTAAATCCATTACACTTATTTCAAAATATAGATTTCTTTTTTTATTCCACTATGACAACTAAATTAGATATAATAAAGGCATATTATCAGAGATTGTACATTAGCTATAATACTTGGAATATATTTTTATCACTCAGCAAGCAAAACATATACAAGTATATACACAGGAAATATTTATAAAGATCATTACACACTACAAGTAAAGAAGTTTTAGACACCAATAAAGTTGTATTACAACAAAAATATTAACACTGAGAATCACACACATTTATAAAGGATACCACAAAAAACATGGTTTATCATTTTCCTCCAGTAACAGACAAGACGGAATATTACATCTTGAATAATTTTAACACATACCAGCTGTCACCTGATTGGTGTAGTTAATCAACTAAGTTCACAAGGAACCTCTACACAATGGCAGATTTAAGGTTATGTGGGCCAAGAGGCTAATAAATTTTGTGAGCCCTGCATCCCATGTAATTTTACATAGTACAAAATTATCAATAGACCCCTGTTAAGACCGTGAGCCCCTACCAAAATATGCCACCACCTCTACAAAAATTAAATGTTTTACTTTAAAATAATGAGTTGAAAAAACTATACCAACTTACTTACCTTGGTAGTTAATATATAAGGGGCTATAGCAGAACAACAAGATAAATTATTTAACAGTTTAAGAACTTGGATTTTAATAGTGCTTTCTTCTAAAAACTGAAGTAGAGAGTGAAGGTTACTTTTGTAGAGAGTAACAGGCACTTCTTCGAGAGCCAGGTTAGCAAGTGCCATTAAACTTAGACTTCGCAAATAAGCACCTGTCTCTGGATCTACAGCATATTTTAACAAGACTGGGACACACACCTGGAAGATAACAGAAATGCTTCTCTAAAGCCACAACAGAATGTTAAGATAGTGGACAAGATTAAAAAGTACAAGTCTTATTTTTACTTTTGTTAATAGTGTGGGTCAAGTTTTACAGAATTTTCTTTCACAAACATAATTTATTAATATTAAAGACATATACGTATTTCTGAAATTATAAAATAAAATAGACAAATTATAGCCTAGAAGTAAAAAAAAAAGATATTTGTTCTACTTTAACCCACAACAGTAACATGACTAAAGCAAGGTTTAAATAAACACTGATAAATTCTCAACCTGTACAGAAACTGAAAAGTAAAAAAAAAATAAAAAATGTTGCAGTATGGGTGGTGTAATGTGTGAAGAAAAGGGGGAACAATAATCAATAAGTTGACAGAATCATCTGTTAGTACATTATTAAATATATCATTTAGTTTGTATAGATTAAATGCTTCTTATGCATAATACATGCAACTTGGTTACTTGTTTATAAAATACTCTTCTTACAATGTACATAAAATGCAATGCCAGAACATTATACATTTATTAGGCCAAAGAATCAATCAGATTCTGCACAAATACATTCAAAGAAGTGAGAACATGCCCTATCAATGTTGCCCAACTTTAGAGGCTTGTATACTGTCTACCCCACTGATTGACAATGTTTTGAATCACTAATTGTACATTATTTGCACAGTTTTAATATGTCTTTAAAGATTTAACAAAGCAGCATGTATAATTGCTTTAATTTTGACAACATACAAACACCTAAAGATTTTCTCAAACATTAATAAACACGCATATTGGAAGCTGTGTATTTTTCACCATTGAGATTCTATCCAGAATTTGTGTTAAAACTTAAACCATGAAAATATAAATGCTTGTCAAACTCTGAAACTACACATAAAATACAAAGATATTTGAGTATTTAGTAAAAACATAACTTTAGAAAATCCTACATAAACTTCTTAAATGTAGTGACTGATTTTAATGTAGTGCAAAAGAAAAAGTGTAATGTCAAAACTCTCTAGTAAGATCCAATGGGAAATTTCAATCTCAATGCTTAAATAACTACTCATTTTTAGATACTTGTCCTTGTAAACAACCCTTGCTTCCTTTGCTATTTAAATGTTTTTGGAAGGTTTTAACATTTTTGCTTTGATCATTATTGTGACAATCCACAGTATACAATCTGATTAACTATTAACTTTTTTCTTAAATCAAATAGAAATAATTTGAAAATTTAAAAAATTTCTTTCTAACAAATAGATTGATAAGTAGGAACAGCATTCTTGAAAATTACCAAAGATATGTTATTTTCCCTCCCAAAAGTATTAGATTTAGTGGAAATCCACATGAGCTCTGGAACCCAAATATCATATTTTTCTTAACATTTATTTCTAGTATTAATATATCTTTTTGTTCATCACTTAGTAAGCCAATTCAATACACGTATTAACTTAATTAAATTGTATGAAAGAAGTTAATATGGTAACATATAATACTGCTCAATCAGAAAGTATCAAGTTACATGACACACAAGGTAGTTAATAATCAGAGCAAAAGTTTTTTAAACCATCTAAAAGAAGAGCTATAATAACAGAAGTTAGATAACAGTGTAGTTCAGGACATTAGTTACACAGAAGACAGATAACAGTGTAGTTCAAGACTTTAGTTACAGAGAAGACAGATCAACATACATTTTATAACAAAGAAAGTAGTTCATGAAGTAGATGAAAAGTTTATTAAGCTACCTGAAAGGGAGCCTGATTCCTTGAATTTACAGCTAAGTTGGCCACTGCTTGTACAGATGTAACCTGCACCACAGGAGAAGGAGACTTGATTAAGTTTCTCAATACCACCAGACAACCAGCATCTGCAAGTCGATTCTGCAAGACAAATTGTACTGTTCTGATTAGTACTTTTGTGCTTCATATTTTCAATGTTGTAAATGAATCATCTGATCTGAATGAAGTTTTAAACTTTAATATTTTCCAAGTCCTTAACTCAACACTTGTCTTTGCAAATGTACAACATATAACTCTCCCCAATGTACAAAAGTTTTAGCAATTATCTATCTACTTTACTAAATAGACTGCTACATTATAAACTTCACAATTAACAGTACTCAAAGTAAACAGGTAGACTGTAATTACAACTAAAGTAAATTTTGAAAAAAGTACTTACCTCTGAAATAGTGAAAAGTTTTTTTTGTTGAGTATCAACATGTTATTAACAAAGCATGTGAATCGAAACTTCCGAATATCCTTTAGGTATTTTGAATACCATAAACAGCACTAACTCATGATCCTCCACTCACTCAACTACCATGTCATAATTGTGCATGCATCAATGGATCTTACAAAAGTTTTACATGCCTGTCAAAAGATAGATTTTGTTTTTTTAGAAAGTTGCAGCAGTCATAATAATATTTATTTGGTTGTGAAGAGACAAAAAGAAAGGTATTTCAGATGAAATCCATTTTAATTCTAAAAATTAAAACCATGTAATCTTACTTCTGAAATGCTGAAACCCAGAATACTCACACTGTAAAGAAGGTGGAAACCATTGAAGAAAAACTGCAAGAAAGGAAGATAAACTATCTAGACTGCAAAAAAAGAAAAAAAAGAGTAACAAAACAAAGTCAGAGTGAAATGTAGGAAGAATGAGTGAAGCAGATCATCCTTGTAGAAGAAAGACTTGACTTAAAGGACACTCAGAAAGATAGCATTCTTCTTCACCCATAATTCTTGTGTTGATAGTTTAAGAGACATGAGTTTTGTAAACACTAATAGTATACAGCATTTGCACAGCCAAAAATGGGATACAGGTGGTAGCATTAACAGACAAGAGGAATGCTGTGCCCTAGTTTACAGGGGGAGCAACCCTCATAAACACATATATTCTAAAAGGATACACCCCAGAGGCAGTACCCTTTCTTCATCTGTACCTAAAATGGGCAGATTCCACAAGCCAGCCACATTGTCCATGGAGAACTAATAAAGACCCAAAGATGCCCCAAGGATAGGCTCAACATGCAAGAGCAGTGCAATTTGAATATCTAGGTATTAAAAAAGGATGAATTCCATCCTGAATGGAGCAGATTCACTTTGTGAAATCTCCAATGCCATACAAAGATGTAAAATCTTAAGTGGGAAGGGCTCCAACTTAGGCATCATTAGCCACTAGATCACACTCTTAGGTAACTTCCAAGCGAAAACAACCCTTAATGGAGCTCCAATACAGAGGTTGGAGTGTGCATTTAGGATTAACATGGAGGAATATGTATTTTTTTAAGTCTCAACAGTGTTTCTTTTTATGATATATGAATCACAGACACCTTGAGAATGGTGAGCAGTTAGAAAATATAGCAATACTTGGTTACAAATGCAGAGATTAAGCAATATGATCTTAAAAAGACCAATTTGAATAAGTACAAAAACTATATACAAAAGAAGATCCCATATTTAAGATTCGTTTTGTAACTGGTGAAATGAAAACAAGTGAAACACAACCATGAAAACAGTGAACAACAGGTGTTGGAAAAAAAAAAGAGAGACTGAAACATAAAAACTTCACAGTTTCATATTCCACTCAGATTGATGAATAACACTATGTAACACAAATTTTGTTCCTGGATAGTATGAGTTATTTCTGAATTGCTTATGTTGTAAAAGTACAGAAAATGGCCATTACTCCCTTCAAACTTTGCTTTTGTAACCTGGATAATGAAATTTCGAAATTAACCTATTTTCTTTGTAAAATCAGGCAAATTTGCACATTTTCATTTACATAAGGTCTGAATAAAACAACATATGAATCAAAATTTACATGTATTTATACTAAAGTTACACAAAAACGAACAAAAATATTCAGAAATGAGTAGTTTTTCGAGATTTGCAACTGTAATGTAAATCACTTTCACATATCAGCCCCCAAATATAGTCTACCACCGTGTTTGTGTTATACACTCCTTGGTAGCGATGTTCAAAGTCCAGTATATCTTGATGGAAGCACTTGCCTTGCTCCTATGAGTATGGTCCCATGTTCTCCTTGAACTTATCAAGATGAACATCAAGGATATGGACTTTCAGGGACATCCTGCAGCCCATTTTGCTTTAGTTCTTCACCCAAGCCTCAAACAGTTCCACATAATTTTCAGCCTTGCGATTGCACAAGAAGCTCCAAACCACTGCAACAAAGCTGCCCAAAGCTTTTTTTTCCTTCCTACTGAGCTTCTTTGGGAATTCTGTACACTCCAGGATCTTCTTTATTTGTGGGGCGACGAAGACGCCAGTTTTGACCTTTGCCTCAGACAGCTTAGGGAAGAAGTCTCAAAGGTACTTGAAGGCTGCAGATGCCTTATCGAGAGCTGTGACAGATTGTTTCATAAGACCCAATTTTACATGCAATGGTAGGAATAACACCTTCTGGAGGTCCAGTAGTGCTTGACGTTGTGCTCCCTATCCCCACACAGAACTCAGTCCATTATGGCCAGTACTTCCTGTTTTAGTGCACTGCAGTGTCCCTGCTGTCCCAAAGACAAAGATAACATCAGATAAAATCAGATAAGTCGATGTGTTTACTTAGGCAGCTGGAACTAAAACGAAGTGGTGAGTGGTGAGTCCCTATATATATTACTATGGAAAGTTCTAGAAAATTCTAAAAGGTTCTTGAAAATTCTCATAAGTTCCACAATATTCTTGAAAATTCTTGTAAGTTTGAGAAAATTCTCTATCAGCTACTCAGCACTGAATCTACCTGGGATGTTCTGGAAAATGGGTAAATTTGAAAATGTCATTACCCAGGTCACAAAAGCAAAGTTTGAAGAGAAAAATAGGTCTTTTCCATTTACTTTAGGCATAAGCAATTGAGAAATAACATTTTCTGCCCAGGAACAAGAAAAAGTAAAAATCTTGTTACATAGTGTAATTGAAGGTGATAAAATCACATAGTTGAAAAGACAGCAATATGAAGAAGCTAAAACTGAAAAAGTTATTGGAATTTGTCCATATACTGGCCTACAAGATGTTGTTTGAGGAATACTGAAATTTGAATGCTAAAGATAACATCAAATGACAAGCTTGATGAGATATAACCCACAATTCATATCTAAGGTGTTCCAAAACATCATGACAAACAAGATGGATCAATTGCACAAGCATATTCATTAATGTTGACAAAGCAAGATTTGTCTTAATAAATAAATAGCTGATAAAAAAGATGTGAATCCCTCAAAAAAATGTTTGTGCAAGATAGCAATAAACCACCCTGACATAACACAGAATACAGAATAATAATTTGTGTCAGTTAGGGTGGGAAACACAACAGGAAACAAAAATAGCTGGGATCCTCTTTCACTGCTTAAATCTTTATAGAAAGGCCCAATCAGGATGTAAATACATAACCAATCAATGGTAAATATATTATACCTGCATTTCCATGAAGCAGGTAACAAAATAAAATACATTTTCAGGAAAAGAGGTATAATAAACACATGGCCAAAGGTTCAAAGTTATAATTTTCCTATGTTAAAAATGTATTTCTAATAGATACTTACCTAATGTCACATAAATAGTTATGTCTCTTAAGTGCTGCCCTTTTTATGAAAAAAAATGTTTGTGCATGCCACAAGCCTATTATCTCCCCTCAATGGAATTGACTTCTTCCAATATGTCTGTCATGCAAATCCTCATGCAACAACTCCCTACCAATGAGAATGCAACATACTCTCATGACTCATATGACAACCTCTGTTCAATTCTACCAAATTATCGTTTTAAGTTTTGGCAGAAGATGGAAAAACCAGTTTTCAGTGGGGAGGAATGGTGGGAAGTGTGAAAAAAGGTAAGTACTCTTGGAAATAGATTTTCAGTGCAGGAAAATTATAACTTCCAACATGATACATTACCTCCTCTCACAAAAACAGGTGAAAGAACTGGTATAAGGGAAAAAAAAAAGTATTCCTCACAAGCATCTGAAGAGCACTCCATAAAATTAGACAGTCAGATTCTAAGATCTGATGGGGGGATAACCATTTTTGAAGCAAGTATACTCTTCACCAATCATAGAAAGATGATGCACATATGGGCAGAAAAGCACAGCAGCACATTGAAGTGGGAGAAAGTTAAGGTCAGATAGTGATCTGAGCCCTACAATACCTAAGAAAGTCTGTTCTAGAAAATATCAAAGTGGGTACAATTAAAAGGATGTATTCTAGGTGTAGAATGGCTACAGCACAACTGACTGTACACAACAAATCAACTACATCCAAAACTCATGCTACTACAAAGTGACATCTATGTGGGAGTTTTATGAGGTTCATACTGTTAGTAAGTCAACTACATTCCAAAACTCAGCCTCCCAATACTGATATCCAGGTGGAAGTAGGAAATAAGATCATACTACCTGCAAGTTAACTGCAATCCAAAACCCAGGACACCAGGAACTGACACCTAATGTGGGGACAGAAAAGAGGAGCATACCATCTTCACCTCAAGTTTATGAGACTGAAAGAAATCTCATAGCCCCTGACCCATGAAAAGGCATATGATAATAATGTAAGAAATTAATAGAACAATATGGGAACCTAATATCTAGTGCTGAAAAGATGTTGGCATGATGTAAACCATCTCCCTCAAACTTGAAATTGACCAGAACCATTCCGAGCACAGTAACAGCCTCAGAATAATAAGCATCAAGAGATATTGGAAAGAGAAGAACCATAATAATCTGCAAGTACTTCCACTGTGACCCACAACATAGATGAAGTAGCAAGAGTATAATCAAGGGAAGAATACATGCACCTGTAATACGTATGAAAGCTTAAATTGATTAGTTCAACTCTAAATCCAAAACCCAGCCACTGGGAACCAACATCAACATGGAGGAAGGATGATGACTCTCAACTGAAAGGTTGAACTGTAATTTTGACAGTTCACTCCAATTTACAGTTGTTTCATAATGGAGAATATCATGTCATCTATACCAACAAAACTCTACTGCCCTACTCTCAAGTAAACGGTTTTATGATCATTTCTATATTTTGTTTGTTTCCAGGGGTTTGGAACTGATAAAAAAAAACTCATAAACTCTACAAGAAAAAAAAAGTGTGAGACATCCAGGGAAGAATTCAGAGTAACAACAAGAACTGAGACAAAACAATGGGATATGGCAAAGTTACTGGAAAAAGAGGACTGAGAGACTACTACATCAGATAGACTTTGACTAGATGAGAAAACCAATCTCAGACAAGATTGAAAGCACCAAAAACATGACACCCATTGATATGAATATCTAGTGCGTGGGCCCAAAAAAGAAGATCCAATGCATGAATACAGAGGGATTGAGAATGAGTGCCACCCTGGTGACTGAGATAAGTAATCACTGTAGAAATGTCAGAATGGATCATTACATGATGATAATTTATGGTCAAATGGAGAAAATAATCCAAATCATGACCTACAGCGAGAAGCTCCAGGAAGTTGATATGATAAGATGTCTCAGCTGAACACCAATGATTGACACATGTGCCATATTCCTGAAGGAATGTATCCATGAAAATGTGTAAATCTGGATGAGTCTTGTCCAGCCATAAGTGTAGATTGTCGATCAAGGTAGGAAAAAGGACAGTAAGAGTCATCAAAGGATCCCTCACAAGATTCCACTGGTCATGAAGAGCCTGCATATAAGCTCAACTAAAGGGAATAAGGACTGCCATGGAATACCACATCCCCAAAAGCAATAGAAACTCACAAGCCATAACAGAGGGAGCAATTAGAGCATGGAGAGCTGAAAACTCCATCAAACAAAGTTGAAGAGTAGAAGGTTAGACCCTACTGAGGTAGGCATTGAAAACCATGCCCAAATGGATAAGATATTGGGTAGGTCACAGGAATAACTTCTCCAACATAAGCTCACTCAAGCCACCTCCATGAACTCCTTTTGAGTGTGGCAAGCAGACTTCTGTTTGGAATGAGCTAACAGTAGCCAGTCATCTGTACAATGATGAAAGTGTAACTCAAGAACATGTAAGTGAAGAATGAATGCTCTGACCAACCAACAAGAAACAAACAGGGCCAAAGCTAGCCTGAAGGGAAGTGCACAAAACGTATAAACTATCCCATGGTGAACAAATTGGAAATATGATCATGACTGATAAGATATCAGGATATGTAAATAAACATTTGCAATATCCATCTTGGTCATTCGTAAACCTGGAAAAAAAAACACCAGAGAGAGGGAAATAGCTCCATTGTGAAATAATGGGGCAGATTGGGAAATTGATTGAGGCAGAACAAATTAATTACAGACCACCAATTTCAGGTTTTATTGGGGAGAACAAACAACCTGGAATAAAATCCTGGAGACAGATGATGAACAGGTTTAATAGCCTGTTGAGACAAAAGGTCTTATACCACCTCTGATAGACAGTGGCTGGTGGTAGAATTTCAAGGTACAGGAAAGGAAATGTATACCTGAGCTTGAGGGATAGGGGATTGTAGGACAAGTTCTTCTGATAAAACCCAAAAACCCACTAACATGTGATGAAAGATTGCCAAACAGGAACAAATTAATGCAATCGTGTTTCCACTGGAACAGAAACCAAAGCAGTAACTGGTACAGTTGAAAACATGCCCATTTATGTCAAATAATATGACGAGATGAGCAACCTGAATGTCAAAAGGGTGAAAAAAATAAGGATTTCAAAAAAGTATCCTGTTGTAGCATATTGGATCACTGAGGTCCAGCTGATATATAGGCTCAAAATGTTAAATGTTAAATACATGTTAAAACATAGAAATAAGTTCAACAGCAGCTCCATTAAGAATAGGGCTAACTGTAAAATCCTGCTTCTCTGACAAAGTTGAATAAGCCTGAGCCAAAAACAATTGTCTGTTATGGTAGGGCTGCGATGATTACGGACTTTTGTAACAGGTTAATCGTGTAATCGTCACAGCACTAGGAATTTGCACGTGACGGCCGCACCGAACGTTAACAAAAACTCTAAAGGCTTTCAACAACAACAACGAAAATTCAACCAAACAAAAAGGCAAGCAGTTTGTAAAATCACGATAGGCAAACATACCAATGTCAAGGTCAAATAATGGAATATTTACACGCAAATGTCGATAATCGTATTGTTTTCCCTCGTTTATTTTTCTCAGAAAAAAATCTTTGATTAACTAGTTAGGAAATCCATAACCGGTTAAGAGCAGTAACCGAACCGTAATCGGTTAATCGTGTAATCGTCACAGCCCTATGTTATGGAATAAAATAAGAAAGACAATCATTACCCAGTCTGCTGACATCCAAAAAATCTTGATACTCATCTGGGAAACCCCCCCCTCAATATAAATTGTATAGTGCAGTAACACAAATACCCTATATACTTATAGAAAATTGTTAAAAGAAAATTGATGAAAAAGGTGCTTAAACAGGAACAAATGCATTGAGTAAAGCAGGTTAAGTAGCAGTACTTTCATATCTTGAACTTCAGAATCACTCATGGAAGAAGACAGACTGTAAGGTGTGAACAGCATGACTGTGAAAAAAAAAAGTATATTTTATGGCAGAAAAGTGGAGGTAATGCAAGATCCACTGACACATGCACAGTAAGACACATAATAGGTGACTAAATAAATGTCATGGATAACGAACTGACACAGTAGGCAAATATACAAAAGAAATTTGGAAAATTTAAGTCACATTTTCTTAAAAGCATTAATTCAAACTCAATAATGAAATGTTTTCAGTATTTCAGAAGTTAACATTTTCCATACCTAAGATGTACTTCTGATAAATACTCATATCTTCACACAGAAAGCTATATTCTTTCTGCATCTGCATTTGAAATTTGCACACCACTAGCCTTTAAGTAACTACAACTTATCTCCACTACTGGTGAAGTTTGCTGCATGCTTACATCACTGTGCAGTATTGCAAATTGTTAGAAACTTTGTAAGTTTAGGAGTTGCCTAAAGGCTGGTAGCATGCAAAATTTAAGGCAA
Source organism: Tachypleus tridentatus (assembly GCF_004210375.1). Taxonomy (NCBI): domain Eukaryota; kingdom Metazoa; phylum Arthropoda; class Merostomata; order Xiphosura; family Limulidae; genus Tachypleus; species Tachypleus tridentatus. Next base: position 13,362,680 of record NC_134829.1, on the reverse strand, counting down.
ATGCATGGGAAATATAGCTTTCTGTGTGAGAGGTGTGTATCACCTCAGAAGTAGGTCTGCCTGATTTGAACACAAATTTACAACAAAATATAAAGATTTTTTATATTTCTTTTTTTTTTCAATTTACCACTTATCCATGATACAAGTATATTGAAGCTGAAAGAGTCAAGAGACATCTAACTGTTATTCACTTCCATAAAAAGTTTTCATGCCCTATAGTTTTTCCGTGTTCGAGTAAAAATATTTGGGAGAATGGTACTACACATACAGTTCACACATTCCAGTTCCTATTTCAAGTTACTTTTCAAAGATTTAATATCTGAATTAAAGAGCTACAGTAATATGTGTAACATAAAATTATGTTCTACAACTGAGGACTGAATCAACTATACCACTTGTGGTTCAATTATGTTAATTACTAGTTTACTGGATGTCTAATTACACTGCACAACAAAGTTTTTGTTTCTTGAACACTGTTGGGTGTTCCTTATAGATTTTTGGCTGCTGATCACGAAAATCACATCCAAATTTGCCCATCACGTACTGTTTCATCAAAATCTTCAGTTTCACCAGGACATTGCTACAAGGGAAAAAAGATATCAGGGTAACTGGAATTCATCAATGCTTGCTGACTACTGTTGGAGACTGCAACATGATGCACCGGACATTGAATACAAATGAAAATCAGGAGCAAAACACTTAATTATGTTGAAGTTAATAGCTTATTAGAATCATAAACGCAATCAAATACATGATTGCCGATAAACAGTTAACTGTCTATTTCTCAAAGTTCCTACATGATGAGGCAAAACCAAAACTATATTTGTGCGTACCCACCAGGTACCTGTCACAATCAGCAAAAACTTTTCAAAAAAATTGTTGTACAGTGTTATATTACTTTTACAATGAATATTCAATGATATTATGACAACATTGTAACTTTAATTACACTACAATTTCAGTGAAAGTACAGTTAAATTACCACTGAACTGGAAGTACAATTATACAACTACTACACTAAAAGTTTTAATTTTACTAAAATGAAAAGATATATTGAATGGGTACTTCACAAATTATCTGCCCTCTATATGCAAATGTTTTATAACACATGCTACCAGCCTTCTCCACCCCCTCTAATGGAATAAAAGATCCCAATATGTTTCTCATGTAAATTATCATGCATAATCTCTCCACCAATAGGAAAGCACTACCATCATCTAATGTATGTGACTCCCTTTACGCATCATTACTGAACCATCAATTTAACATTTGGCAGATTTAAGTATCAGAAGATTGTTAGGAGGAGAGTGGGAAGTGTGAGAAGAAGGAAATATCTATTAAAAATACATTTTCAGTGTAGGAAAATTATAGCTTTCTATATCACAAGAGTAGGTAAAATCCCATATTGAAAAGGAGGATGAACTGAGGAAAGAACAGACATACCCCATGAAAGTGTTCAAGGAAAACCTCTGTATATGAAAGAAACAGATCAGATGGTCTGGGAAAGGGTACCATACCACTCTGAACCAGGTGTTCTCTTACCATGGACAGTTATAAGCAAACATGGTAGAAAAGGAATGAAGCACATCCAAGTGGGCGAGGATAAGTCAGGTAAATGATCTCAATCAGATAAATACATAACTCAATCCTACAAAAGAAATCTGGGTAAAGGAGGATGCATACCATGGCATACAATGGCTAGGGCCACATTCAGTAAGTCAATTATATTCCAAACCTCCTCATTGGGTACCAACATCTGTGCAAGGGTAGGATGAGGATCATAATGTTGTCATCTCAAGCAATAAAATTGTTGATGTGAGAAAATGACTCCAGAGAATGACCCAGGAATGGCACTAGGCCAGGTATTTGGGAATGTGTTTTCCACTATCTGAGTGAAGTCCATCTCATGCAATCATCTCCTGCAACTGTGAGATTGGTCTGAAACATCCAAAGATCAATAATATTTCTGTCACAAGAGAAAATAACTGAATGTCCAGGACAGAGACAAAAACAATCCATGTAAACCCTCCTTGACACAGAGAGAAGAATCGGGAGAGGAAGGTGGACAATCCCAAATCTGTGTGAGAACTAATGCTGATTGGTTCACTCAATAACAAAAACTGACATTTACACCAGAGTGGGATGAGGGCACATAACCAAAAAATTGAACTGCATTGACACTTTTATGTTGTATGTGTTATTAAATCCGAAGGATGGTACACCTTCTACACTGGCGGAACACCACCACTCTACTCTGAAATGAATGGTTATATCTATTTATAAGGAACCAATCCAGCAAGATGCCTCCTTGGCCAACCATTTCAGCAACTGTTAAGTAGTAAAGGCTCCTACATACTACTCAAAAAAAGAGGAGAAAATTAGCATTAGAGAGTCTGAAAGGGCTACTACACCCAAGACAGCAAACTTGGTGATCATAAAATCCTATTTTGAAAAGTGGACAATAATGATTTACTCAACCAAGATAAGGCAAGAAAGGGCAACTATCCCTTTCTGCTTTTGTTATGTTTTCCATGGGTGGTACAGTTTGGGATGGGTCTATTTATGAAGCATGTACCATGGGGTTATTGATCATCCAGTGACTGTAAAACACCCCATCTCAAAGGTGGCATACAGTGTAGATTTATGTAGAAAAAAATACCTGGTCAGACACCATTCACTACAGAGTGGAATCCACAAGAAGAAATTTGAAACAAGGGCCCATGAAAGAAAAGAAACCATTAATAAAGATTTACCACGTGTCATAGCTGCACCAAAATATGAAGTATAGCCATAGGTAGTAAATACTACCTATTGCTAAAACAGCAATGTGATGGAGATAAAGGGAGATGAACATCTGAGGGGTGGTCCACATGCCTAACTGCACAATCTCCTCCAAAGACTCAATGAGACAAAAAGCAAGGAAAAATATGAGGTGGTGGATTTGATGGAATTAACATGAAATAATGTATATTGGGAAGGGGACAAAGAGGAGTAAGCCAGCTGGATGAAATGACAAACCCAATTAGTAAGGGTAATGGAAGAAAGATCCTGAGAGGAAGAGGGTTGGCAACAGACATAAACAAGAGCTCCTAAAGAAAGCAGTGCAGGCAATATAACAATGAAGGGCAAACAATGGGCATAAAATTTTATCTGAATGAAAACAAGAGAGAAATAAGAAATAGAAAGGGAAATAGGCCAAAAGGAGAAGTTACTCTCAACAGCTACTGAAGTACTGGAAAGGAAGGAATGATCTGAATAAAGAAGATACATAACAAATATATCTGATCAACACCACCAGCAGACTAAGAACAAAAGGAAATATGCCTTAAGGGATAGGTGAAACAGAGAACATGAGGAAGTGGTCTCAAATGGAGATAATGTGAAGGAATGAAGTACAACATTAATGCCCCAATCTGGAAGTATCAGATGCCTAAGTGGCTGACATATACAATGAATGGATCAAAAGGGTAGGAACAAGGGAAAGAAAGACCATACAGTAATAAGAAAAATGAAAAGTAAATGATAGGACTGCCAAATATCCAGAAAGAAACTCAGAGATATTAGCAACCTTTGGACAAGACGCTGGAAGGGCCCAGCTACAAAAAAATTCCATTTCCTTTCATTTACAGTCATAGATGAAGGATGGATGGAAAGAGCTTAATCAAATGCCACATGATGTAAGAAACTAAATCTCCTCATCAGAGACCAGACAAAAGCCAAATTTGAAGATGAAAGGTGTGAAGTACAGGATGCAGAACAGGTGACTGTGATTGATGAAAGAGGTTGGGAAATAAGGGAAGAGGGACATGAGGCAACAACTGTAACTGGAGTAAGTAAGGACACAATGGTTGAGCATGCCAATAAGGAACACTCAGAAGGAGATATATGGATGTGGAAAACTACCTGAAGAAGTAATAAGATAGGAAGATAAATATAAAGGAACTCATTGGGCCAATTCTGACTGTAGGCATCTATAGTCAAAGCTTGAAAATGAAGAAGAGGGGGCCAAAACAAAGGTAACTGGTGACTGAAGAAGGTGGCAAATACATCAATATGAAGAGTAGCCCAATAACTGCAAAGCCACCAATAAACAAAGAGATTAAAAAACCACTCTGTTAGATAAACTTAAGTCTGATTGAGAAAAACAATCCTCTACAAAGTTGAAAGAACTCAGTACATAACATGCCATGAAACAAATGTGATGACTGTAGACCCAAAAGAGAAGATCCAAGGGAGCAAAACTTAATGATCTTGATCTGGTGCCCCCTTAGTAATTCATATGAGCCACCACTGTTTAAACCTTGGTATGGACCATGATCAACTGATCTCTAGGGATAGGAAGAAAATGATACAAAGCCCAATGAACAGCAAGCAGTTCAATGCCACTGATATGAAGAGAATGATCTTCCAAAAATAAACAACTCAAAGACACTCAGCAATCAACCATGCACCCCAGCATCAAAGAGATGCATCCATGAAGAGATGTAACTTAGATTGAGGTGGATAAAATAGGACACCTGCAGAAGTACGAGTTTTGCCAAACCACCATCATGTCGGATGGAAGGGTGATGAGAGAATCCAAAGGAACTCTAGCAAGGTTCCATTGGTTGTAGAGGGCTCATTGAAGGGACCACACAGAAGACAGACCAAAGGGTATAAAATTAGCCATAAAAACCACATCCCCAAAAGTGATAGAAACTGAGGAGCAGAAAGTGAAGAAGCAGACAGGCCATTCCAAACATTCCACTCCATAGAACAACACTGAAGAGGAGAAGATTGGGCCCAACTGATGGATGTTGAAGAAAACACCAAAATGAATGAGGTACTGGGTAGAATGAAGGAATGACTTCTCCAATTTGATCAACCAACCCACCCAAATCACTTCAAAAATATGACAAGCCAATTCCTGTTTGGAATGAGCAAGAGAAAGCCATACATCCATGTAGAAGTGAAATTGCAATCTGAGGGCATTGAGATGTAGATCAAAGGCTTGTACCACCCAACAAAAGACATACAGTATCAAAGCCAGCCAAAAGGGTAAGGAGCAAAACTGGTACACCACCCAAAGATGGACATAGCAAAGATAAGGACAAGGATGCTCTGAGATGTGAATAAGCAGATAAGCATTGGAGATGTCCATCATGGTCATACAAGATCTGGAGAGAAAACCTGGAGAGCAGAAAATGACAGGTAGGCCAACATGGAAGTGATGAGGGAAAGTACCTCCCCAGAAAACCCCTCAAGGTTGTGTATGAAGAACCTTTGACAGGAGATAAGTTGAGGAGTGGTACCACAACAGAGTCATAATAAGATAAAGACAGGAATACAAGATACCTGTGAAATGAACAGAAAATTTGTGACCTGGCCCCACCCAAACAGGCAGAACAAAACCCAACAACTGTTTGTCCATACAAAGACAGTCATCCCTATGATGAGAGAGAGAGCAGTCTGATCTAAGGTCCATGGAGAACAAGACATACTAATGTTGTTACCCAAAAATGAGGCAAAACACTTGGCATGGATTCAAATATCATGGAGCAGAGAAAAACTAAATAAAGTTGGGAGGCACAATCATGTAAAAGGGAAGGACTTTGGTCATGAAAAGTAGGAGCAAAAGACAAAACATCATGTACCTGTCAAATAAAATTTGAAAAAGTCAGCAAAACCCAAACACCTCAGGCAAAGCATGGGAAGGCAAGGCAAACTCCAAGAGGGAGAGGGGAACAAATGATCAAAATCTTCGTCAATGTAACCAGAATTGAAAGACACAGGTGGGGGAGGAGCCATGGGAGGATACAAAGGTTGCCCCATATCACACTTTATAAATCCCCCAATGAGTCACCTGCACCTGTGGCCTGAAATATGGCTTCAGATGAATTAGATGGATTCAAATTGGTAATATGAACTTTGGAATGTATGCTTGATATCAAAGATACAGATGAGAGAGATTTGGTAGCAAAACATGGGTAAATAAATGCCTTCAAAATGAAAGTGAACACTTTTTGAAAATAAATGAAATAAATTGCAAGTTAAAATATGGTAAACCCACTCTAAGCAGAACTGGAACTAAAAAAAGATGTCTGAACTCTAGCACTGTCAAATGAGAAGTGATGGTTTGGTAGTGGTTCAAGGAGGGAATCACATCATGGTAGTGCTTTCCTATTGGTGGAGAGATGACACTTGATGATTTGCATGACAGACATGTTGGAATCTTTCATTCCAATAAGGGGTGTACAGAAAGTTTGTGAGATGCTATATAAAAAAGGTTCACATATACAAGGCAGCACAAAATGGGAAAAGCTAATCTTATGAGTGGAAGTAAATACTATATTGAAAGTACATTTATACAACTACTGCATCAAAACTACATTATATTACCAGTTCACTAGAATTACAATTACATAACTACTACACTGAAAGTACAATTATATTACCAATTCACTGGAAGTACAATTACATAACTACTACACTGAAAGTACAATTATATTACTAGTTCACTGGAAGTACAATTACACTATTACTACACTGGAAGCACAATTATATTACTAGTTCACTGGAAGTACAATTACACTATTACTACACTGGAAGCATAATTATATTACCACTATAATAGAAGTATGAATTCCATATACATTAGAAGTACCTGATTTACTGTAAAAGCAGCACAATTGGACATTGTTGTCAACACCTTCACTTGTGTCTCCTCATCCTTTGAATGCAATAAAGTAACTAAACATTTTGCTTCATAATGTGTCATAATTCTGGCTTTCATACTGAGACTGTCCAGTTGCTTATAAAATACTTGTTCAGACTCTTTCAGTATTGGAAAATGGCAATCAGTCTGTTTCATCAACAAAGATTCCTCACCATCCAGAGATACCCTTTCTTTTGGCATGCTTTTTCGACGGTGCAGAGGAGACTTGGTTCTTACACACAGAGCAAGATTGTCTACAGAACGACTCATGATCTGCTTTTCGTCTGCAGGGCTCAAAGTACAGGGAGAGCTCCATGGAGAATTCTGTAGACTCTTTGCTCTATCTCTTGGAGAAAAATTTAACCCTAATTGTCTGTATTCTTGAGCCTTAAGGTTCAACTCTCGAATCCCCTCTTGTACCAAAGTTCCTGTCAGCATACATTGTTGTATCATCGATAAAGAAGTAATATCTGTCTGACAACTTGTACTTTTCAAGTCAGACTGATGAGATGAAACTGATTTAAATTTTGAAAAAAATGTAATTAAATGTTGAGTTAAAGTAGCAGTACCGATCATGATGTAACATATACATAATAGTAAAATAAAGTTACAAAAGTTACAGAACTCTACAAGTCTTTTCATAAGTTTTTGCAAAAAACTATAGTTACTTTGTAAAACCTACAAAAGCACACTCTTAGACAAATGTTTAAATGAAAAAGTAGAAAATTATAAATAGTAATGAGCAACAATACAACTTTCCCTTATTAAAAAAGAAAACAAAGAATAAATAAGTTTAAGAGGTATAACTTGACAGACAGGATGCAAGATTAACAAATTAAAGGAAGACTAGAAAAATTTGATTATTTTTTGTTTATACAAAACATGGTAATTAGTTTTAGTTTTATACAACACAAAGTTGCCATTGTTCACGTAGCATGAGACAGTAACCATGTTGTTTAATTTTTTTAACACAAAGTATCTCCATTTTTTTATTTATTTTTTTATCAAAACAAAATCACCACATAGAGAAAATCTGTATTAAAATATAAAATTTAACAGATACTTTTTGTTTTATCTAGTTCACTCCATCCATCAAACTGAACTAAAAAACAACAACAAAAACTTGCGATATTCCTTATCATTCAAATATTTACCAAGCCCTTCCTTCTACTGTCATAAATTTAGTGCATCTGGCACATCTGAAGACAACCTTTTCAGAGACCAACCACCTGTTCAAAAAATAAAACTGTCTCAGCTGAAGATTACTCCTCTTCTACCAAAAAAATATTTTAAGCTAATCTTACCATTCTTGTGATTCATTTTGAAAAAGATAATGTACCTGTTAGAATAAGGAATACTTCAGCTACACATGCCATGGAAAAGGAATAAAAAATACGAGTTATCAAGAAAACAAACTGAATAGAAACGTGGAGTTCAGGAAGAAAAACCATTCTCCAACTTCTGAGTTTCAAACTTTAAACCAAACTGTAAAACATGCAATTGTGTCTCAAGGATTTTCCAGTTCAGACAAATTTCACCAAAACAAGTAAAAGGAGCAAGAAACAGTAGTGATAGGAGATACAACAGGTAACACAATAGCCCAATGATTAGAAAACAAAACAACAATGGATACAAATGCTGAAGATCAAAACACTAAAGACCCTTCTCCCATTAGCACTGGAGAGAGCTAGAAACTACATATTTACTACACCAAATAAATGTTCTAAGCTGGCAGCTGAAACACCATAATATAGTAAGTAAAAGAAATGACTGGTACTGTGATGACATATGAGTAAAAGCTTTCCTTTAAAATGATCAAATCCAATTAATCACTGCCATAAATCATAAAACTGTCAAAACTCCAAAAAAGACTCTAATTAAAATTATATTAAATGATATTAACATATGTAAAGGCTCTGTTCTCATTCACTAACTTGGCTCTGATAGTGGTGTGGTGTCTTACCATTTTACTCCAACATCTGGATTCTGAAAATAAATGAGAATGTGATTCTCTGTTTTCAAAATGTAACTCTTTCACAACTTTACACATGATATGATGTTTTAGTTTTTCCCACCACCATTTCAAATCCCAGCTGATACTTGGTTATACCAGTATTCTATAGACACCTATAAACTGCAAAAAACAAAAAGCTACAGTGAGTTACATCAGTGAGTGCACTTACTGACTCCAAGGAAAATATAGGGAGTGTTAGACAAATATAGTAACGAGGAGTAAAATATAATTTCATGAAACATATCGGGTGGAGAAAACTAAAAAAGATATGATGTAAGAGGAGAAAGATCTATGTTCACATGCAAGGCAGAGAAAAGTAACAGCAACAAGAAAAGAGGCAGATATCCTGGGGCCTGCTCACCCATGCACTCTTCTTTTCTTTGATCAAGTGAAAGCAACTTCACCTGTGTTTGTGTTTGATAGCCTGCATGTTAGGATAAAGAAAGATAGTGACCTAACAAACAGTAGCACTGAAATTGAGTATTTTTAGGCATTTTTAATGGTACCTTGATAGATCATATTGTGGTAGAGAGAAGCCACAAGTAAAGAAAAATATATATATAAGTGCATCACTAGTTTTTAATTGGTAGAACCAAAACTCACAATTCAGTTATCACATCATGAAGAAATTGTATACAATCCTAAGTTGCATATATACAAAGGCAGAAGACCCAAATAATAAGACATAATTACAAACTCTATGCCATACCCAACAACTTGACATATTTTCTGGGAATTCCAAAGAGCAGAACATTAAGACGTTTAACTAAAAATAATCCATTAAAAAATAACCCATATTCCTGAAAAAAACTGAAATGTATTTACATAGATAAGATTAAGTTTTTCCCAAAATCTAGAGTTTCCAATAACAAAAGGTAACACAAGTTGAGTTTTTTCTATTTTACTTGTCCCATTACAGAATGTGGCCAGAAAACTATGAGTTTTCTTATACAGGTAGAAAAACATTACATTCAATCTGGCATTTCTCTCATCCCAACTAATGTGAAAGTGAGCCATTAAATTTTGCTGTTATTGATAAAAAAAGAAGAAAATAATAATATCCTTAGATTCAATGCATGGGTAACACATGCACCTGTTTAATCTAATTTTGAAAATTTTACCATCTATTTGTCAATTCGAAAGGAAATTTCTAATTATGGAAGAGTGATACTTTTTTGACTCCAGCTGATATTCTTCATAAGCAAGATTATTTTGACTGTGGCATTTTTGTTTGTACAAATAGGTGATGTGTATGGGAAGCCACTTACTACAATGTATCACAGTCACAATCCATTCAGCCAGAACTGCCTACAGAAGTCTAAACCATCCAAAAATCTATTATTGAAATAGGTAAGCAAACTTATTTGAAACAACTAACATCAGTAAGAAAAAGGCTGGATACATTACTACAGTGCTATGCAAACATCTCTCTAGGACAAAAAAGTTTTTGTGGAGGAGAGTGTCAGGATTAATAGCACAATCAATGTCTTGCAAAGGATTTGGAAAAATCAACTTAAATCGTGTATTTGCCCAAAGTTTAAAATTTGTAATTTTTTTTCATTTGTTACCACAACAGTATTATTATAATTTCTGTAATTTCAGCTGTGTTTGTCTACTTGCATGCCCACTTACATTCAAACTAATGTTCAACAGAACTACAATATAGTACTTTCAGGACTTTATCATGGAAGTTAATCCTTTAAAAAGTGTCATAAATAGTGTACTTTAATAGGTTGTGTGTTTCAAAACAATAAATCTGTTTGCAGGATCTGTCATTAAGGAAAAGTAATCATAAGCTTAATAAAATTTATTAGATTGAGAACATACCATATAATTCAAGTTAAAAATAATTATTTCGTTTAAAAATCACAATTTTTCTATAATCTTTGTAAAGCCTTCTCTTAAGTGACCTTTCTGACATTACGACTACTTCTTAAATGTGAATTATTGTGTTTGTCTTAATATACTTAATATAATTTGGAATGATAAATGTATATACATAGAAAAGAAAAGAAAAGAAAAAATATACATATACATGTCTTCTGCAGAAATTTTAACATAATGACTATTTCTCAACCTTTCCACCCAATCCTTTTTTACTTTATATTTACTTTATTAGATTTCACTGGCTATATTTAAGTGAACTCTTAAACAATATGTGATAACCCATGAGATATGTGTACCTCAAAGCATTCTGTTAAAAATGAGTGTATATTTTAACAAAAGTTCTTGAAACACTCTGTAGTTAGTTATGATCAAATATTAACATGTTGTAATGGCTCTATTTTCAAAGAAAATTTTATTTTCTGCTGGTTCAAACTATTATCCACAAAATATGTTTATGTAAGTGTTAAAAATGAAAAATTAGTTTCAATTATCTGTTTTTACTTCATAACTAATATTGTATGAGGTTATCAAGACAGCTGACTTTAGAAATATAAATAGTAAGCAAATTATTGCACCTGTTTTAGATGGAAACATAATTTATATACTTTATTTATATACATATATATTGTTTACTGGGTTTTCTTTTTTAATTAATTCTTATCATTTGAATACATTTTAGTATTTTAGTGTACTGAAGAGAATTTGTGTGTAAAAGATAGATGTTCACATATTAACTATTAAAGGAGTAAAATTTCCTAGAAAATGCTTACTTAATTAAAAGTTATATATTAAGGCACAAGTACATAATATTCTAATTTCTAATTATATACATCACAAGTTGAAATGTAACTATGACATAAAATATATGATTTTAAGAAAGTACTATTGTTAAGGTGGTTTACTTTGAATGAAACTATAGCTGAATCATTAACACTTATATCAACATTAATTATTAGTTAGGTATGGTGTCTAGGAAACTGAGATTGTCATTTGACATGGATAAAATATATAATGTTATTAAAATCTTAACATCTTCCTATGTCAATGTCATTTTTCCTGTGATAATCTTCCTTTTGAGCTAAAGTTGATGAGATGCATTTTTAAACAATTTATAATTTACAATATTATGAAATAGTAAAGCCAATGTATTTGAGACTATTCTCATTTTACAGTTTCTGTAGAATGATAAAAATACTCATTGAGCGATTAAATTGACAAAACTTTAACACACATTGCTGCTTATGTAGATGAGGGTGAGAGTGTTAAATTTGGAGTATCTAGATTTTCAGAAAACTTTTCACAAGGTGCCACAAATAGGATTTTAAGTTGTATCTACAGAAATATTGAAGACACGTCTAAAAAGGTTATAATTTCATTGTAATGGTCAGTGGTGAGGCCACATTTGTAATGCTGTGTTCAGTCTTGAGCTCCTTACCTAAGGAAAAACATTAAGTTGTTAAAAAGAATTGCTAGGATTGTGCCTGGGATATAGGAGTTATCATACAAGGAAAGGTTGAAATATCTCAAACTGATTTTTCTTAAAAATAAAAAGAGTAAGAGGGATCTGACTGAGGCATTTAAGATTGTAAAGGGAACTGATAGTGTTGATGCATCATATTATTTTTATATTTAACATTGAGAATAGTAGGATTAGTGGATATAAGTATAAATGTTGGCAATTAAGAGACATCTTCAGCAAATACAGTCTTATTTTTCTAACAGTGTGATTGGATTTTGGAAATGGTTACCTTTGGATGTAGTGGAGGCAGTAAATTTAAGCGAGTCTAAGAAAAACTTGATAATTTTATAAATGAAAAGTATGTGGCTTTAAGATTTAAAAAAAAAAATTATTTGTTAATAGTTTTAATTTAGTTTAGATGATGGAACAGCAGCAATGAACCAATAGGTCCACACTGTCACAAAATGTAATATGGTGTATTAAAAACTTTATCACTTCAAGCTGGGAATGAAGTATGATTGCCTGTCTTCAAACTGGTTTTAGAGAGCTTTCCACTTGATAAAATACTTTGGTTTAAATACCTATCAAGTCAACTAGTATTTGTGACTACTTAAAAAGGTATCAAACTGTAAATACAGATTCTATACTTGACCTTTTAAGATACTTTTGTGTCAGTTTTCTACATAGCCTTTTTCATAATGTTTGGGTATTATAATTGAATATATTAAATGAAATAAGTGTCATTATAGGCAATTAGTTTCATACTATCTCTATGACTAGGAACTAATAAGCTAAATTTTGAATTATTTGTGGTTTACCTTCAGACAGTTTCTTGTTTGGAATAAATCTATAAATTCACTATAACAAACTATAAATACTATTTTTCCATTATTTAATTTTCTGACATACAGCTGTGTATCTGGTTAAATATGCTCAACCTACCTTGATTTTTGTTTCAATGTGGTCTACTTATTCTAGAAAATATGTCTTGGGGTTATGTTTTATATTAATGTGTTTCCACAACAAATGGATTAAGACTTACTAATATGGTTAACATGGTTGTCAGTGTTACATTTTGGTACAAGCCACATTGTGTATCAAGAAGTGTCAAATGTTGTCATAAAGCATACCATGAACTTCACAAATGCATGTTTTAACTAGTAGTACAAAAAGACTTTCATTTCTACAGTTGATGCTTAAGCTTGTCTTATGAGGTTTACATTACATATATTTCAAGTCAACCATGTTTTGTTAGTTTATGTTAAGATATCTTAATATATCATGTAACGTGTGTTTCAATTTGCAAGTTTCTTTCACGTGCAAGGTTGACACCAAAGTCTGACTAAAACAATTTACAGTAGTCATTTTTTTAATTTTCACATAATTGACTCTTTGTAAATGGTTTGGTTTATGACATCAACAGTAACAATTTGTCTTTGTTCGAGAGTTTGATCATGATATGTACAGAGAATGTGTAGCCATGTGTGAGCTCTGTTTTGTTGGTGTTTTATATTTATTCTTCACTTCCCATTTTGTAGGTGTACACTAAATTGGTAATGTTCACAAATAGTAGTATATTAGTAATAGTAGAACTACTAAAAGTAATTGTTTGTTTGTTTTTGAATTTCGCACAAAGCTACTCGAGGGCTATCTGTGCTAGCCATCCCTAATTTAGCAGTGTAAGACTAGAGGGAAGGCAGCTAGTCATTACCACCCACCGCCAACTCTTGGGCTACTCTTTTACCAACGAATAGTGGGATTGATCGTTGGATTATAACGCCCCCGAAAGCTGAAAAAGGGAGCATGTTTGGTGCGACGGGGATGCGAACCCGCGACCTTCTAATTACGAGTCACACGCCTTGACACGCTTGGCCATGCTGTACCATACTGAAAGTTCAAGGTTGAAATATATTTGAACGTAGTTTACAGACAACATCGTATTTTGTACTCAATTTTAAACAAATTACAACCTACATCAGTAATATTTCAAAGTTATCTGACTTTTGAAATTACTAGTTTTATATGTGTTATTCTTGTCAAAATTGAAACCATCAGTGAAAAACAATTTTTCTTTGGAATTTTAAGAGTTAAGTCAATTCAAGTATTATAAGTTTTAATTTCAAATGATATTTTAATAAATTAAACGCCCCACGTTTTATTTAAGTTACTCTACAGAATTATTAAGTACGTTTGACCCAGTTCTAAACGCAATTCCGCATTTCCCTAGTGCTCATTTTAATAACTAATTTACGTTTTGAAATACCATAAACATATTTTTATTTTAGTTGTTTACACTCACTTTTATTTCGCTCTGACCACCAACCCCGTCCGCAGAAAGCTGTTTTAAAAACTGAATAACTTAAATATGCAACACCAGCAACAACTCCAGAGTATAGTGCAACTTTTCGAAGCCTTCTGTCATCCATCATTATGGTTATACATACGATCAATGTGACAATACAATACTTCATTAACCGCTAGGGTTTTTTACTTGGTCTTTTATGTTTAAGTTTTTAAATTTAAGTTTAACAGTCGTAAAATCAAATTATATGTTTACTGATAATTTGTGATTTTCCCCTATCTTTTTTTTTAATCACTGCATAGTAAGTGGCGATACTAATCGTTTAAATTGTTCTCTAAATGAAGATAACATGTTCCGTCAAACGATGTACCAAACTAACGATATGTTTGAGGACTGCCTTTCGATGGGTTAACAGTAAGTTTGAGAAATTACAATACAGTCCACGTTCAATCCAACAGCGTTGGACAAAGTAAAAATAGCCTATTGTGTAATTTTGCGCTAAACACAACAAGTATATGATAAATTAACGCTCAAAATGTTTATCTTTGACTATTTCAACTTTGTGTTAGGTGCATTGTATTACAGCGATTTATAGTAATTAATTATTACTCAAAGCAATCAAAAGACGCATTCGAAAGTGTGTTTAAATCATGTTGGCCATATACTCCTGTTTGGCAGCTTGGATTATGATTTACAATAGTTATGTCTATTGTTTTGGTGTTACTCTGTTGTTGCCTGGTTCTTGTAAATTATCTTGTGAAAACAGATCAACGTATAATTCACATAATAATTAAAATTTACTGTAATTGTTTTAATGCTTCTACTAACTTGAACATTTATATCCCGCTGTAAACTCATGTAGGTCTACGTTACAAACACGTTAACTACTGCAAAACATACGAACAAAGTAACCGCGGTATCTAATAGACTGATTGGTTCACTCTCTACACTTTATCTTTAAAAAAATATTTCAACTATATCGCTGACCATCCTTTGACTCACTTTCTAATAATCTGTCGATATTTCAGGGAATATCATATCTATGAGTCGAACGCTCTAACCACCTGGCCATTCTGGCGGTTAAGACGTTCCATTTGTAATCTGAAGATCGTGGAATCGAATCCCCGTCACACCAAATAAGCTTGCTCTTTTAATCATGAGGCGTTATAATGTGATAGTTAATCCCATTATTCGTTAGTTGAAGAGCAGCCACTGACGCGGCGGTGGGTGTGATGACTAACAGCCTTCCTACTAGTATTACACAGATAGCCATCATGTAGCTTTGCATGAAATTCAAAAGCAATCAAACAAATCTAAATATTTTAGGACTTGCTTGATCTTACTATTATGTGTCCCTAGTTAGCATGTAAATAAAAGAAATATAAATATAACTTACACTATTATGAAAAATTTGAAAATGCACATTATTTCGTTTGAATTGTAAAAGTTTATGAAGTATGGGTTACTGAAATGTGAAATATATTATGCACACAGTCACACTATTAACATTATAAATGTCATTCATTTATATCTATCTTGTTTCGCGGGTGTAACATACAAAAAAGAATAGTAACTATCCTTACACAAGGTTCAGCAAAAAGTGCATTATGGAGTCAACCTAAATTTCAATCTACGAGGAAAGAGAGTGGATATGAATTTTACTGAAAAATGTACAAATGTTTTGTGTTTATAAGACGAGATTAATATTTATATTCAACAAGTCGTATACACGAAAATAAAAGATGGTTATCCATATTCATGTGCCCTAATATCCAACAGATAGCCAAAAGTTTCTGTTCAAACATAGGATATTTTGTCTAGAATGACTTGAACATGGGTAGCAATCCTAAAACAAGCGAAATAGATCAATAAATATATCTTTATCCACAAGAATGGTATTTGTGTATTTACTTAGCTTACTGGTATGCTCCTAACATTTAATGAATGATGACACTAGTTTTCGAGGCTGGATAAAGATTTTTTAAGATTCTACACAGAGCAACAGCACCAAAAATGACAATTTACACTTCATTTTCAAACCACATATAAGCCTGAGTGCAGTGTCCCATTATCCCTAAATTACCTACTTCGACCATTGTTCCAATTAACAATGCAGAGAAAGAACTCGCAACTCTAAGCAACTTCTATAAATGTCTATATCATCCGTGGAGAAAGTTTTGCCCCACCCTATGGAGTGGATAAGAACACAAGATTACAATCCAAAACTGTTTATGCAAGAGTCATTACTATGAAACTTTCACGCAAACAAAAGGATCAGACCATGTTTTTGATCTTTCAACAACTGGTTTATATAAGAAGTCATAACTATGTGCAGAATACTGTACAGAACTTTAGAAAAGTGACTTGAATATGCTTTTCTACTGACATAGTCTGAAGGTATTATGAAATACTAAAACTATCAGGTAACGTACCTGACAATTTAGAGAAATCTCTATCACACAAGAATGTTGGTAACAATGAGATATTTAACTACTGTATATTTATTTCAATAGGTTTGGTTTGGTTTGAATTTTGTGCAAAGCTACACGAGGGCTATCTGCGCTAACCGTCCCTAATTTAACAGTGTAAGACTAGAGGTAAGGCAGTTATTTTTTTTACCAACAAATAGTGGGATTAACCGTAACATTATAACGTCTCCACGGCTGAAAGGGCGAGCATGTTTGGTGTGACGGGGATGAATAACAAGTTGGCAGCGCTTTCTAAGTTGAGAAGAATATCAAACAACGTAATTTTTTCTAACTTCAAAAAATAAAACTTAGTAGCATTTCCTCACCTGAGAAAAATAACAACTAAGTAGCTCTTCTGTTTTCAGAAAAATAACATTTAGGTAAATGTTTCTATGTTGAGAAGTATAATAAAGAGATAGGTAGAAATTCTTATCTTCAGAAGAAAAACAACAATATACCGTGGTATTTTTAGATAAAGTGATTCCACTAGGTAAGTCCACTAGGTATATTAGGAAATTCAGTCAAATGAATTGCGAAGCAATAGTAAAGTCAACCAAAACTTGTAAAAATATGCTAAAAACTGCATAAAATGGACACAAAGTGTGATACACAGTGAAAACAGTCTTTTCTCAAACTCAAAACACATTTTGGATATTTGTATTGAACACTGTACAGTTGCTAATCCTGGAGTTGTGAATTAATCACGCTAATTCTACTTTTTCAAGATGTATTTCCACACTAATCTACCCACTCATGACGATATTCTAGACTGATAAAATTTCATGTCACTCAACTCCACCTACGCAATTGGTTATTTACATTGAATATAAGGAATGTTTAATCACCTGACCTGCCGTTGGAGGGCACTCCTGTCTAACTCATGGATAAGATGCAGATTTAATAGCCATATCTTCTACCCCCTTTAACAGACCAGAGAATGACAAAGAACTAAGAGAGCTAGAATAAAATCGAGCTAATGACTTTTCTGACCACATATCATACAACAGCTGAACATATCTGAAACAAACGAAATTTTTTAGAAATTCCACATTAATAAAGGAGAAATACATTGTATAACTGACAGCATATTTTCTGTTCTCTCTATCTGGAATCATGAGTTGAAGCCAACAATTAATGTTAACTGTAAAATCAAATAAAAATTCAAACGTGCATTGGTCAAAAGGTACTGCAAGTTTTTCTACCCCGGAATCCCCCAACACTGATACAAGTACAGATTGAAAAACTATAAAAATAAGAAAATTAACTATGAAACCTATTAATAATGATAATACATCATTTAAATCCACATTGTATATTTCGTCATATTACATAACGTCATTTAACAGAGAGGATTGTTTGTTTGTTTGTTTTGGAATTTCGCACAAAGCTACTCGAGGGCTATCTGTGCTAGCCGTCCCTAATTTAGCAGTGTAAGACTAGAGGGAAGGCAGCTAGTCATCACCACCCACCGCCAACTCCTGGGCTACTCTTTTACCAACGAATAGTGGGATTGACCGTCACATTATACACACCCACGGCTGGGAGGGCGAGCATGTTTAGCGCGACGCGGGCGCGAACCCGCGAATTACGAGTCGCACGCCTTACGCGCTAGGCCATTAACATAGAATACAAACCAGAAATGAAATATAAAATAAGTGATATCCTATAACAACGCACTGGTAAAATATTACTATATGTCACAAATAACAATAATACTCTAAATAAAAAGCTTAATATCTTTAAGCTGATATCACGTGAATTTTCTTTAACAAAAATCAATTAAAATACATGTTAAGTATCACAACTGAGATATTTTAATAATGATCTATGTGAAATATGAGAATACATAATTCTCTGAAACACATTGGGACCAAAAAATACAATAAGGTTGTTGTTATCGTTTTACCTTTAAACTGCAAAATGGGCTATTTACCCTCTTTACAACGCAAGGAATTGCAGTAAAAATTCTAGCATTTGACCATTTGTTGTGTGTGAAATTATCTGCCATGCAATCACGGATCTTAATGAAACTTTACAGGTGGTAACTGAAATTTTCTAAAAAGTTTGGGTCCATGGGGGGTTAACCCCCTCCTTGGCTACTTCCCTGGTGTGAGGGCCAGAGTAACCAACAGTACTCCGGCACTTTTCAGAGCAATGTCCACATGTTGTCTTGAGTAGCCTTTTTTATTTTAAATCAATTTACATAAAAATATTTAGTTGGGAGCAGAAGTTGTCCCATTTTTCTTGTTTTAGCTGTTTAATTTCTGCTCTAATTTTATTTCTAATGTTGTTAATTTATGTTTTTATTTCTTCTTCTCTTGTTTCCATGATAGTTTTTTTAATTGTCTTCATTGTTTTATCATTGTTAATAGTTGTTTGGTTGGTTTCAATATGTAGTTTGTGGTTATATATTATTGTTTTGGTACCGTGTCCGTAGATGCTTTCAGAAGACACTCCATGATTATTTGACTGTATGAATCAATTTCTGATTCGTTGTTCGCTGTATGTTTAATTTTGTCTGGTAGTTTGTTGTCTGACACTTTTTGAAATTCTTGCCAATTAGATTTTTTGTAATCAACTTTGTCTTGCCTGCTGATTTTATCTTTATGGGGGTGAGATCGAAGACACACCATCGATTGGTTTGTTTTGTTTGTTTTGAATTTCGCGCAAAGCTACACGAGGGCTATCTGCACGAGCCGTTCCTAATTTAGCAGTGTAAGACTAGAGGGAAGGCAGCTAGTCATCACCACCAACCGCCAACTCTTTTACCAACGAATAGTGGGATTGACTAAACATTATAACGCCCCCATGGCTGAGAGGGCGAACATGTTTGGTATGATGAGAATTCGAACCCGCCACCCTCGGATTACGAGTCGAGCGACTTAACCACCTAGCCATGCCGGGCCTTTTTGCATGTGACATATATTGTTGGCTGTGTATTGTGCAAGTTCCGCCTGTTCTCGAAATTTGTAGATCATTGAGAGTTAGATTCAACAATATTTGTTTCACGAAAACGTACTAGAACAGTGTTGAAAGTTTGAGTAACTAGTGTGATTCGTATAAAAGCCGAGAGACAGTAATAAAATAAGTTTATTATTAGTCAGCAACAGTCAGTGTGCTATAGACCTCAGAAAATATAACTGTGGTTAGCGCCTATTAGTCGGAAAACTACAGAACTGGACAAGGAACATTTATAGATTTCGAACGTTACAAAACGTTCAACTTCAGTGAATTAACTTCGGACTTCGCTATTTGTACGAGGATATTAAATATTTCTTTCGGTAAAAAGTCATTAGTGTGAGGATAGCCAAGAAAAGACAGCATTAGTGGAGGGGACAATATCAACTCTGAAATGATTTGCTCGCCGTGGATCATCGATAAAATACTAAATTTTAGACTGCATTTTAGGCCCAGTATTTTGAGAATGAAGAATCAAAAGAAAAAGATGTATTCATTCTACCTTATCAACTTAAGTCTAATCGAATTTTAAGCTTATTGCTTTATCGTATGGTAAGAAACGGATCGTCGGGCGAGAAAGAGGAGCTTGACTGACAATGTCATGAAAACACCAATGAAGAAACTTGGTCTAATCGAATGAAGTTTATCATTCTGTTAGCATGATTAGGTCTAGCCTTGCTTCGATTTAGTATATTTGGATTGCAAAGTGTATGCAGATATACCAGGTAAGAGCGGGTTAGCACTTATCTCTACATACGGATTGACTGCTACGTACCATTGGTTGAAGAAAAAGTGTCACCCTCATTAAATCAGAGGTTCGATTCCCCTCGATGGACACAGCAGATAACCTGATGTGGTTTTGCTATAAGAAACACACACACACACACCCTCGTTGAAAAAAAAACGTTGCAGAATAATGCATCACACTTTGTGTTTTGTTTTCCAGTTTTTGTTCTTTCTATTCTTGTTAAATTTCAGCATTCGTTATGTGTATATGTGTACGAAGTTTGTAGTTTCATCTTGTATGGAAACAATGTAATTCTATATTGTCTAAATATAAATGAATTGAAAGAACGTTTCTTGTCATTATAAACAACTTCGCATTTACAAAGGAATGTTTACTGTGTGTTTTAATTTTTTAAATCTAATGAGTGAGTTCAACTCGTATACAAAATTTGATAGTAGTAAATAAATAGTAATTTGTTGACCTTCCAGTTAATAAACACCAGATTTTACAAGTTTAGTGAATAAAGCTATGTAATACATCTTGATCCAAATATGAAATACGATGATATAGGCCTTAAATAAGATGTTTTTGTTTTGTTATTATGCACAAACGTACTACACAAAAAACTTTGTGCTCCCCCCCACTAATGATATCGAAACCCGATTTCTAGTAATTTAAGTTGGCAGGCACATCACTGTGGGGCATAAAAGAAAGAAACGATCATTTGTTTTGGGGCTGTAGCAAGGTACACAATTGTGTTTTGAACTATTGGCCCTCAAGAACTGTAAAAAAGTATTTCATCTTGATGAAAGCAACACATAATTTGATAATAAAATAATGCTTGTTTTTTGTTATAGTCTTTGAAAAGATCTACACCTTTAAATGAAAAATTTAAAAGTATCCTTTGTAATATAAATATATTTTTAAAATATACAAAAATTGGTTATGAATTGAAATACTTAATAATGATGAGTTGGTCATGGTCATTTGTCTCAAAATTAACTATATAATTTGAACATCAATAGTATGTGTCTAAAGACAATTCTCTCATCTTTTGTCCTGTTAGATTCTCATTGAACTGTTTACCTTAGATGGTGTAGTCTTATCTTAGCAAATAATTCAGAAATGATTTTATCAGGAGATGTGAATGGTTATTGATAACATTTGTATTAAACATATTATCATTAAGTGTTGCAAACAGATTCATTTGTAAGAGGTTGCAAAGAACAGCAGATGAAATCAGACAAAATAGAATCTGATCATGGAAGGTTATCACATGCAGACTGTAACAAATGCTGAAAACATTTTTAAATCTCTTCACATATTTTTACAACACTTAGAGATGCTTTTTCCAAGTCTCTCTTTCCTTCTTTGTCAGACAATGACTCCACACAATTCAAGCAATTCAGTCTTTTTCTAACCAACTGAACTATATATCATTGGTATTTCAGTATAATTATGCCCATTTATAGCTAGCTTTTAAAATAAAACATCATATTTTATCAACAGACATATTTGAATATCCAGTGACTGTTGGATGATCAGCTGTAACATCAACATGTTGTACCAGAGTAAGAATGTTTGTGTTGTCTGGGGTGCAGTTATCTGTGTCTGTTACTATGTTGTGATCTACAAGTAGCCTTATGTATGCAGCCAAGAACTGCTGACCAGTAGGGTTGATACTGAAACCACCTTTAACACAGATAGCTGAAAAGAACAACTCATGATGATCCTGACTCATTTTGTTGGTCAATAAATACTTCAGACATGGACGTGAACCTCTCAGTAGATCATGAAATACACCTTGAACACTTTCGATACAAACAAGGAATTTAGTTTTCCTCCTACTTGTAACAACTGTTTTACCTGATTAAATATCAACAAGTATCAAATCTATGATATTTGCCAATAAGAATGATAGATGCAGTTTTCTTTTTTAATACAAATATATTTTAATATACAAACAATAATACAATTTATAATAAGGAATATTACAAATGATGACTTACAAAGTTTCACAATTTTAAATCTCTTATCTGATCTGGAATATCCTTGATATCCTATCGAAGTTTCACAATAAGTGAATTAATTTTGTGCTGATATAGGTACAATCCACTTCACAGGGAGCTAACTAGCTCTGCATTGAGTTTTCCCACTAATGAAGTTATATGTCTTTGTCATTAACATCTGATGTTAATCTACTGAAGGTAAACAGTTTGTAATGTTTGAAATCTATAAACATTCCTGGCCAAATATCTAAAGTTCCTGATTAATAAGTGTTAATCACAGTTACAGCTTGAGGTTTATGGTGTACCAAATATAGCAAAATAATAACAGCTTTCTCTTTAATTTTATTGGTGAATCAAACACAGCACGTTCACCCTCTATAAAGAACTGAGGTAATGAAGAGGAAACCTGGTTCTGCTGGCTTCATTTCAACTGCTTCACACACTGTTGTTGATGCAACCCTCGTAGGTCATAGCTTTCATTGATGAATTTTCTGCTCCAAAAATTAAATTACAGAAGTACTTATCATTATATCAAGCCTAACTAAAACATATTATTACCCGTGATGCAGTAATTATATTAAATATTTACAAGTTGTATCATAACTTTTCATTAGACTAATTGACACACCAGTTTCATTGGTATGTTTAAAATGTAAAAACTTATGAATTATGTTGATATTGAACTCATAAGACAGGGGGAGATTTTGTGTGTGTCTGAGAGAGAGAAAAACTGTTTTTCTCTCTAGCTGTTTATTTGTCATGAAATTATTTAGATAATTTGTAATGGAATTTTAAGGTAACAAAAATATATTTCATTATCTACTAGAATGACTTTTTTTAAATAACAAATATTTGGTTATACGATAATCATATCATAAGTAACCAAGTCTGTTCATATGTTTGTTTTTTAAACATGAATTATTTACTATTTTATGCTTCAAAATAATTATATGTTTCAGATGAAACTTTGTAGAATGGATGGCAACTGCTTGTTGTGGAGACACAAGTGTAGAGGACTATGTATCAAAAGTCTTCCACCTCTTTATCTCCATTCTACAAAGTTTCATCGTGAATACTCTGCCTAAACAATCTATCAAAGTACATGTTTCAGGTTTTGCATTCAAGTAATAGAAATTTATTTAGAAGCTGTTTTGTAGTAGTGTCACTGTTATTTCATTAACTATTAATTCTTCCATAAGGACTGATTATTCATAAAATCAGTGATACATCTATAAAGAACAATGATAAAGTAACTGTACAATACTAATACTCTCATTTAAGTTTTGTCTTGAAATGGAGTATATGCACAAAGTTATAATGACATGAAAACAAATTACCAACAGAAAACCACTTTACTTATAAATCACTCTAATACAAATCATAACATATTTATAAAAATTAAAACCTTTGGAGATGTGTTGGAAATGTGAAGATTGTAGGAACTGCATGTTCCCATAGTTTTGTGCTCTGACCTGTCCTGCTAAGGTAGTTGGGAGTGAAATGATTCGAGGATATTTGAGTCCTAGAAGAAGAGATCCATTTGCCTCTTCTCATTTTGTGTATACATCAACAAAATTCGTTCTGCCTCTTTGTGAGGAAACCTGTTACAAAAATAAACATTGATCACTATACAGCATTCCACTGATCAGATTAGGCATGCCATAAAGTGGAAAAAACAGAAACTTATTGTTAACATACACAATTAAGATAAAAATTATAAGAAAAAAATAAGAATTTATAACACCCTAAGAAACATGAAACTACCTAGAAAAACTTTGAAGCAGAACAAACTTGTAGATAAAATAACAGTTATTCAAAGAAACACAATTTTTACTTAACACTTATACCAGATCTACAATGTGTATGCTTTGTTTGGTTGCAATTATAAAAGGCTATACTGCTAATAAGGACTAAGGAACATTTTGCACAGAGACAAAGTATGAAAATAAATCCTGTATTATACTACTATAAATTTGTATTAATACAAGGGTTACATTTTGTAAGACCTTCAATCCTTTTAGAAGTACGACTTTCACTCCAAAAAACAAATCTTGTTATTTACTTCTTAGTACAAAAGGTGTTATTAAAAAAAATGCATTCATTCTTGTCACTGGAGATATATGACACTTGCCAAATACAATATTTTAAAATAAAATAGCATGCTTTATAAGTTATGTGAAAAGTTTAGTCTAACCAGTAACATTTCAGATCATACTGTTTTCCATTGTTGAAATTTGCATGTTTCATAAGATCATAACTATTAGACTCATTTACAAGGTTATTAGCAGTTTTAAATTAGTTATGATATAACAGTTACTAACATCTGTAGGCTTAAAATAAGTTTTTACACACTTTATTTTTTTTCTCTAAAACATACTTATGACAGATATGTCATTCTTATACCATTAGCCTTTTAAAGCCTGAGTATTGTGAAGTGGAATTAATTATCACTTATCTTTACAATTTTAATTCTGAAGTTCAGAAAACACCCATTCAGTTAATTGCTTAAGACCATTTTTAATGACTTTTATGTTGTTTATAGCAGCAGGAAATTCCAGGTTAAAGTAAAAGAGCTCTAACTTTAATAAAATATGAATTTGAATATTTAGGTCAAATATATTTTGAAGAGTTAGAAAATCAGTCATAATACTATAATTAACTGTTGTGACAAGTTTTCTAAATTTAATATGGATGTTCTTGTTCAGTAAGTTTTATTAATAATATTAATACTAGTAATATTGTGATACGTAAAATGAAGTTAATTAGGGCTACTGTCATTGCGTCGATATCATCATTATCAGATCACTACACTTTACGTTGTTCACCAACTCAACGAGTTTATACCTATGAAATCGCAGCACTTTTCCATTACGATTCATGCATCCATTGGCTGCACAGGTTGGAATTTTTAAACCATAAAGCACAACGATGTTTTAGTTTAGACTTTCACCACTTATCTCTATTCACGAATGACTGAATGTTTTGAGGGTGTAAAAATTACCCTTGCGTATCTTCTGGTCATCTTAATTACTAAGGTTTACTGTTGTTGGATGTTATTGAAATTCAATATAGAAATCAGTGGGCTGCATCTCGCCACACAATTGTGAAGCAAGCCAATCAAATTTCTGCACTATACATCGCACGACAGATCAACCACATCACACATGAATTCTCCTTCCTTATTTCTTCATAGATTACTGAAGTAATTCTTATTAGCAATTTTCTGAAAATATGAACATGTGTCTTTTTTAACGCATACAGTTAGATATGGCTTACTGTTCGGAGAGAAGATTGCTGAATATCAAGGTGTGAAAATTGAAAGCAGTAGTCTTTTAATGGTTATTTCTTTGTTTGTTTTTTGAATTTCGCGCAAAGCTACTCGAGAGCTATCTGCGCTAGCTGTCCCTAATTCAGCAGTGTAAGACTAGGGAAGGCAACTAGTCATCACCACCCACCGTCAACTCTTGGACTACTCTTTTACCAATGAATAGTGGGATTGACCGTCACATTATAACGCCCCCACAGCTGAAAGGGCAAGCATGTTTGGTGCGACCGGGATTCGAATCCGCAACACTCAGATTACGAGTCGAACGCCTTAACCTACCTGGCCATGCCGGACACTAATGGTTATTTAGTTGATAACTAGATGTTATGGTCCCACCTTAGTTGTGATAAGAATGGCCGGTAACGTTGTCAACGCTTACAATTTGGTTAAATGTCAAATTTCTTGGAATTACGAAATCTTGTATTTGAACAGTCTAATAATTTGTCTTGACTAAACAGTCTGTTATGTGGTTTTAATCTTAATAATAAAATATAAAAGAGCCAATAGAAGTTATTGTCTTGCTTAAATAAGAATTAAAAGTATACGTACTGTGTCTGTAACTTATTGCTTAATAAATCTGGTTCACTTTGTTTTTGGTTCATTAATGTTTATTTGTGGTTTAAACACAAAGCTACGCAACGGGCTATCTGTGCTCTGCCCGGATCAAAACCCAGCTTCTTGCGTTGAACGTTCTCCGACATGCTTCTGTAGGGTGAGACCTGACTAATATAAAAGGTTGAACAACATAAAAAGCAAAGAACAAATCAGGTTAATATCTATGTTGAAGAACGAGCAGTTTTACACTTTTTTAAAAATATCTCTAGGAAATTCCAAATCATCCGCATGTCATATGGCTGTTTTAAAATCCATTATAGACGAATATTTTCAATGAAAAAGGACTTGTTTATGCCATACCCAAAGTGTAAATATGATGGCCTTAAAAAACATGATAAAGATTTAAATGAAAAAAATGCTCATATAGCTAAGTTAATAATGTACTGATAACATAAGAACAAGGAAAACTTATTTAAAACGATTTACAATGTCTAATCTCTAGGTGGTTCAATGTTAAGTCTAAGAACTTATAGAACTAAAATTGAGTTTTGATAACTACGGTGGATACAACAAAGGTAAAAACACTTTATTCAATTTTATTTTTATGCGATGTATCAGACAGATGTCCTTCGTTAGACAGTATATGCCGACTTACTAGTCTGCCTCAACTTCCATCAAATAAAGCAAAACAAAGTTTTTGTTTAGATATATGCTGATTTATTTTTTATTACCTGAACTATTTCTGTCTACGCCTTGTGGAACAATAGTAACTCAATAATTTATTACAGCTTTTACCTGGTATTTATATTCAAATATTACCCGATGGAGGTTTTGAAGTTTCATTCTTTGCTGTCTGTGACGTGATAAGTGTATCATAGTTTAAGATGCATCGCTGCTGATAGCTAGCTTTTCAGTTTTGGTTTTAAATTTAAATTCGGAAGGACTTCTTTCTTCTTTACCGTCCATTCATCTTCAAATTGATAGAGTCAACGATTTGAAACCTTCATCAAACATTTAAATGCTATTTCAGCGGCATGTTTAGTATGGTTATAATTTTATATTAAATTTATTATAGTTACAATGTTATTATTTAACAAAGAAATAAGTCAGCGCTTTAATTCATACCTAAGCTCATTTTACAGATTGTGACACGTGTATATACATTATTTTCTTTATATTAACATAAATACATTTAGCTTTAAATTCCACCTTCAGTACAAAATATGAACTAAGCTTAAGTTTTTCCTTTAGCATTTAACTCGCACGTGTTTCGCAGTTTTACTGTTTAGTTTGTGTTCAATCTTATATGCTGTAATGATATTGTAAATGCATTATCCAAAGAAGAATCAGACAGTTTATCTATAAAAATGTCTAAATTTTTTATTCGAGAGACTAGGTCTAAACAAAATGCTAGAACGGGTGGAAAATACAAAGGAAACCAGAAGCTAATAAAAGGAAAGGTAAGTCACTTGGACTCTTGAGTTGTATGTGACTTGTACTAAATCCATAAACAACTTAAATGTTAAACTTTAAAGAAGTCTTTTGTGCTAGTTGTAGATTCTTGTGACATGTAAACTTCCGCACTACTTATAATTGTAAATTATATCACTTTTAGTGTTGGGTTAGTTTGCGCAATTTTTGATTTGACCAGAACCTTCTAAAACCAAACGGTTAAATATCAAAACAATGAAAGAAGTCACAAGCTCTATAGTTTATAATATAAATATAGGAAGAAGAAGAAAGTACAATTTGAGAAAGAAAGGACCATTTGGTCCTTCAACTGTAAATTTCAAAGCTATTCCTGTAAAAACGTAAAAATTAAACCTTCAATTTTTTGGGGGGGAAGTCACCTTTTTAAAAATTTGTCAAATGTCAGCCTGTACTTGACTAAGGGAAATTCATTTCTTGGTATAAGATAATCATTCTATTAGAAAACTCTGGTCCAGCTCAAACTTTCAAAGAAATTCGAGGTGTATGACCTTCTGATCCCCCAGATAATTTTGAAAACTTTAGTAAGGTTACTTCTTAACAGGCTTCATTTTAACATGTGAAGGAACTAGCAAGTGGTTGCTTGTTTTTCTTCCTGTCACCAGTTAGTAGATTTGAGATAGCTAATATTAGCAGTACTAGCAACATTATTCTTTTAAAGTTAACTGTTGCTCTGTTATAATTATTTTGTGTATTATATGTTAATACAAATGTGTACTCTGTGTACTACTTACATTTATAAATCTTCTCTGTTATGTTTTCAGAAACCAAACTAATTTGAATTACATGTAATTTGTTTTTTCTATTACACAAAAGTTAAAAGATGCTCAGTTTGGATGGAAACTACTGTATTTAGGCCACGAATATCTTGATCAACAGATCTATAGTACTTCACTGCTGACTGAACTTTTATGTGAAAAGAACTATTTCATTATTATTACTTATGATTTAAACACCAAAAGCATAAGTCAATAGCCTTAGTCTGTGTGTTAGTCATGTTGACAAAGAGGAGCATAGAAAAAAATATCTACCATCATTCGAGTATAGTATTTCTAATCATATTACCATCAAAACTGCACTGCAGAGTTTGGTAGGTTTGAGTAGCTAGTTGGCTCATGTGATAGTTACCTTAGCAACCTATAAAACAAGTTAAAGCTGTTGCATCACTATCCCAACTTTTAGATATTTAGATTGAGTGAGCTATGTACGTCAAATGGATGGTAGAGAACAGGCATGGTGCCAGCAAGTGATAAATTCCTGTTAATCACAAATATAGTATCCTTGAGTATTCAAAATCTTGTAGTATAAGTGATTAAAATGCAGGTATTATGGGTTTTATTGGTTTCTTGATGATTGAGAGTAAAAAAACTCCAGGATTACTGTTTCTGTTACAGAAGCAAATTATGTCTCTTCCATCTCACCTTTGCTATCCAGCATCACCCAACAGTCTTGGAGAGGGGAGTCATTCTCAGTTGAGTTTGTCCATGACCTTATTTGTAATAAGATAGAGATGTATATTTGGTCTGTTGGTGTTTCTATGGTGGGTTCTGAGGCTGCATTTGTGGAGAATCCTGGATGTGGTAGAGATAATTCAGATTCACTTTTTTCCTGTGCCTTCATTTACTATGCCAGCTTTTTGTAAGGCCAGTTTGGATTGGCCATCTCTGGCTTCTTTTTGTCGGTTGGTAAATTTAAGTTGTGTGATGTTTAGGGTTTTCTCCAGTTGCTTTTGAGTCTGTGTCTTCCTTGATGACAGAAAGGTCTGAGGATAAATACTTAGTTCTCCATCCATCCCTTGATATTGCAGTTCATGCAGTGTGGTTTACTGCTCAGTTATGTAAAGGGACAGCTGTGCCACATTTGTCAGAACAACATGATTTAGCATACCACTGCCAAGTGAATGCATATTTGGACTCAAAGAATAGACCTGCTGTTGGAAATGATGCTGAGATATTTTTATCCCTTCAACTTTTTATGAAGCCTCTCAGTGATTGCTACATCAATTTGCTGAAGAGTTGGGACCATTATTAGCACTTTTGTGCAGCTTTTGCACTTTCTCTAGTGTCTTAGTTGGTAGGTTGTTGGGATTTATTGGATAGAGATACATTGTTGGAGGACATTCATTTACTGGCTGCTGCCCTCCATGAGTTATGTGAGGCCCTCTTTCCCTGACCCTTGATTTTTGTGGGCTTTCCAAAGTATTTGGAATCAAGGGTTAATGTTACCTATATGCATTCATTCATGTCATCATTGTCTTTTTGACTTTCTTTGGCTCCTACATGGGCTTATGATTCCTGTTCTATTTGAATGTTCTGACCCCTGACATTAGCCCATTGGTATTCATGATGGATTTTGCCTGTGTCATTGAGGTTCCTCTGCTTTGTTGGGGCCTGACCAATAGTGAAGACAAATCATTTTGTAGTCCACCTGCAGTGCATGATTTAGGTTGCAGGTGAAGAGTATACCTGTTATGAATGTATTGCCCTTCCCCCATTGGGATGCTGATCTTCCATTTGTACACTCATGGTCTATGCACAAGCCCATCCACTTTATAAATGTGTGATTCTAGTTGTAATGTGGGGAAAGATAAATATATTTTGGAAGTTAACAATTTCTTAAAAAAAATGTCTTTCCAATAA
The DNA here is from genome assembly GCF_004210375.1 of Tachypleus tridentatus. NCBI lineage: Eukaryota > Metazoa > Arthropoda > Merostomata > Xiphosura > Limulidae > Tachypleus > Tachypleus tridentatus. Next base: position 13,332,155 of record NC_134829.1, on the reverse strand, counting down.
TGCTTATCTTTCTCACATGCTTCTGCCCTTCTTCCCCACTAAGAACCATTATGTTAAGAAATTGCATACTGTCTGTCTTTAAAAGTGATAACATTATGAGAAGGAAGTTCTTATATATACAGTACCAGAACAGAAAGCACATTGACATTGATGTGGCATGTCACAGGACAGAAATCACCAAGGGCAGTTAAGTCAGGAATAAAAGGCTGAAGTAAGAGAGAAAATATCACATTAATGCTCAAATGGGTAAAGGAAAAGAAACCCTAACAGTTAAGTACTAGCTATATTGCGAGAGGAAGTATTATTGGAAACAGATTTTTGATTGAAGAAATTGTTAACAACCAAAACATACACATGTTCATACCTATTGGGCATCTGTGGTTTATATAGTTTATTGCAGAAGAGTAAGTGAAGGACTATCGTGTATATAATCACTACCAGTTTGCTCTTAGGAAGGGAAAAAAGCTTCTTAAATCAAAAACGTCTTTCCAGTAATGCTTATCTTTCTAACATTCATATTAGATATGCCATGATTGCTGATATATTCATACGTATTCCTATTTCACACAACATATTAGTGGTGGTATTATAGTTATAATTATTAGTTTCCAGATAACAGAGTTAAGTATTTGAATCTGACATGAAATATCTGTTGTTTTTTGTTGAGAGAAAAAAAAATTATCTTGTGTGTTTTTCTTTTGAAATGAAATCTGGATTTCTTTGCCTGATACTAAAAAGAACCATGAGCAGTGAAGACTTTTTTAGGTTAGGTGTGGTCAGATTATGTTAGCTTGGTTTATGAGAGGCTAGGTTGGTTACTTTAGAATTTTTTGGATGTGGTTATATTATGTTGTTGCTGTAAGTTATAATTTCAGTAATTTAATTTAAATTTTAGCTGGAGGGAGCTGCAAATAATAAAGATGAATGATTGAGACTCTCCAGTATATTGAAAAACATGGATACAGTTATAATTACAAGTTAATACAAAAGACTGTAAATAAAAACATTGCCTTGGTCTTAATCAGTGATGTCGAGAAAACCCACTTGTAGAGAAATATATATGCAAAAATGGCTCGTTTGGGTTGAGAAAATATTTTACATAGAAGAGCGAACAACGTTTCGACCTTCTTTGGTCATTGTCTGGTTCACAAAGAAAGAGGTAACTGACCAGAAGCTGACCACATGTTTGGAAGGGGTTGTGTAACTGAGTGTCGGAATGTAGAGGGCAGTGTTAGATGTTTGAATATATAATTTATTTATTTTATTAATATAGGTATAAAGGCGTTCCTTTATATTGGTTTATTTTGGGTTTAAGTTGTTGTATAAGTAAGGCTTCTTTAATTTTGTGTTTGTTTATGTTTGTTTCTTTATTTAGTATTTGAGTGTTTTCTATGGTTATATTGTGTTTATGTGTTTATAATACAATGCTGTATTATATGTTTTCTGTGTTATTTCTTTTAATTTACATGTTTTGGGTGCAGCAAGATTCAACTTTTAAGTGCAATTTTTTGGTGAGGGATTTTGTTTCTTAACTATTCTGTGATATACTCTGATACTTAGTTCTGTTGCAGGGTTAATTCGTAAAAGTAGTAGTCCACAATTTAGTGAATAATGATGTGGATAATTCTTGGAATAAAAAAGGTATTGTTATAAAGTGTTAGGTGAGTTACAAGGTTTGCCTGACACTTGTATAAATGAAAACATTTATTTAGGAAAAATGGGGGAGTAATTATTTATATATGTAATAAAGTCTAATGAAGTATAGAATACCAAACAGGAAGTAGGGAGCATGAATTTTAAAGAGTTTCAGTTAATGAATACCAGAGTAGGAGACTAATAACTGGTAACTGAAGTAAATCATCAGCTATTTTTTTAAAAGAAAAGCATCGTGGATGGTGAACAAAGTGTTTGTAGTATTAAGACAATTTATAAGATTGATACATTAGACTTTTTGCATTGTACTTTGAGAGAAACTAGACAAAGTTGTGCTTTGGAAAGGTCAAACACATTTTCAGTTGTGGAAGTTTTTCAATAGGTTGAAAGTCTGAAACAAATTGCTGAATGGTAGAAGCTGCACTTTTTAGAACTTTTAGAAAATGGCTGATGAATACTTGGGGAATAAAGATATAGTGATTATTGTTGTGTTTATTGATGGAGGTTTGGAGTTTGGACATAACAGATAGATTAAAGGGTTCCTTGTAACATTCCATAAGGTATTTGTTTCAACTACACTTGTTGTCTAATGTAGATTTAATTAATACAAAGTTTGTGGTTTTATATAACTTGTATAGAAAGAAAGAGGTTCAGGAGTAAGCAAATTCTGAAATGTCTCACTTCATGAAAATGTAGTTTATCTTTCTCATACATCTGCTAAAGTAACTTGCATGTCACTAGTCTTAAGGCAACTCACAGTTAATTTCATGTGATTTAACATGAATTGCTATACTGCAATATGACATTCATGAACTGTTGAACTTCATTCTTCTTCTCAACATTGTTTTATTCAAATATATGGAATTTTTTCATCTCTGCTCAGTTTGCTTAGGTATGCACCATTAATAAAATTTTGATTTTTTTTTTTACCTTTGTTTCAAAAACTTTAATTTTTATTATGGTAATTTATACTTAGCTCTGAGTGAGTGGCTCAGTTCACATTTAGGTTTTATTTCTGCAAAAGCTTTGGGAAGCTCATTAGCTGTCAAGGTTCTTGCAGCCATTGTTCAAAGTTTCCTTCCTGCTCCCATTCTATTGTCTGGATTTTTTATACTTAGTTGGGAGGGATTGTAGCCTTCACCTGATTTGCTTTGGGCAATAACATACCATTCATGAAATGATTTTAATGTTCCATTTGCTCTCTGGATTTCCTTCTCAGACATGTTCCTTTCTTATTCTTTGCTTGTGCTCTTTATTAATTTTTATTTCATCACTCTATAACTCAACTTTCTTTGGCTTACCCTGTCTTTTTTTTTCTTGCTTACATCCAAAGTCTTTATCCCCCTTGCATTCGTGACTCCTTTTGTCCTGTTCAATAGAATTTCTTCATTTTTCTCTTGATTTCCTTTCATTAGTGTCTTTTTGGTTAAACTGGAGATAGAGCTCCTTATAGTTTTCAATTTTTGCATTTTGTTTTTTACTCTTTATCTTCCTGTATTGCCTCTCCTAACTCTACCTCTGGTCTGATGCACACTTTCGTGCTTCAGATGATCTTCTGTAGATATTCTTTCTCTTCTGTGTTTAGCCTGTTCTAGTTCTGCTGCCATTTGGTACCTTGCTCTCCTGCTGTAGGATCTTACTTAATTGTGTACTTGTTATTCATCTGGCTCAGTTTCTTTGCTCATTGGTGTTACTTTCTTCCCTTTAACCTGGATTTGTGTTATATGGCATCTGTTCTCATTATCTTCCCAGTTTTTCTTCTTTCTAGACTTTGTGCTTTACTCCTTTTCTCCTGGATCTGGTTTGTCCTCATCTTACAATTCCAAAATCCAGGCCTTCCTGATTTTCTTGTCTTCCCTCTTATAGACATATAGTTAGTCACTCTTTTTGTTTCTATCACACACGCATTTCTTGGATAGCCATCTCTATTTGTGCTGTGTGTCACAATTTCTGTCAGTTGTCTTTTTGTTTTCTTTTTTAACACTGTAATCACTACTCATTTCACTTCTGTGCTTCATTTCCAATTTCTTTTTCTTCCCTTTCAGTCCCATCTATGACCTTATTCATTTAGTTCACAGTAAGTCACAATAGATATGTTGGACATCTTTCTACATGTCTTTCTTGATTACTTCTCCCTTTGTTTTCTATTATGTCTTTTTTTTTCTTTTTGCATTCTTCCATTCCTTAATTTTTCCTACAACTTAATCATCAACTCCTATTTTATTCTTTGGTATTATGAGGAATTATCAAGGTGACTGGACCATACCTGCACAACTTCCAGGATTCTATATACTGTTTCTCAATTTGGATTTCTCCTTTTGTCTGTGTTTCATTTTGGTTGAACCACATTTCTAGTCATGGGCAGAATATTGGAAGTTTGGATGCTGGACAGACATCAGTGCCACACCAATAAATATTGCACCCTATCTTGAGAAGAATAAGTACTTAGTTGGTACACCACATCAATATATCTGACCTTCTTACTGTTATTTTTTAGGCTTTTTTTCTGCTATGGCTTTGGGCAGCTTAACTGTCAAGGTCCTTGCAATCATTGTTTAATGTGTTGTGGGGTAGTGCATGCTTACCAGGCTCCCGGCTTCCATTCTGTTGGCTGAATTTCTTTCTTCTCATTTGAGAATGATCTGTTGGACTGTGGCTTTCACCTGATTTACCTGGGAGGGGGGAGAATTTGGATCTAAAGTCTTTCTCATGTAGTGTTTGGTAATTTTGAACATTTTCTTCCTGTTTTGTTTTAACTGAGTTTGGTTTTCACTTCACCTCTCCACATATTTACATTCATCCTTCCTATTTTCAGTGCACTTTTGTTTTTCTTACCTCAGCAAAGAGTGAATTTTACACAAGAACAAATGGGGCACAGTGATATATCTGCAGACTTACAATGCTAGAAACCTGGTTTCAATACCCGTGGTGGACAGAGCACAGATAGCCAATTGTGTAGCTTTGTGCTTAGTTACAAACAAAGAAAAGATGCTTACCTCAACACACATTTCAATCCATCCTTCATACTCCTAGTGACCATTGTTTTCCTTACCTTGTCAAATAATTAATTTTATAAAAGTGCAAATACATAAGGGAGTTATTGCATGTAGAGGTATTTCTCATCTTAATGGTGTGTGAGCTTGCTGTTTACAGTGTATGGCTCACAAAAATTCTGTGAGGATTTAAAGCAGTCACACTCAAAGGTTTAAATCTGAAGGGTGATAGTATATAGGGTAATGTGGATTCTTTGAACAAAACTTTTTTCAGTAGTTTTGTAACTAATTTCTAATATTGCTAAGTATACAATTTTAAAGTTAATTTCAAAAATAAAAAAAAGAATGTGAAATGTCTTAATGTTTTTCTCGAGAGACTGTAATTATCTCAAAATTGACCCTTCAAGCTACTTATAATATTATTAAAGATATTTCTTTGATCTTTATTAGAAACGTAAGAAAGAAAATGAAGATCTATCTTTGAACTCTGTCAAAAAAGGAGGGAAAAAAGCATCTCTTGATGTTGAGGATATTCCAAGTGATGATGAAGAGAGGTTTGTGATTAACCATTTATTTGTCTACCCCAAGTGTGTTGGAGACATGTTGTATTTTACTTATAAGTTTATTGCTTTCTGGAATTTTGATGATGATGTAATGATAGGAAATGTTGTTGTTCTCAAATATAATTGTTATTCATTTAAGATAATACAGCTAAATGGGTGTTGTGGAATCCCTTGTTAATTTGTTATACTGAACCAAAATGAGAAAGTAATACTTCTATGGTTAAAAATGTGAATTATTTTGTTTTGAAGATGTTAGATAAGAATTTGAAGTACACTTGTGGTACATTCTTCAGGTAAATTACTTGCTTTATTATAAATATGTTGAATCAAAAAAAGAAGTTTAACCATAGCCTGCTACACAATTTTCTTGCAAGTTCTATCATTTCATTCATTGCTATATATATTAGTAGATATAGCAATTTACCTAAATCATTTAATAAAGAGAGAAACAGGAACTGTACATTATATAACAACCTGTCAGTGAATAATAATGATGGTGCTAAGTATTTGTGTTGTCCTTGTAAATAAAATATAATCCCATGAATAATTGTAATTATATTTCATTGTTTCTAATAAGATGTGGACTACTGCTATCTTAACAACTATCTTCTAAGTATAAATTTCACACTACCCAAAAGAATGAAACTGCTTTGAGCTTTAAGTCAGGTCAGTTGCACTCATTTAACAAACTTTTAATTTGGTTTGTTTTATTGTATTGGAAAAACAAACTATTGAATGAAATTGTTTAAAATTTCAGTTGAACTCTCTACATTAACTATTTTATTTTGTTATATTTATAATTTAGCTTTTCTTTATATTGTTATATATTAACAATATTATTTAGCATGTATTACTACTTTTTAACCCCTCAATGTGGATTCCTGTACGTGCTGAGGGGACCTCCCAGGAAAGGTTCTGTTCTGTCTGGTTACCTTCTCTGGGATCTAAACATCCATCCACGTGTTTGCTGTGCATGGTGACCCGTGAAGGGGAGGAGAGGATCCTGGTGGTTGAGGAGTCCATCCCTAACACACCACTTTGACCTTGAATTTCTGTAGACGGGCGGCCTTTGGGTGGCTCCCCTTGGGTCAGTCGGCTGGTCCACTTGGGCTAGAGTCGACCAAGTACCAGTGTTGGAAGTTCTCAACGGGTGTTGTGGACATTGTGCCTGATGCTGGTGTTTGGGTATACTGCTCACGAAACCCTGGCATTGCTGCATTGTCAATGCATGACATTGTAGTGCATCCCCTCGTAGGGCTCCATGGTGGGTGGGGTCAGTGGGAACCAAAATTTTTCTTTTTTCCAATGGATCCTCCTTCAAAAAATGTACATAAAATAGTGAAAAAACAGACAATAGGTAAGCGACCACGTCTTGAAGACTCTGAGCAGCAATCTTCAACATCTGTAACACACATACCTTATTTTCTTATGTTACATTCTCTTTCAGAAAAATCTTTAGGGCAATTGCCCCTATTTTTTATTCAGAAGGGACTAGAGGGTCTTGCTGACTCTCCAAAGTCAGTAAAGAAGCTTTGATCTGGAGACATATTAGTTGAAACATCCACAACTCACCACAGTGAACTCCTCTTGAATTCAATGGCAATTGGGGATATACTTATTGAGGTTAACCCTCATGCTACGTTGAATTCATCATGAGGAGTTATTGTTGAGAGGGATTTGAAGAATGTCCTTGAGTCAGAGATTCTCGCTGGTCTCATCACCCAAGGAGTTTTTGCGGTGAGGCACAACTCCACTCGCAAAGATTGAGTTACAATGCCAACAAATACCCTCTTTTTGACATTTACATCATCACATGCACCTGCCACCATCAAGGCAGGTTATCTAATTTGCAGGATATGGCCATACACTCCAAACCCTCTCCGATGTTTCCAATTTCAGAGGTTCGGCCACTCAAAGACATCATGTAGTGGTTCCCTGACATGTGCTTGTTGTGGTAGCAAGGACAACGATGCCTATGAATGTGACATGGACCCACATTGTGTCAACTGCAATGGTTCTCACCCTTCCTACTTTTGTTCTTGCCCAAAATGGTTGGAGGAAAAAGAGGTGCAGCGTTTGAAAATGACTTATAACATTAGTTATTCTGAGGCTCGGAAATTGCTGTCCATCACTACATCTCAGACATGCTGCTGCACTTTGTTCCACAACTACAGTGGGAGTGCAGACAGATTTCTTTGTGTCTCCAAGAGAATCGTTTTCAAAACAAATGACCTCCATGGTTAAAAAGGTTGATGAATCGACTTCTACACCCATCTCTGTTCCTCCCATACATTCCAACAAACCTCAAGATCCACATCCTTCGGTTTCAAATATAGGCATTTCTTCTGATACATCTTTTTCTCCCACCCCAAGATGCAAAACAATCATTTGTTCTCATCCTCAGTCACTGGAATCCCCTTTCAACAACAAAGACCTGCCCAATCAACCCAGGGCAGGATCTATGGAGGTCTATAGGCCTCCTCCGAATAAGGACAGTAAGGAAAAAAGACGTGGTCATAAATAGAAGGGTTCTCCAGCCACTTCGCCTATCCCTCATTAAAAATGGCTACCTTGATACAATGGAACTGTTGAGGTTTATGTTCTAATCTGGATGACATCAAAACATTGATTGCTTCCTACCATCCTGTATGTTTTTCCTTACAAGAAACATTTCTGAAGCCTGCCGATACAGTCGCCATTTGGCAGTTTTCTCTGTACAGAAATGACAGGCAGTGTGATGGACAAGTACATGGAGGGGTGGCACTCTTCGTTGATTAGCATGTGCCCACCCTGTCTTTGTCACTTAACAGCTGTAGCCATATGTGTTTCCTTGGGTCATACCATCACTGTTTGTTCTCTCTACCTGTCTTCTGCAGAAACATATGATCAATCAGACTTTGATGCTCTCGTTGAACAGTTTCCGTCTCCCTTTCTACTCCTGGGGGACTTTAATGGACATCATCTCCTCTGGGGAAGTGCTGTTATTGACAGGAGGGGTCGCTCTGTAGAGTGTATGCTCTCTGATCACAATTTTTCTTTTTTCAATACTGGTTCTTCCACTTATTTTCATGCATCTAGTCAGTCCTTTACCGCTATTGATCTTTCGGTTTGCTCCCCTTCATTATTCTCCCATTTTTCATGGAGGGTTGACAATTATCCGCTAGGCAGTGATCATTTTCCTATACTTTTGAGAGAGACTGGCCGTGGTCGATGCCACCCTACCCACGTGCTCAGGTGGAAGCTGGATCAGGCAGACTGGAAGGAACCTTGGATAAAGTTCACAACTAGCATATCTTCTGCCACCAGTTCCAAGGTCATATGGACATGATTCGAAAGGTCAGTGGGCACTACAATTCTGTCCCCCTCTCGATTTTAGTCTCTGATGGCCAATAGGTAGCTGATGTCTGGAGCATTGCCGATACTCTAGGTGAAAGCTTTTGCCGGGTATCTAGCACTTCTGCTTGTTCCTCCACCTTCTTGGCCATCAAGGCTCAGGCAGAGTGTTCACCTCTTTCCTTTCGAACTGACTGTCTCTTTGACTATAATTGTCCCTTTTTACTGGTGGAACTGAAAATGGCCCTTCATCAGTCTGGCAGTACACCTGTTGGACCTGATGATGTACATTATGACATGCTGCACTATCTCTTTCCTGCTTCTCTTGATATTCTTCTAATTGTTTTTAACTGGATCTGGCAGGAGAATGTTTGTCCTGATGCCTGGAACCAGGCTATTATTTTACCTTTCTCTGAGCCTGGGAAAGATCCCAAGATTCCTTCAAACTACTGTCCAGTTGCTTTGATGAGCTGTCTCTGTAAGACCTTAGAGAGGATGGTTAATGCTTGTCTTATTTGGTTTCTCGAATCAAACAACCTTCTCTCGCCCACCCAGTGTGGGTTCCGACTACAGCACTCCACCACAGACCACCTAATTCGACTTGAAACATCAATCAGAGAAGCTTTTCTCAAATGCCAACATCTTGTATCAATATTCTTTGACATTTAGAAGGCTTATGACACAACATAGAGATATGGCATTTTGCGAGACCTCCATATATACGGGTTATGTGGCCATTTACCCTTGTTTATTAAAAATTTTTTAATAGGAGATTCCAAGTTTGTGTGGGTTTGACACTTTCCCATTCTTTTGTACAGGAACTTGGGGTCCCTCAGGGCTGTGTTTTGAGTGTCACTTTTCAGTATAAAGATAAATGCCATCACTTAACAACTTCGTCTCACTGTTGCAAATGGGCTCTATGTCGATGACTTTCACATCTTGTGTCAGTTATTGAACATGAGATATATTGAGCGGCAACTACAAACTGCCCTCAATCGTGTACTGAAGTGGACTATGGTGAGCAGCTTTAATTTTTCTCTCTCTAAAACTGTTTGCATGCACTTTTGCTACCAACGGGGTATTCACTCTGATCCTGAACTTCAGAACTTATGTAGAATCTCATGAACCTTCTCTGCACCTTCACCGTTTGCAACTGTCTTTACTATATTCTTCAAAACTTCGTTCCTTACCACAGCATCCCATCAGTGAAGTTTCATTGCCAGTAGTCTCTGAGACCAAGTTCTTGGTGCTTATCTTTGACCGTAAGCTGACCTTTATACCACACTTAAAGCAGCTACAGGTCAAATGCACAAGAGCACTGAACATCCTCTGTGTTCTCTCTACTGCCAGTTGAGGAGTGGATGGATGTTCTATGTTAGATATATTGTGCTCTTATTCGATCAAAACTCGACTATGGATCAATGGTCTATAGCTCTGTCAGACCCTCGGCCTTAAAGATGCTAGACCCCATTCATCACCAAAGACTTCGACTCTGCACTGGGACTTTCCGCACCTCCCCAGTTCAGAACTTATATGTAGAATCTCATGAACCTTCTCTGCACCTTCGCCATTTGCAACTGTCTTTACTCTATTCTTCGAAACTTCGTTCCTTACCAAAGCATCCCACCTGGGGATGTGTTTGCCTTCCTCAGTGGGCCTTACTTTTTCAGAACAGATGATCTGCCATTGCTCCTTTTGGTCCTGTATTCAAGGCTTGGTTCTGTGCCAACTGGTAGTTCACTTGGAGTGAGCAGTGCAACAAGCTTTTTCAAATAAAACCCTATATTGGGCTTTGGCCGTCTAGCTTTCTTAAGAATTGGAAGGAGGAAGTTGTTTAAACTAGACTATGCATTGGTCACAGTTTTTTAACTCATCGTTTTCTTTTATCTGGAACTGATGTACCAGTGTGAAGTTTGTGTAACACTCAAATCACTGTAAGCCACATTTTACTTTCTTGCCATTGTTACGATTCTCAACGACGGCACTATTTTAAACATGTTTTTTCCCAGGGTTTATCTGTAACATTGTGACATTGCCCACCTTGATAAAGCTTTTAATATTTTAATGGCCATTAATCTTTTTAATCTCATTTAAGTGTTGGATATTTATTCATTACACATTTTTAATTGTGGTTCCCTTTTCACATTTTCATTCTCTCTAGTTCAATTTGACATTGAAAAATGGCCAGAACATTAAATAACTCAACACCAGGACTGGAAAGGCCAACTTCAGGTGACTAACGCTGCTGTTTGAACTATCTGTTTGAACTACCCGTTAGTTGTCCTGGCAAGTTGTTAGAATTTTGCTGCATGTCTTTTAACACTTTTATTACTTTACCTTTTAGTACTGGCCATAATGACACATAACCCAGAACCAGGACTAGAAAGACCAACTTCAGGTGACTGATGGTGGTTCTTGTACTTACCTGTTAGTCTTCCTGGTGGGTTATGATCACTACCATAATGCTACAGAGAGTCCTTTACAACTTTGTAGACTGGATGTCAACATTGGTTTTATGCCATTTTCTGTTTTTAATTGCTGTTTTGTTTTTACCTTTGTTTCCTTTTACGAATTTTACTACATTTACTTTACTTTTATCTTTTTACAGGACATTTGGCTAATTTTTATTATGATTTTGCTGTATGTCTGTTAACACTTTTATTATTTTACCTTTTGATAATGGCTGTTATGACAACATAACCTGGAACCAGGACTGGAAAGGCCAACTTCAGGTGACTGATGGTGGTTCTTGTACTTACCTGTTAGTCTTCCTGGTGGGTTTTGATCATTACCATTTTGCAAGAGAAAGTCCTTTACAACTTCTCTTACTCTGCTTTCTCCCTTAACATTGTAGACTAGGTGTCAACATTGGTTTTATGCTTTTGCTGTTTTTCAATGATGTTTTGTTTTACCTTCATTTCATTTTATGCGTTTTACTACATTTAATTTATTTTTACCTTTTTAACGGACGTTTGGCACAGATAGCCTAGCTGCTTTGTGCCACAAAACACTAAATCAATCAATCAACTACTTTTTAAATATGTTTTTTTTTAAACTTATGGGGGATCAAAACTAATCATAGGTGGTGTTTTGTTATAGTTTGAATATTGTGAACTATTGTTTTGAGGTTTTAACACGGATAAAATACATGGTGGTGTTTTGTTATAGTTTGAATATTGTGAACTATTGTTTTGAGGTTTTAATACTGATAAAATACGTGGTGGTGTTTTGTTATAGTTTGAATATTGTGAACTATTGTTTTGAGGTTTTAACACTGATAATGATGAAATTTGAAACAATTCTGAAATATCCATAATTAAAGATATTTTTTCAGTATAACCATGTTTTTAATCATTATTATAAATCTTAATTTTTAAGCTGATACTCACCTTGACAAAAAAGGTTTTATGGGATAACTTTCAGGATGTTTGAAGTAGACAGAACAAGGTAAATTTGTCTATGTATTTACACTTGAATCCTCTTTATTAATAGGAAGCTGGAAAAAAGATATGAATATAAAATAAAATACACTTTTCTTAATTTTGTTTTTTATGGAAAATATTTCTTTATAAATGTTCCAATAAAATAAAAACAACTCTATGTTAGTATCATAAGGCAAACTAAGTTGACCAAACCTTATGAGGTGATGTATGTATGTAAGTAGCCAAGGGACCAAACTGATGAATCATTGCATTTTAATCAATGTAGATTTTAGTTTTTGTTGGATATACGGTACTGTTTAATGTGTTGCTATTTAGTTTATTTAACGACTGTTTAATCTTTAAGATATATTGTTTTGAAAATGTTAGTTGTGACACATTTTGGAATGTAACTACAAATTTAACATTATGTTTGCAATTAAATTGTTTTCCAGGTTTTACTAATATTGTTGATGTCACATTACTTGAATCTTTGGAGTTTTTCATCATTATCTTAACAGTGTATTGTTATGGTATAACACTGCTTGTAAATTTTTTCAAAACTTTGAGGCCTCAGTGAATTATACATGTGTGTGTCTATTGGAGGCTTGCAAGCTCAAGTTAAGTAAAAAGTATGGATAGTCAAGTAAAATTCAGTCAGACAAAAAGGAAAAAATTATTCATCCAAAGACTGATAGAGATGTGAATAGTTAACTAGAGATAAGGAGAATAATTTGTTTTGCCAAATGGTGTTTTTAAGGAATTGAACCATTGTGTGTGGATTTTGACAAAAAGGAAACAATTATTTGAAGTTTAGGATACAACTGTGGTGATCTACAGATTAGTGTAAGTGAACTTACTCACTGATACTATTGTAGTAAGAGTAGAGAATAATGAGTTGCTATGCCAATTGGATTCCGAAGTAATTGAGTCAGCCTAAGTAAACTTCTGACAAGAAAAGAGAATTATTTAGAGTTTGAGATACAGTAGTGATATCCATGTGTAAAGATTTTGTGCATAGTTTGAATTCCTTTTAATATATTATTTTCAAACAAGTAGAATGTTTGCTAGAAAATAAATGAGTAACAGCTGCAGCTAATAATAAACTAAAACATGTTAGTATTATGATTTGGACATATCAAATCCAAGTTACATTTACTGCATCCATTCAAACATTTTTGGAATGTAGCACTTTTGTATAGTTAACTTCAGCTTAATTCAGAGTAAGTATTAATTTGAAACTGTCAGAACAAGGCATTAAAATACTATAAAAATTAATTTCCAATAATCATACAAATCTAATAACTGTGTTTTTAGTGAATTAGAACATAAGAAGAAGGATGCTGCTTCGTCGAGTGAAGATGATGAAGAAACTCAGCAGGAAAAACGCTTGAGGCTTGCTAAAAAATACCTTGAAGAGATTGAGAAGGAAGGTGAGTTATGCATAAAACTAAAAGTAAGAATGGACCTTCAAGAGATGGAGATTCAAGATAGATTAAGAAAAAAGCTGTAGAATAAAAAAACGTTGAAAAGCAAAGTGAGTTGTGATTAAAACTGTAAAGCTAAGAAAAGTATTTTCAGAATATAGAAAAGCAAGGTGATTTATGATTAAGAGTGTAAAAATAAAAAAAAGGAAGGGTATCATGAAAAAATAGAAAAGTAGGGTGAATTGTAAATGAGCCAATAATTTAAGCAAGTATGTACCTTCAATAAGTTGATCTTACACTTGATATTGCTCATACATTAGGAGATCTTGCACGAGTTTGTTTTCTCGCCGTAATTTGCTGGTTGCTCCATTTTTTTCTCTTGCACTAACCCCCAATGTCTTTCTGCTGAAAATGTTACTGTGTTTGAGGTGGTCTAATCTGTTTGGTTTGAGTGGGATATCTTTGTATTTTGCTCTGCTCAAAAGAGCCCTGTTTTCAAATCAGTGGTGGGAATTTCTTCCTCCAGTTGATTGAATTTGAGGTGAAGATGGTGTGATCCTCCTTACAACCCTTCATGGATGTCAGTTCCCAGGGGTTGAGTATTGAATTGTAGATAACTTACCAATGTTGTGATCTTTATCCTACATCTGCATGGATGTCAGTTTCCATTGGTTGAGTTTTGGATGTAGTTGATTTGCCATATACAGTACATTGCAATTTAGCCACTGTACACGTTGTGACACATTCCTTCTTTTACTTAGAATTTATTCATTAGGTTAATTGAAATTATTGTATATTATAGTTAGGATCACTGTCTAGCATTTTTCTCTGCCATTGAGATTACTCCTCACAATTAATTGACTATTCATATCCTTTTCTACATCTGGGTGAAGAGTACTTGGTACAGAAGTGGTGCAGTCTACCACATATGGTATTCTTTTAAGGGGTTTCCCTAATGGCATCCTATAGATGTTTTGAAGGATACTTCTGCTTTCTCCCTTGCACTGGTCTCTCCAAATATCCAGTTTGATATAATCCTAGTTATATATAAGAGGAAGTAAGGTACCTTGTTGAAAGTTACAATTTTACTGCACTGAAAATATATTTCTGCCTAAACTCAAAGGTAGAATAGCATGGAGGGAGTCCTGTAAGTCACATGTTTGTGATGTGCATCTATTGATGGATGTTTGTCTCATGATAATTTGCACAGCAAGAATTAGTTAAACCATGTGAATCAAGAGGCTGTGACATGCAAAAAAAAATGTAAATATTTGTGTGCTTTCTGTTTTCTACCTATTGCAGATTCATTTCCTACTTCAAGAGTGAAGAGCATAGTTTTTCCCAAAGTATTGTGTAGTACCCTACAAGTGTGCTTTATTCTCATCTTGGAACACACTTGTTCATTCTGGGGGATTGCTTTCCACTTGATTTCAGTGTTGTGTTTTTAACCTGCCCCTTCACTTTTGCATTGTGGGATTTTAGTTTTGTTTGACCAGAGACAGGATCGTATCAGAAGTTAACATTTTTCTTACATGAAAAATGAATTTCCTCATGTTCTTCTTCCCTACTGCTGGTGTTCTTTTAGTCTGATAATTCTCAAAAGTGAAGATTGAGCTGGAATACCAAAGGGAGCTAGCTGCACCAATATAGATGGCACAATACTAATGGTGGAGAGCAGTCACAGCATATGT
The DNA here is from genome assembly GCF_004210375.1 of Tachypleus tridentatus. Classification (NCBI taxonomy): domain Eukaryota; kingdom Metazoa; phylum Arthropoda; class Merostomata; order Xiphosura; family Limulidae; genus Tachypleus; species Tachypleus tridentatus. The sequence continues at coordinate 13,317,076 of NC_134829.1, read as the reverse complement.
ACATGTTCAAAAATGGTGTAAAATTGAAGGGGTATATACACTGGTGTGCAAAGTGCAAAACGTTTTTAACATTGCTCAGAGGGAAAAAAAGAGGGTTAGATAGCTTTGTGTAAGCAGAATTTTGACTTTTGAGCTTCTTGCTCACTGTTCTCATTAGTCAGTTTCTTACTGGCCAACAGGTGTAAAAATCCATGTATGTATATACACAATTTTGCTTACATGATATTACTATCTTTTCAGCTACATAATTCTGTATGTTGCCTATTTACCACTTCTGCCCACACTTGTTGTGTGTGATGACCCTGTTATTTTCATTATGGTCATCAACCCTATTAACATTTACATAGTGCCTGAGATTAAGAAGTCATTTTATTAAAGAAATGTTTCTTCTGTCTTAGAAGTTTCAGTGTTTATACAGTTTCATATATTTGAGACTTTCATAGGTACATACTTATCATTATCACATATGCATAATTAGAATATTTTGTATTTTTATGGATTTTTCTGTCCATGACTCTCACAAATGATTTAAATGTCTCTCTTTGTTCTAAATAAAATTCCATCCATTATATTACAGCCCCATGAGAAGTAATCTAGTGGCTGATGATGTTTGATGCCTGTTATTTTTGTATGCCTGTTATTGTGTAGTTTTAGAGGTATCTGTTCTACTTAATTTTTGTGTCTTTGCATTGTTCTATTTTCAAGTTGTTGAACCTCATCCTTGGAAAAGCTTGGATCTTTCTTTGGTTTCCCATGAGTACCGAGTGATATGATCAGTTTTAGACTCACTGGCCTAAGGGTGAAGTGGGGTTAAAATTCTAAGAATATATTTACTCATACTTTTTGACCAGTATGCTTCTCCAAGAATATTTATTACAGGAATGAGGCATAGTATTCCTTCTGACTGTTTACACCCTCATCTTTGCTTCCATTTTTGGCTGCACAAGTATACACATTATTGCCCTCACTGACTTTTTTTTCCTTTTTTTTTGTTATGAACTGAAAGGAATTAAAGATGAAATACTAATTTGCTGAGAAGAAAATCTTCTTTTGGAGAACTCTAGGTTCAGACTATTTATAAGGTTGATGTGTTGCACTCATTTTTTTCCAGGAATTCTGTTTTTTGTATTTGTTGTTCTGGTTTCAGCTTCAGCTGTTTGACCACATTGTTTGTATGCCCCAAGTTATTGCTTGCTTACCTTCTAATGTTTATATTTTTGTCTAACCTTAACTTCAGCAGTTCTTACTTTTGTTGCAGTGTGGGTATATGGGTTGTCAGTATTTCAGAGGTATATCTCTCTGATTTGTATTTCAAATTTTTAGGATTAGAATGAATTAAAAACAGGTACTTACTTCTAAAATACTTTCCCTTCCACCTACATGCAGTTAGAGTATAGTTTTGCTCACAACTACAACTTAAAAATTTCAGCTGAAGTGGGTAAGCAGAGTTTGTCTGAGATCTTCCAATGCATTTGCAATAACTTATGGAAAGTAGAAGAGAATTTTGGATAATTGATGAATGCTCTGCATTGCATCAAAAAACATTCAGAACTTTCAAGTCACATGGTTGCTGTAAGTATGATGGTACACTTAGCAACAAAAGCAGAAAACTACTTTAGAGTATTTTACAATCTTAAAAATGTAAAAAACTATATCAAAAAGGTACTTTTAAGAGATGGAAAAACAAAAGAGTTACAAATAAAACTGTAACATAATATATATATATATATATATAAAATGTACCTTCAAGAAATAGAGAAGCAATGTGAGTTTTGAATAAAACTGTATCTTAAAAAAAGAAACATTTAACCTTCAGGCCCTCTCGCACATACTCCGTACAAAAAGTAAATGCAACTGAAATTCATCCTTTATTTCCCCTTCCCTTTTAAAACTTTGTAAAATGCCAGTCTTCCCTAATGCCTGACAGAAACTCAATCTGTAAGATAGACCACAGTATCTAATGTGGTGGCTATTTTCTTTTTTAATAAATAATATAAACCTGTGTCCTCTTTTATAGTGCAGTGTGTGAGCCCAGTTGAGAATGGTATATAAACAAGTCAAATTTGAGGGTTAAGGCTTAAAGTAGTATTAGTTGAGCCCTTGTCAACATAGTAAATTGGTCATAAATAAAATGGTTTTTGTATTTTAGATTATTTATTGTTTATTGCAACTAGTGTGGCAAAACTTCAGAGTCTGAAAATCTTATCTCTGCCTTTAAAACGTGCATCAAATAATACTGTGTGTGTATCAAGGATGCACATGGATCTTCTTCCATTATAAGCAATTTTTGATATATATTTTAACTTTGAAAACAAGCTGAGAGATTCTAGAAGATTTCTGGTAAACATTTTTATTCATTTATTTCTTGGAAGTTACTAATTAAGATTTATATTACATAGAGCAGCATCGTAGAGAGACAGAAGAAATTGACAAAGATATCATCAGTCATCGTTTGAAGCAAGATGCTGTGAGTCTATGATGTTATTAATGTGTAAGACTATGGAATGTTATTGAGCACTTCAGTATGTATTATTTTTCTGGGTTTTGTAAGTAGATGACTTTAACCTACACATAAAACTAATATTGTTTCTCTGGTGGTCAGTTGTGCTGAAATATTTGATAAAATCATTTAAAAACAACAAAGTGAGAGAGAGATTAATATGATTTGGACTGTTGCAAGCTTAAGATCAGGTCTCCCCTGTCGTGAAAATGTTTCTTTATTTTCACTTAATACACTTAAGTAGTAAGCCATTGTGCAAATAATTTAATCATATAAAAACAGAATATTTTTAGCTGCTTCAAATCCTTTGTTTTGGTGTTTACGAGAACAGTGATATTTCGATTAAAGTATTTATTCATATGTTCTCAAATAGTTTAGCAGCTGATTAACACCAATGACCTTTTTTTAATAACTCATTTAATAAAGAATTTAATTTTATTTTATTTGTTACTTATTCTTAATGCCTGGTGTATGCAACATTTTTACTTGAGCTTTGTTGATTTTATGTTATATATGAAAGTTGAAACTTGATTTTGTGCTTGAAAACTAAATTGTACAGTAATATCTGGAATCATCCTTTTCTTTACCAAAGTATCAGTGAAAAATAAACTATCTTGGTATTATTCCAAGCAGAAGGGCTGTAGTAATGAACATAATTTATGAGAGTTGTGATTTTAAATAAATTTGGAAAATGTTAATAAAAACAAATAAAATGTTAACAATAGTATTAATATTTTTTAAAATTAATTATCAGGTACTTATGTATTTTAAAACTTAAGCTCTGTTTCATTTAGCTTGAACAGGCTGGAGTGTTACAGAAGAAACTGGCAGACAAGGTATTGTATTAAGTTATTTCTTCAGTGACTTGATCCATGTGACTGCTTTGACTTGTATACTTCAGTGATTGTAATCATTGGCTGTTTTGAGTTATTTCCTTCAGTGACTGTAATTAAGAGACCATAATATATTTCCTTAAGTGATTCTGAGCTATGTGAAAAACCATGATTTATTTTCTTCAGTTAGTAAGATATATGTGACGATATTTATTTCCTCAATGATTTTGATAAATGTGATTGTCTTGATTTATCTACCCCAGTGACTTTAATTCATGAGGCTGTTTTGATTTATTTCCTTTGGTTATTATGATGTAGTTGATTTCTTTTTATCTGAAAGCTATCATGATAGAGATTTTGTTTTTTAAAACAAATATCTTCCAATATATTATATAACCAATGACACTGATAAACATTTTTCTAATATACAGTGACATATGGCTTACATCTACATTTTCTCTATACTTCAAACTATAGTTAAAGGTGTTATATTTTCATAAAACTTTTTTTAAACTCTACATGGATTTCAAAACATAATAAATGTTTATTCTACACATTTAAAAATTAATAAATGCTCAATAATTTAATACCTATACTTTTTTAAATATCAATTATATACATACAGGAGTTAGTGTAATATGTGTTGGAGTTCATTTTACGTTTTATTAAATTTCTAAGTTAGTAACTTGTTACATCACCACTCTTTCAAGTTAGGTCTAAAACTTTTAGTGACAGTATGTCCAGTTATAGTCAGTAATGAATGGGAAATTGTGAACTCTTAAGTGTAAACTTGAGTTTTTGTACTGTAAGTGAAAATAAATTGAACTTTCAATACTGTTAGTATTTTATAAACTTGGTGATGTACTCAGTGAATATGATTTTCTTACATCATAAACTTGTTTTGATGTGGTTTAGCCATTTGATAGAGCAAGTGAGATTGTTTGATACTCTATTAATTTCACCATTTCTTTCAAGCAAAACTTTGGATATCAATCTTCTGTCATTTTGAAAATTTGTAATAACACATTTGACACTTTTTCTGACTGCTTCATAATCCATACGTCTCTTCTGCTCTACTGATATTTCTGCTTAAACTTAAAACCCTCTTCATATATTTCTTTTTAATTTTTCAATTTCTTTGTCAGCATTCCAGCCTTGAGCTCCCACTTCATGCAACAAAACATTCTGAATCTAACTTTTAAAAAGAAATATCTTCTTTTTCCACTTTTGTATAACACTTTTCTTTCTTAAACTCCATATCATGTTGATAATATTTTAAGCATTTCTACTTTGCTGCTTAATGTTATCATGTTTATAAATATGTGTTCAAAATTTTATTAAACTAACATTTTATAAATGTATATCATTAAGTTTGGCATGAAACTGTAGATTAATTGTTGTTTTAATTTTAATGTAAATATTAAAAAAAAAAGAGAATAAATATCAGTTTTTGTGTGCCACTTGAATTAAGCTATTTACAATAAACATATATGGTTTCCTTTTACAATTTGAAGTCATTCTAGGACAAAAGAAAGGGTAATTTAGATTTATTTCTAATTTTAATGATGGTTATGAAATTGTTTGAATTGACTAATTTCACAGGTTTGAAAATAATAATAGATAAAATATAAAGTTTTATTTGAAAAAAAAACTTGAAATTTATTTAGGAAGTTTTAGAAATTACATAAATGAAATATGAGATTTCTGTGATGAAGTATTTTTAATGTTAATATAAAAATCACTTTGCACTCAAACTAGCAAAAGAAAAACTGGATATATTCATGAACGAATCTTTTTTTTAAGTTTATTAAAATGCTTCACTAAAATTTTAATTTTTTGTGTGTAAAATATTTGTTATATTTACTGAAAGCCTGACAAAGTTTGTGAAGATGCAAATACTATAATAAAAGTGATTAAGGGGTAAGTAAGTTTGAAGTTTGACTGATCCAATGTGGAAAGAGTTAATGTGTTTCATGGAAATAGTTTGATAGTTATGGAACATTGTTTGCTTTGTGCAAGTTCGTATCATGTGCTCTTAGATACACTGTTTAATTAAATCAGGGGTTCCCAACCTTTTGGTACTCGAGACCCCTTACCTAAAAGTTTGAAACTCATGTGACCCCCTACTTAGGGCTTACTATCAGTAGCTTAATTTTTCCTTTTATTTTTTGTGAAGGAGAGGGAAAGAAACATCTAAAAAAAATATTTAAAAATTCTGTAATTATTTATTAGCAAATTAAATCACATTGGTCTAACCTGAATTCACAAAAAGAACATATATTTCTTAAAGTAATATTAACATAGGTTTGAACAGCTATCCAACCCAGCTAGTGAGATGCCTGATGTTGCATTTCAGCAGCAAGCTTTGAAATTCATGGCCGAGCATTTGTTAGAGCCAGTCTCATGTCATCTCCAACATCCAATCTGTTCCTATTCTTTGTTTTTATATTGACAAGAGTGGAAAATCCTGCCTCACACAAGTAGGTAGAAGCAAATGGAACAAGGACATGTAAAGCTATCATGCTGACTTTGGAATATGACTGATACATTGTGCACCAGAACTGAGTCATGGATTTCACCTTGAAGAGATCACGAGCTGAAGAGTCATTCCTTAGATCCAGAAATTCATCTTGGATATCATCTGGGATGCTGGATACATCAAGTTCAGTACAAAATGGGTTCCTTACCAGGGCCTCCTGTTCCTGTGATAGCTCAGGGAAGTAACGCTCGACTTCCTTTTCTAGAGACTGAAGATGTTCGGTAATCTCATCCTTGAGGAACTGATCCAGTTGGATCTGAGACTCATCCGTCACTCCACAAAGTTTTTCAAACATAGAGATGTTTCCATGATTGGTTTTCCAACGCCAGTTCTGCAGTTTGGAAACAAAGGCCCGAAGACTATCTTGAAAAAGGAGAATATGTGTTTCCCTTCCTTGAAGCTTCAAATTGAGCTTGTTCAGCTGGTCAAAAATGTCGGCTAGGTATGCAACTCTTTTATTCCATGCTTCATCTTCGAAGTGAGCTACAAGATCTTTCCTTTCTTGAGTCTTCAGGAATAGCTTTATTTCATCTTCCATTTCAAAGACACGATTAATAACGTTTCCTTTCGACAACCAACGTACTGCTGTGTAGAAGAGAAGGACTTCGTGGTCAGCATTCATGTCTTTGCATAGTTCTTTGAATAGGCGAGTGTTGAGTGCTTGAGTCTTCACATAATTTACAATTTTGATTACAGATTCAAGCACATCTTGCAGAGAGGCAGGGAGAGTCTTACTGGCGAGAGCATATCGGTGAATCATGCAGTGGATGCCCTTTGCTTGAGGTGCTAGCTTCTTCACTCTTGACTGGAATCCTGATTTCGATCCCAGCATAGCCGGTGCCCCATCCGTACAAACCTCACACATGTTTTCCCATTGAAGATCGTCGTCTTGAAAAAAAGTTGAAACTTTTTCCATGACATCATCAGCTTTCGTTGTGGTTTCAAGTGCACTGCAGAATAAGAATTCGTCTTTGATGTCACCTGAATTAATGTATCTCACGAAGACAAGCAACTGAGAACATGAACTTACATCTGTCGACTCATCGAGCTGAAAGGAGAACAAAGGGGAACCCTTGATTTCAGTCAAAACCTGTTCCTTTACATCCATAGACACTTTAGAAATGCACCTCTGTATAGTATTATTTGACAGGGATACTTGCTGCATCTTCTTTGCACTGGCTTCTCCAAGAATAAGATTTACTGCTTTCATCATGCAGGGTTTAAAAAATGTTTCTCCAATCGTGTGAGGCTTTTTTTGTTTAGCAATTTCGAATGCAATCTCATATGAAGCTTCCACTACGGCTGCACTCTGCTGCTGAAACGACCCACTTCTATTGATTCTTTGGCTTTTAAGACACCGTTCGTGCCATTTGAAGAAATCCAAACCCTTCTTTGCATGTTCTGGATGTTTCGTCTCGAGATGACGCTTGAGTTTTGATGGTTTCATTGACTCTGCACTCAGGACAGCATGGCACAAAACACAGTGTGGTTTCTCGATACCGTCATTGGCGAGCACAGTGGTGAAGCCAATGTTAAGGTAGCATTCTGAGTATCTGCACCATTTAGCCATGGACACAACTCGCCTCTACTGCTTACTTATCTCCTTGTTAAAATAAAATAAAAATGTTGAATAATGAACGCTTTGGCAACTGTAGATCTTACACTGACTACTTGTTGGGGGTGCAGGTAGAGTAATGATGGGGTAAGTATTGGGAGGGAAGGGAGCGTGGCCAGTCGCACAATTCGTCATCCATCCAATCAGCAATGGACATGTGGCTCACGTGTCGACAGCAAGCACACACACAATCACAGCTAAACAGACACACAAGCATACGTACATGCGCGTGCACTCACATACTCGCTACTCACTAGTACAGAGAGGCAGGGAGAGTCTTACTGGCGAGAGCATATCGGTGAATCATGCAGTGGATGCCCTTTGCTTGAGGTGCTAGCTTCTTCACTCTTGACTGGAATCCTGATTTCGATCCCAGCATAGCCGGTGCCCCATCCGTACAAACCCCACACGTTTTCCCATTGAAGATCGTCGTCTTGAAAAAAAGTTGAAACTTTTTCCATGACATCATCAGCTTTCGTTGTGGTTTCAAGTGCACTGCAGAATAAGAATTCGTCTTTGATGTCACCTGAATTAATGTATCTCACGAAGACAAGCAACTGAGAACATGAACTTACATCTGTCGACTCATCGAGCTGAAAGGAGAACAAAGGGGAACCCTTGATTTCAGTCAAAACCTGTACCTTTACATCCATAGACACTTTAGAAATGCACCTCTGTATAGTATTATTTGACAGGGATACTTGCTGCATCTTCTTTGCACTGGCTTCTCCAAGAATAAGATTTACTGCTTTCATCATGCAGGGTTTAAAAAATGTTTCTCCAATCGTGTGAGGCTTTTTTTGGTTTAGCAATTTCAATGCAATCTCATATGAAGCTTCCACTACGGCTGCACTCTGCTGCTGAAACGACCCACTTCTATTGATTCTTTGGCTTTAAGACACCGTTCGTGCCATTTGAAGAAATCCAAACCCTTCTTTGCATGTTCTGGATGTTTCGTCTCGAGATGACGCTTGAGTTTTGATGGTTTCATTGACTCTGCACTCAGGACAGCATGGCACAAAACACAGTGTGGTTTCTCGATGCCGTCATTGGCGAGCACAGTGGTGAAGCCAATGTTAAGGTAGCATTCTGAGTATCTGCACCATTTAGCCATGGACACAACTCGCCTCTACTGCTTACTTATCTCCTTGTTAAAATAAAATAAAAATGTTGAATAATGAACGCTTTGGCAACTGTAGATCTTACACTGACTACTTGTTGGGGGTGCAGGTAGAGTAATTATGAGGTAAGTATTGGGAGGGAAGGGAGCGTGGCCAGTCGCGTGATTCGTCATCCATCAATCAGCAACGGACATGTGACTCACGTGTCGACAGCAAGCACACACACAATCACAGCTAAACAGACACACAAGCATACGTACATGCGCGTGCACTCACATACTCGCTACTCACTAGTACACACATACATACAGTTGCAGACACATACACATTCACACAGGCACATTCACTCACAGGCACGCATACATACACCCATAATATCACCTAATGACATTGAACTAACGTAGCACACGTTTTGCTTTGCACCGAAACAAAAAAAAATGTAAGAGCATGAAAATGTAATTGATGAAATAAAATTAATGTTATCCCAAGCTACTTCTAACAAGGCTATGCAACTCCCCTGCCAAGGCTTCGCGACCCCCTGTGGGGTTGCGACCCACCGGTTGGGAACCTCTGAATTAAATAAATAAATTAAAAGTTTCATTGGCAGTTAACAGAAAAAAAGGAGAGAGAACTGAGCAAAGTACTAACTCGTGTTTTTCATGTGAATCCTTTAATTATTATTATAAAAGTAACTGAACTGTAAAAACTAAAGAACTCTTTGGTTAGGTTAGGTAAGATAAGAAAAAATAATAGTAATATAAAATTACCTCATGACAGATACATGCAAGTAGGTGTTGTGTAATTTGATATAGTAATGTGAGCTGCATATTTGTTGACTGATTTACAGTTTGTGAGTCAGGATTATTTGTTACACACAATTCAAAGAGCAATTTTGGAATAAAATTAAGTATAAAGAGATGTATGATGCTATAAGCTTTAATCTATTTAGGATAAATAAATGTAGTTTGATGTTGCAATTTGTAGTCATCTTAGAAAGAAAAAAAGGATAATTTAGATTTATTTCATATTTATTATTGTGGTTATGAGACTGGTCAAGTTGGCCAAATAGGTATATGGTTAGGACAGAAAAATAATGGATAAAATAAAGTTTTACTGAAAAAAGGTTTGATAATAGTTAGAAGGTTTTAGAGATTATATGAATGGAATTTTACAGTTTTCAAATAAAGAAAAGTATTTTTAACCTTTAAAATCATGTTGCACTCAGAGCAGTGAATATTCTTACTCCCCATTACCACAGATAAATGTTTAGTAAAAATAGTTAGTTTGAAAAATCTAATGCTTTTGTGTACAAAAGACTTGTAATATTTACTGAAAACTTGTCAGATTTTGGGAAGATACAGAAACATTAAAAGTTGCAGTATGAAAACTGATGGTCACTTCAGGGTCATGCACACATATACATGGTCAAACTGACAAAGTTTATAGCAATAGAGATAATGAGTACATTATACATTTAGATTTAGAAATACTAACTGGAAACTTTAATAATGATCACCCTAATCTTAGTGAAATATACTGTAGATGTAGTGATAAGCACTTGAAACTAATACATAAACACCCTGTTCATCCATCCTTTGGTATGTAAATCTTATTCTTTCAACTCCCTTAATATGATTTTATTGTTTCTTGTTATCTTTAAGCTATCATACCATGATTTTAATACTCCATATTATTTTTCACCTTTGTTATTCTGATTGTAGTTTACCTTTATTTTTTCATCCTTGAATTTAGTGAACATTATTTTTCAGCCTTACTTATCATAAATTTGTTGTTTCTATTATTTAATGTTTACCACAGTTTCAGTGTACTTTGTTTTTTCCTAAATCATATTATTATTGAAGTTTATTCTGTTAACATTTCTCCTAATTTCAAGAGTATCTGCAGTAAAAATTAAAGTTTTCCATATTTTTTTTAAGATTGATATTTTGAAATGTACAATTTAGTCAAAATATCAGTTAGAGTTATTTGCTCTTCTAGTTGGAAACAGTTACCTTGGATGATTTAAGAGTATTGCGAGGTCATCAGCTACCAGTGACCTGTCTGGTCATTTCCCCAGATAGTCAGTACATATATACTGGTTCAAAAGATTGTTCTGTTATTAAATGTAAGTATAAATATTTTAAATAGAAGTGAAACTTTTATTATGTTATCCTTTGAAACAAAATGCTTTAACTTAAGGTGCAATGTGAATCAGGAATAAATTTTTTTTTAAGTATGTAAATAAATCAATTTCTTTGTGCTTTGTATTTGTTAGTAAAATTTTTAAAAGTGTTTTTTAAGCAAAATATTAAAGAATGCGATGTAAAAGTTTTATATTTCACCAACAACCTGTATAATGACTATTATTTACTGTATTAATAATCTATTTAGCAAACAAAATGTGAAGCTGAGTAGTATATTATTTGCATTTTAATACCACATGAAATGTTTTATTGTTGTGAAAGAGAAGCTTTTATGAATAATAGTGTTAGGTTAGTTTGTCACATTGTTCAGCTATACTCATTCTAATACTAAATGTACAAGGTATTTATCAATGGCTGAATTTTATGAAACAAAATATTAAAAAAAAAACTTGCTGATGGCTGGAAATAACCTTAATATCCAGTACTTATTAAAATGTTTATATATCCAGAGTAGTGAATAACTTTTCCAGGAGAAAAATAACATTCAGAGTATGGATTAGGTTATCATAGAATAAAAACAAAAATTAAGAAGAGTATAACTTATTGTGTAATAAATGAATACATCCAGAGGTCTGAATAAATTACCATGGGAAGAAAAAAAACATTCAAAGTACTGAATACTTATCATGAGAAAATATGATCCAGAATGCTGAATAAATTATTATAGAAGCAAAACAACAACATCCAAAATATTTATCATGAGAGAGGAAATAATACAAAATATAAATAAAAAAGAATAAAAATAACTCAATCCTTTTTTAAGAGGCTTGAGTTTTTGTAACTGCGTAGTATTAGGTGATAAAAACAGATGACATTGATACTAAGACACAAACTGAAATAAACGCAGTGGTGTGGTATAGGTTGTAAGACGAGGTGAAAGAAGCAAATTAAATATTTTAAGCCAATTATTCTTTTTGCCAACCTTAAAAACAGGGACCTTTCAGTAATACAACTTCAAATGTTGACTGTTTAGGTTAGAGTACTTCTGTTAAATGTGTTAAATGGTCCTTTTTTCCTAATTTAACATTACAATAAGTTTTACTAATGTATCATAGGTCTTACAACTTTTTAGATGTAATTACTTAGAAATTGTACCAACTAAAATTAGTGTTTCAAACTGCTCTGCCTAGAATAAATATTAGGTAGAAATTCCAACAGTTAGTTCGACCTGATAAAAAGATGTTAAAAATCAGCAATGCACAGTGTCTTACGTAATGATGTTGAACTTCAGTCACTGCTGTCAAAATGCCCAGAGGGCCAGACCCAGTTATTTTTTGCAAAGCAACTGCTAGGTTTATACAGTTTCAATTAAGTACAGTTCTAACAATTTGTTTGTGGCATATATCAGCATTATTATCAGTTTTTGCACTTTTTGGTTTTAAACATATTCTCATCCAGTCAACAGGCAAGATATTGATTGATTCATTTATCCCTGTTTTTTGTTACAGTTATTCTTAATTATGGAATGGATTTTAAGTTAATTTTTGCATAGGTTGTGAAAATGTTTGTTTTTAATGAAACTTTATGAAAAAATTGAAGGATGTTCAGTGACTTTCTGAAATATTTGAAGTAAATTATCAAAATGTCAAATGCTGCTTGTGAAGAAACAGAAAAAAATTTCATTAAATTTTCAATTTTGTAACCAATTGTTAAAATTTAGTCTGCAGTTAAACAGATGTGTAACTATAAATAGAATTTTGGATTTTTTCCTACCAGAATGTTCTAATGCAAGGATAATAAATGCAGTTTAGTCAATATAAAATAGTAAATAAATGTGATTTACATAAAAATTGTATATCTAGATCCTCTCTGAAATTTAAAAATATGGATATTTTCCTTAACTGACTACTTGCTTTAAGCATTCTTCAACAGCTGAATAAGTATATAGGTATATAAATCCAGATCTAGTTATTTTTTTTTAAATAAAGTGTTGTACACATTAAATTATATTTTGCATAGAGCAAGTAAGTATTCATTATGATAAATAAAATGGGGTTAAGCTTGCTCTTTTATTAAAATGTGTTGGCTTATGCAACTCTATAAAAAGTTTATTTAAAATGATGGTGTTATGGACTTGCTTGCTTTGCTCTAGTTGTCCTTTGATAGTCTAAACATTATACATAGTATTTCATGTGGTGATTTTGTTATACTTTCTAGTATCATATTTATGGAAAATATAGAAAGTGAACCATGTGGGTTCAGTTTGAAACAAGTTTTCTAAGTTAATGTTACTTCAAAGACAATATTTAGCTGTCCTGAAGGTCTTAAAATTCGGTTTTGGTTCACTGACACCTCCTCCTATATTACATGATGATAGCTGTTTGAAGTGGAAGAAAGTAATTGACTTGTCCCTACAGGAAAACATTGACTTCAGTAATGCACAGTAATTGGCTTGTGTTACAGAAACATGTTGGACTTCAGTGATCCACAGCAGTTGGCCTGTCTTACAGAAATATGTAAAATGTGAGTGACATAAATTAGTTAATCTGTCCATACAGAAAGATGTTGAAATTCAATGATATACAGCAATTAGCCCATCTAACAGAAATATTTTGAATTTGGCCTATCATGACTTGTTATCACAGAAATGTGATTCACATTGTGTTTTGTATGTATTATAAGAGTGACAGTCAAATTCCACTTTTTCTCAAGTAGTTCTAGTTGGTAATGGACACTGTTAACTATCTGCCTTCCATTTAGTTTGTAAACTCAAAATTTGGAATGGCAAGTGTTCTAGTATTTTTGAGCTTTTTGCACATTTTAAAAACAATCAAAATGCAAGGGTACATGATAAATTGGATTAATACAAAGCTGTATGTTAAATATTATATATTAATGCAAAGGTGCTCTGTTAAACACTGATAAGAAGCTGAAGTTACATATATTCCACATTCTAAAGGCACATAGGACATTCTTAACTCCAGATTCTTATAGCACATACAGAGGAAGATAAAATGTCAGTCCTTTTGTAGCTGGTCCTACAGTAGCTAAGTTGTAAATATAAAGGCTTATAATGTTAAAAATTTGATTTTGATACACATGTGATCAGAGAACAGATAGACTGTTATTCAGCTTTGTGCTTAACAACAAGCAAACCACCACAAGTTAATCCTTAGCTACCAGCCCATTTTACAGTGTGGTAAATGGAAGCAAATGTGGGGTATAGTTTGCTTTTCAATGAACAATGACTTGGTATGGACAAGTTTTAAAGCCACAGTATTTCCAATACAAGTCCTCAGTATTAATTCACTGAGTCATATAGTTCCATTGTTTAGTTGTGTCTTAAATACACTAATACAAAGTATGTGTTGCATACACATATCTATCATATTAAATGTAAATTAGTAAAGAAATGTTTCATTAAGTACACAATATTATAGATTTTTACTGTTAAAATACACTGTTATTATCACTTTCTTGAATTTCTTCTTTTTTCACTCTGTAATAATACTAACTTAAGAAACTATATTGCAGAATTTTATTTTCTTACTAGGGAACATAATTACAGGGAAAAAAGTGAAGGTGATACCTGGTGGGAGGAAAGGGACAGATGATCGTCATAATGGGCACACCTCTCATGTGCTGTGTTTAGCTATTTCCTCAGATACAAAATTTCTGGTAAATCTATAATATTTATACTTTAGGCTAATGATACACATTTTTTTTTATTAGCCATGGGATATTTTTACGTGTTGACTTTTGTAGTGTGCAAGAATCGGTGATTTGTAAGAGTTTAGTGATGTCTTCTTAATCTTTGTAAAATAAAAATTAAGAGTTAGGGAGATCAGTGGTGTTTAAAGTTTCTTTATATATTAAGTAAGAAAAGTATGAAAGGTTAATGGTATTTATTTCCATATCTTTTAACTAGAGAATGTTAAAAATTAGTGATTTTCATCTATTTTTTATGCATGAATTAAAGAGTTACAAAAATTAATGATGTTTATTCCTGGACTCAAGAATTTCAAAAAGGTAATGATATTTATCTTTTTTTTGTGAGTGTGAACAAAAATACTAGAAAGATCAGTACTGTTTATTTGTTCCATTTTTGAACTAAAGAATGTCAAAAACAATTATATTTATTTGTTTCTTTGTATGTGAAATGTAGAGTGTCAGTAGATAATGATATTTATCCTTTTGTTTGCGAACTAAGGAATGTCAAAAAGAGAATGATATTTATCTGTTTCCTTGAATGCATACTGTAGGACCCTAGAAATTTGTTACAGTAGAATATTTTCCGTATATAGTAAGACCTTATTTTAAGATGATTCATTACAGAACTGTTTTCTCTTTGAAAGATATTTTTCATGAGAGAGAAAAAACATGATGAAAATCCATAATTCTCTGAATATCACTTTTTTCATATTAATGGTTATCATGCATTAAATTATATTTGTAATATACAACAAAGAACGTGGAATAACAAAATGCATAAAGTAGACAATGTTCCATAACTTTCACAAATGTTCTGGTGTTTTTAGTGATGCACTGAACCATTAAAAAAGTCATCCACCGATACAATGCCATTCTTGTGGGAAAAAAAGGTTTCCTAAGAATCTACAAATCTCTATACAAAAAATAATGTAGTATGATATGTCATTGATAGATGAAAAAAACCTTGCTTGTCTATTAGTTATAACTAATATAGCCATAAACATAAGAGAACTACATGTACTGTCAAATCCCGAAAGAGAGGATGTGACAGGTGTTTATAGCAGTAGGGTCTTTTTTCCATAATAATGATATTGTAATTTACATTAAGTTCACCAGTGCCTAATAATGTAAGTTTATCATATTAAAATAACACATATAAATAAAAGAATGTATTTGTTGAAAGAAACTACATATATTAAATATAAAATGATAATTGATAAAAAATGTTGTTACCTAGCCTAACCTGATACCATTTTGGAAGGTCAGGACTTAGGTAACCTATAAATGTATGTCAGTTATTGCCATGTTTTCCATGATTTGTACCCATAAATTATGGTTATTCCAATCAGCAAGTTATAAAACCATTCAAACTGTCTGGATATATATATAAAAAAGAACTTTCTGATGAGCAATAAATGATTGAAATTCTGAGATGAAGGGAAAATATTTATAGGGTTTTCATAAGAATGTCTCACAACAAGATCTTGAAATTTCATGACAAGAATAATGAAATAAAATGAGTCTTTCAGCCAAATTTGCTTTGACATTACAGGCATCTGGCTGCCAAAACAAAATAATTCATATCTGGAACCCTGATACCATGGAACTAATTCATACATTTAAAGGTCATCGAGATGCAGTTTCAGTGAGTTGTGTAGTTTTTGTTCTCCAGTTTCAAACCTTTACATATTTTTATAGATTTTATCATCAGTACTGTTATTTCCTTGTTTGTGTGGTTTCATAAACAGTAATTTAAAACACATGAAAAATTATTATATGAACTAAATAATGACAGAAAGATTAATGCTGTTTATCTGTTTATTGATATTTAAACTAAAGAATGTTAGGAAGATGAATGATGTTTATCTGTTTTATTTTGGACAAACTAAATAACATAAAAAATATAGTGATGTTTATTTGTTTTTCATAGGTACTAAAATGATATCAGAAAGTTAATGTTGTTTATCTGTGTTTTTTTGTATGAACTAAAAAATGTTGAAAATTGTTTAGCAGTTCAATGCTTTTCAAAATGACAAAATTTTTCAATCTAACTAAATATTAACTAACAGATTTAGTGTTCAGTTACTGATACCTGAAGAAGGGCATTGCTCAAAACATCGTATTGATAATAGTGTGTGTGTATATATATGTGTGTGTGTATATATATATATAGTTAATTTCTTGGTGGTTTTTACCATCAACATTTTTCTTTTAACTAGCTATTAAATCAAGCTGAATTATTTGAAAATTACCTGTTGTGATATACTTAAGTTTGATACTTAATTCATTTTATGGACTATATTCCAAGTGCTACATTATAAGTAAATAAAAAAATCCTATTGTCAGTTTATAGTTTTTCCTGCTTTCCAACAATACAAATTTTAAAAGAAAATAATAAACTCACTGATATTAACTCTTAAATTTGTTGCTTTTTGCAAGAAAAACTAAACTATCTAAAAATTAGATTACATTATAATCTCTTAAAAACAGTTTGTCATGAATTTTGTTGCCAAATTTTGACAATAGGAAACTACATTTTTTTAATTTGAAAATGTCCAAGAAGGCTTTTATAAAATGTTCTACTAAATCTGTTCTCTAAGCTTACTTTGAATTATTGTAATACTAAAAATATTAATTTAATAAAAAAATGCATTATAGTTTTTCATGCTTTCAAAGGCACATTGGAGGAAATTATTTTTCTTGTATTAACTTTTAAATTTGCTGGTTTTTTTGTGAAGAAAACTGGCATTATTAATATCAAAAAATACTGTTCATTATAATTTTTTAATGGTGGTTATTTCCAGGGTCTCACTTTCCGTAAAGGTAGTCATCAGCTTTTCAGTGGTTCACGAGACAGATCAGTGAAGGTGTGGAACTTGGATGAAATGGCCTATGTAGAAACTTTGTGAGTGACTTTCAGAGATGTTATTTATATGTATAAGTTCACATGCTATGAATTATATTTGTTTGTAATTTATTTGAGTTGTATTGCAATTATATCAAATTGTAGTCTTTCTAAAGTTAGAAATTCAAGTGAATGATAAAGCTCTTACATTATCAATAGCTATTTATGTAACTATCTCAAATGGTTGTCTTTGTCTGAAAAAAAACCTAAAAAATATTAAGATAACAGCCCATTTAGACCATGTGTGCCAAGCTTAATCTCACTAGAGTGTTAGTGAGAGTATGAACACAACTTTTTACAGTGACTTACATTATATTTTAATTTATTTGCACTAACATCATTTTTGTGTTGTAGATTTGGCCATCAGGATGGTATAACAGCTATTGACAGTTTAACACGAGAGAGAGCCATTACTTCAGGTGGTCGAGACAGCACCATAAGAATCTGGAAAATAGTAGAGGAATCCCAGCTGGTGTTTCAAGGCCACAGGTTAGTGATAGTGTTAGATGGTCAGATCTAGTGATGTATGCTAACATTACACTTAAGGCTATAGTTTAGTAATGAATGCTGGAAATAGTGAAAATATAATAATAAGTGCACATTTTCTCATAACTAGTACTTAAACCTATAACCACATGTGTCACTGTTGCCATTTTTAATTACATTCTGTTCATGTTATGGGTGACATTCAAAATTTAATTAAACCACTTGAATATGAATGTATTTTAATGAAATTACAATTATTAAACATGTTATTATCTAAGATTTATTCTTCTACATTTTTTAAAGAAACGTGTAAAACAACAATTAAAACTGCAGGTTTTTACTTTCACACGATCTGCTTGTGGTTACAACATGTACCTTATGAGCTATTATACATGATACTTTGAGAATAGAATGAAGACTGTTGGCATAGAAGATCAAATTAAAGTTGCACCTGTCTTTCATTAGCATCTGGAAAATTTCCAGGACTTTACATTCTGATATTTCTAAGCTTAAGGTCAGCTACATTCACTTCCAAAGTCAAAGCTGCATTTCCAAGCAAGACTTTGAATTTTAATGACATGCTTACAACCAATAAAAAGAGGAGATTTTGCACTATTCAGTTGTAGCCTGAAGAAACCTCTACCAGTGTATGAATTTGTAGCATGATATAGAAATAAATATTAATTCATTGTTATTTTGAGGTGTATCTAGTGCTTGGCAAGTGTTTCTCACCTTATATGTATTAGTTTGCTAAACACTTAGATTGCAGTTAGGTTTTACATTTATATTTTAATTAGTTATGTATTATTCATGCTTATAAATGCATATTTAAAAATTTCATGACAGTATACACTTGATGTAGTTTGATTCGTGAAAATGTTTATGCAAGTTGGCATTCACATTGCAAGCATTAATAAAAGAATTTGTGAACATTTGCTCTATAATAACTGCTGGAACAGGTTTGCATATCTGCATCAAGAAGAAAAGACAAATTGGAGAGGAAAATTAAAAATAAACTGAAAGTGAAAATATAAAAACATGAAATAATGCATATGGCAGAACAAAAGATGGCAAAACAATCTATAAACATTTAAAAGGTATGCACATATTTCCATTTCTTAAATTGAATCATTTCATTCCACTGAACATTAATGATAATAACTAAAGTAAATGATATAAAAAATTACTTTAAAAACATTTGATATTCATTTAGGATTCTAAAGATTATGCAAGTGAAATGTAAAAACTATAAGATAATAGTATTTTTATACTCAAAATGAAAATGATATTGCATGCGAACTATTCAGAATCTGAGTGCAAATAACTACATTAAACAATGAATGTTTTATTATAAATAGTAGAAAAAACGAAAATGTCCTTTTTTTTCTAAAACTATGTAATTTTAGGATTGTTCAATACAAATTTGAAATTATTTCATCAACTAGTTTTATTTTTCATAAAGAACTTTCATGAGAGTTACAATGTAAATAAGTCATAGTTATTGAATTAAAGGAACAGTTTTGTAATGGAAGGTGTCACTGATGGAAGTGTGATGGTGTGTTTATGCTTTGTGGTAGGTAACTCATCTTAGGAGTGTAATTATTTTTTACCAAGTAACTTTTAATATATAATTAAACTACTTTATTATCAATGTTTGTGACTAAACTTTGTACCAAAACATAGTTGATGAAGTTAACTGTTTACTGTGTAGGGTTTAATGTCTAAATTTCAAAAAGGAATATTTAAATAAATTCTCAAGTTCTATTTGTCTGTATCATGTGGCATTTATTTGTTCTGATTTGACCTTTTTTCTTACATCATCACTATATAACATTTTATGTACATAAATCACATATTTATAGTATTAAATTAATAAGGTGTAGTTTAGTTCTTATAGTCTCCATTCTTCTTTGTTACAAGGTATAAACCAGAAGGTAAATACCCACTTCTCCTGCCTACCTGTTGCATTCTCTCTTTCACAAAATGTAAATAATTCTTTTTGATATTTGCTGTTACATCATTTATGACCAAGTTAAAGATGATTTTAATTTATTAAATGATGTATAATGCTAGCTTGTTCTCATGAAAGCTTTTGAGTTATTTGGCTATTAAATTAAAAGTTACTGTTGCTGAGGTCAGGTTGAACATCTAAGGGAATTATGTAAAGACATTGTTACTTTGGTCATGTTATTATTTTGCATTCTTAAATCACGTTTGAAATTATAAAAAAATATTATATGTATTATTGCTACTGCTGTTACAAGAAAGTAGGGTTAAGTTTCAATGGATATAAAACAAATAACAGACCAAAAATAAGTACTAAAATTGCATTTATGTAAAACTTTCATAAGAAACTTATTAAACTGAATTGGTTTAGGTTAGATACTGAAAAATAATATTAATAAATTTTTCCATGAAATATGCTCACAAGAAGCTTGTGCATTATGTAATTCAATATTATAACTTGAGCTATACATTTGTAATATGATTAAAGCTTGTATCATGGGATTAATAGTTGTACACAGTTACAAGAGCAATAAATTAATGAAATAAAATAAAAACATTTATAAACTATTATGGTCCTTATGCTGTTTAGGATGGATTATTATAATTTTCTGGGAGGATACTGCATTTCTGCACTCAGTTTAGCTATTGTCCCTTTGTTTGTGTCAGAGGTTTGCATGCCTCTAGCCTTTAGTGAACTTTTACATAACCTAACAAGATTTCTCTTGAATTATGCTACTGCATGATAATATCCCAATGCAACAAAAGCTCTCCACTAATAGGAAGACAACATCCCTTCATGCACAATAACGACAGCTAGAAACCAGGCTTCTGTACCTGTGGTGTGCAGAGCACAGATAACCCATTCTGTAGCTTTGTGCTTAATTACAAACAGATACACAAAAGGATAAAAAACATAGAACAATAACACATAAAAAACAAACAATTTTCCCTAACTATTACAATTTGTTTGGCTTTCTAACTGTGTAACAAGAGCTGTTGCAAACTCATCCAAGCTAGCTATTATGTTTTTGGTGGAAACAAAATTTGTTCTAACAGAGAAAATTACTATTCTCAGAAAACAATGAATATATCATATGGTAGATGAAAACCTTGCTTTCTCTTTGTTATAGATAATATAGAATTAAATGTAAAATAGAACTATTAACAAATCCTGAAAGAGATGATGTTAGGTGTGTGTGGCAAGAGAGGTATGATTTTCTCTTTGATGGCTCTGTAACCAAACAAGATTGAAGGCTATAAAAGTCATGGTCTGTCTGAGCAATGAAACTTTTATAGTAAATTATTTAAAATTGAATTTCGAGGGATAGTGAATAAAATAGAGAAGAAAGGATGCCTAGAGAAAATGTCACATTTCTTACACTACACGAAATTCACGATTTTTTTTAAAATATTGTCTTATGAAAGTAAGAGCTTGAAACTTGTGTACTATTAAAATATGGGTTATTAGCTTTGATTTTATGCTATACTAATTGGTATAATTTAAAAAAAAGTAGTTTAATTAAGTTTTAAATGTAAATCACTAAAATTTTGTGACATCAGCAAAAAAGGATGTCAGTGATGATAGGGTTAAGGTTAGATTAGATAAATAATAATCATAATAAAAAACATTTTTGTGAGGCACACATGCAAGCAGTTCAGTGTAGCTCAAGAATAATGAAATTCAATATTGTAATATGAGCCACATGTTCTGCAAATGATTTACAACTTATAATGGCACTAATAGTAGTTAGATATGGTTCAAAAAGCAGTAAAACAATAAAATTTAAGTGTGTCTAAATATGTATGTATGTATATGTGTGTATATATACATGTATAGATGTATGCTGAAGAAAAGTATTCTTAATCTTAACAAGAAAATCTCTTTGTGCTCAAACTAGTAAAAAATGTAGTTACAAACATTTATTAAAAATACACTACTAAAATGTCTGATTTTTTATGTAAAAGACTTCTAATATTTGTTGAAAGTCTGCCAAAGTTGTGACGATACACACAATATTATTAAAACTTAGTAGTACCAAAACTGTAATGAGTACAAAGTGGTTATGTTCTTGGTCTATTTGACAGAGCCTATGTGAGGAGAGTTAATGAGCCGGATGATTAATCAGTTAGCAAATTACACTAATTATCAAGCTCTAACAACAGTTTGCATTTCTGAAATATTAGCTGATGCCTTTATGAAATTCTTATCCATACCCATAAAAAATATAATGTATCAATAATGATCATTGAATCATCATCCTACAAAACATTTTTTAGCAAATGCTCAGAGCAAGTAGAAGACCTGCCAAACAGATTGGATCAATACCATAATCATCACAATAAATAAACTTGGTATTCAAAAAACTGTGTAATTTTGAAGTCTAGTTCAAAGAAGGTTCAGCTTAATCTTCACTTTGATCAACTTGTGTTATTAGGTTGTACTAGTTTCAGAAAATTCCACTCCTCATCAGTAACCCTAAACACCAGTTATTAAAACAAAGAGAAGTAAGCTCACTTATTCAGTGTATAGGTTTTTTTCTCATGGTGATGTAAAACATGTTCACACCAACAGTATATTTGAACATCATAATCATTAGGTGTTTAATGGAGACAAAGAAAAACTAGATCAACACTGCTAAATTGGCAGCTAATGTATTAAAAGGCTTTGAAACGTTTTCAAACACCTTTGTAGTAGCTTAAGATATAGCATGTGCCTTCTGTAGAATCCAGTTTTTTTCATTCTTTCTAAAAAAAGCTGAATGACTTAAAATGTTGATCAATGTGCCTCCCTCAAGAGGAAAGATCTTATTTCTGTGTTCTTTGACCTGGGAAGGCATACAACACTACATGTAGGTATGGCATTTTACAGGATCTCAACTCCTGTGGGTTGCATGGCCATTTACCCATTTTTAGTCAGAACTATTGACTATATAGGTGATTCCAAGTATGCTTGAGTTTGACACTTTCCTGTTCTTTTTCACAGGAACTTTATCCCTGGGGGCTGTCATGTTTGTCACACTTTTCAGTATCAATACTAATGTTATCACTACACAACTTCCTTCTAATGTTGCAAGTGGCTCTATGTCGATTATTTCAACATCTCATGGTGGTCATCAAGCATGAGATTTATAGAGCAGCAGCTTCAAACTGCCCTCAGTCTCTTGTCTAAGTGAACAATAGCAAAAAGTTTTACCTTTTCTTTCTTCAAAACTGTTTGCATGCACTTTTGCCACTAATAGATTATGCACGCTGATTCCAAGCTCTGTCTCTGTGGTGATGTTCTCCCAGTGGTTCCTAAGGCAAAATGTTCTTTGAGGGGGTTTTCTTTGACTGTAAACTTTCATTCCTCACACAAAGCAGCTACCTCTCAAGTGTACAAAGGCACTGAATTCTCTGTGTTCTCTCTCCCACTTCTTGGGAAAACGATCAATGTTCTATGCTCAAGATTTGTTGAGCTTTCATTCACTTCGAACTGAACTATGTATCTCTGGTCCAGGGCTCTGCTAGGACCTTAGCCTTGAAGATACTGTACCCTATTCACAATCTGGAGCTTTGGTTTTGCACAGGGGCTTTTCACACTTCTCCAATCGAGAGTTTATACACTGAGTCCCACAAACCTCCTCTTAACCTCCACCACTTGTAACGTTTTTGCAGTATGCTTCTAAACTTTGATCCTTACCACAGCATCTTACCAGGTATTGTGTCTTTCTTCCTTTGTAGGCTATGCCATTTTAAAATAGATGATCTGCCATTCTTCCTTATGACCTTTGTATCCAGGCTAAGTTGGCTAAATTTGGTCTGTCCTTGGATGGCATTGCTCCACTGCTCAGCCCATTCCACCATTAATTATTTACCATCTCTGCCTGTGACTTTTTTTTTAGTCATCTGAGGAAGACAGATGTTCCTGATTGGAAGTACCCTCTCTATTTGCTGAACATCTTTTGAACCATTATTATATACCTTGTTTATACAAATGGTTCAAAATCAGGTGACTCTGTATGCTGTGTGATATTCAAAGATGATTTGCCCTTGTTTTTCTTCTCTTTCTATCTGGTTTTTATGGACACCTGACCATGTCGGTATTCGTGGGAGCAAACTTGCTGATGTCATGGCTAAGTCTATCTGCTTTGGTACTGTTACATGTAACTGAAGACATCTCCCACTTGTACTCTACCAAAGCCTTATCTAGTCCTTCCTGGATGATGCACAATCAAATATTTGTATGATTACTACACATCTATATAAGATTAAAAAGATGCAAAACACCTGATTAAATCCTTACTGACAAACTTGGGGACAACAACAAGTCTGTTTAGCATTTCAAATTTTTAATTTATCTTGTTTGTATAGTTTTAAGTTATAGATTTTTGGAAATTTTGTTGTTAAATGGTTATTTTAAAAACTATGTAAAGTACTTGCTTTCATTGTGCATTTTGTGTATACTTATTCTGTGCTTCAAATATTGTAAATATGCCAAATAGTATTATTTTCTAATAAAACTAATTTATGTGCATATTCTAATAACAGCATACTCATTTTCTCTTCTGTTCATATTGTGTCTGTCATACACTAAAAGTAATTATTGAAAGGTATTGAAGAAATAAAACTTTTTTATTATTAATGTTGAACAGAAAGTTACATTTTATATCTCCGATGAGTTCTAATGTGTTTCTTATTTATTATTTACCTTTATCCATTTTGGCAGTTATGTAGCTAAAAAAATGTCACTCTGATCAACAGTAAAAGCATTTACAGGTAGATACACAACTTGTATCCTAGGCATATGCTGATATGGATGATATTTTTCTAGCTATATTTTTGGCTAAGCTCAAGCCCTCTTTAACAATTATAATTTCTTTTTAATAACTTAGATGGCCTTGTATGTGTTGTTTGAGGATATAAAATTTTCAAATACACATATACAATAAAAAAGCTTTTCTGTTATCTGAATAGTTCACCCTTGCAAAATTTGTAGCTTACCATACTCACTAACTATAAATATCCTGACTTATTGTTTTCTCATAGAAAACTATACCTGTAACTTTCAAACAAAAATTCCATAATACAAAAATATTAATACTACTGAAACATGAAAAGAAACTCTAAAAGATTTGCAGGTTAGTAGGTGTTTTTCTTTTTTCTTCTTTTTCCTAAGTGTTGTGAACTTCATGTTAGGATCCATTGTTCATCACTCTAGGAACTTTGAATAGTCACTTTCTTGAAAAGATAAATTACTTTACATTGTTTTAAGCCATTGGTTATATCTCTTTTCAAAGCTTTATTAGTAGAATAGACATATCCCACTTGCTATAACAGCTTGCCACACATGGCTGTAGAAGTAAAATCACTGACGAGAAAATCACCTGAGAAACAAAACATAGATAAGTCTATTTCAAAGATATGAATTTTCCTGAGTATATATAAGCATTTACTTTAGGATGAGCAGAAAAATTCTAAAAAAACTATAAGTAATACCCATCAGAGCTGCTTAGAAATTAAAGTTTAATCAATTTTACATTTCTCTTTCCAAATTACTCCAAATAACATTAGACTGTTATTTTTAATTAAATTTTGAAATTTGATAAGCAAATGTGAACTCATCATAAGAAAGCTGCTTGTGAGTTGTATGTAATAGGGTTAAAACTGGACACTGGAATTACTTCAGCTGTCCCTATAAAAGACATTTTATCTCACAAGTTTCATCGGCATCATAAAATATCAGTGATTTCAGAAACAAAATTATATGCTAGGTATTAGTGTAAAGGCTATGCATTCCATCATCAAGGCACTTGTCTTTTCAATTGGGACATTTCAGCTCTACAATGACCCTACCAACACAAACAAGCTGGAAACTATAAAATTAGTTCTCCAATGAATTGCTGAAAAGAACAAACCACAAATAGACAGTACCACCAACACTTGTAACTGACTCACAGATAATACTACATAAAGTCAGTGTTAAAGCACTCAAAAGAAACACTTTTATCACATTTGACAAATTCTGGCAAGATATCAACCTCCTCTGTGAAAGTGGCTGTTAGATGGTCTTCCTCAATATTCAGAGGAAAACCAGTGTAAAACAAAGTATTATGTAGTATAGCTCAGAAAAGCAAATGATTGGAGATTAATAGGTCAGTATTTTTTCTTGCTTTAGTTAATATATCAGCTTCATTTGTTGATTATATTAGTTAAAAGATCAGTATATAATGTATTTAAAGTTTTGTGGTTAATATGTAGTTGAAATAAAAAACTGTGTTAATCATTAGCAAGTTGGAAAACATTAATATTTGATTCTTGTTTTAATAAATACTTTACAAAAATGGCTTATTAACCAAACTGTAACTTTGTATTTTTTTTATTTTTTTTATATTTCAGTGCTTCAATAGACTGTGTTCAGCTAATCAATGAACAACATTTTGTTTCTGGTACAGATGATGGGTATGTATTTTTCTCTTTTCTCAGTATTTTTCAGTTTGCTACGATTGTAGGGTTTTGAGGAAAAACATTTTTGTTATATAATTTGTTGCAAAAAACAGTAAAATTGGTGTATACTATAAAGTGTATGAAAGTAAATACATGCATGTTTACACAGAAGTGAAAAACCACAAAAATAAAGTATGGTAAGCAACACTGAATTAAAATAAAAATTGATTAAAAGTACTTGATTTAGTGGAGTAAAAGGAGACTAATAGCTTCTCCATTGACTAGAATACTTTTTTTCTGTTGTTTTTTTTCCTGTGATGATTGTATGTTTAATGTTCTGTCATTTTCTTTATTTTTACTTTTTTGTTTACTTTTGTTGCATATGTTCCTTGATGTTTTACTTTCTTTTATGTACTTAATTTTTTATTTATCCTTTAAAATCATGGGCATAAAAGGTATATCTAAAACCTTTCAACTGTTTCTAACATTAAGAACATCAATCAAGAAAGAAATCATAGAACAAAGTATATTTACAATTTTATCCATATTTTAATTGCCTTAAAACTGCACAGCCAATGTAGTTTTCTGTGATGACAAGAAACCCACTTGAAGTACAAATGTATCAGAGGACAGCTGGTATAGGTATTAACATTTTTACTAATAAAGCAAAAAACAACATTTCGACCTTCTTAAGTCATCTTCAGGTGGTTTTTGTATTACAACATGATGTGTTTTTAATCTTACGTTGACTGCTGATCAGTTTAAATGCATCACTTTCATATCTTTTTCAAAATTGTAGCTGCTATTTGAGCTATACACAAAGATCATCTTAAACTTATGGATATGCTATAGTAGCTGTTTTAGCTTTTCTAGATTATAGCTGTTCCAAAAGTTAACTATCCACTCAAATCTTATCAAAATTATAACTATTCAGTATGTCACTTTCATTTTTTTTCAAAATTATAGCTACTCTGTGAATTACACACTTGGATCTTTTCAATATTGTATACCCCTCAGTGTGGATGCCTGTATGTAATGATGGAACCACCCAGAGAAGGTTCTGTCTTTTCAGTTAACCACTTTAGGATTGAATGTAAATGTCCACCCACGTGTTTGCTGCGTATGGAGACCCGTGAAGGGGAGGAAAAGATCCAGTTGGCTGAGGGATCCAATTCCAACTCAACTCTTTGGCCTTGAATTCGTTTAGACAGCTGCTCCTCTGGGTCAGTTGCAAAGTTCAACTGAGTACAAATTTTGGATGTTCTCAACAGGTGTTATGGGCTTTGTATCTGATGCTGCTAGTCTTTAGATGTGGTGTCCATGAAATCCTGGTATTGCTGCTGAAATTTCTGCTTTCATCTATGTATCATGTCACTTCATAAGGCTCTATGGTAGGTAGGATCAGTGGACAGCACGTTTTTCACTTTTACTTCAGGCTTCTCGCACCTCTCACCCACTTACTTCTAAGGTGAAACAACCCATGATCAGTAAGCAACCATGCTTGGAGGGCTCTGATACTCATTTTCAAGCTACAGTTGATAACATACTTTGATTCCTCATTTTTTATTCACTATTTGAAAACTCCTCTGGGCAGGTGTTACCATTCTTTATTCAGAATGGCTTAGAAGGACTCACTGGCTCTCCAAAATCTGTCCAGAAATTAAGATGCTGAGACATTCTGGTTAAATCATCAAACCCAGAATACACCAAACTCCTCTTAGAGATTTGTCTATTCAGGTTACTCCCCATGCTACTCTTAATACATCTCAAGGAGTTGTTGCTGAGAGGTATCTTCTTAACATCCTCAAATCAGAGATTCTCACCAGTCTTTCCAGTCAAGGAATTTCAGCCGTGCAACATATCTTCACTTACAAAGATGGAGTACTTCATCTTACCAGTTTTCTCATTTTAACATTCATATCTCCACATCAATTACATCTGTGAAGGTGGGTTACTTGCATTGTAAGTATTTTCTATTTCTCTCTATGGTTTCCAGTGCCAGCAGTTTGGTCACTCTGAGACTTCTTGCTGTGGCTCTGTATGCTGTGCCTGTTGTAATTGCAAAGACCACAAGACAGATTTATGTGACCAGAAGCTTCATTACATCAATTGTGATGGCTCCTACCCTTTCTATTCCCATTCTTGTCTGAAGTGGATAGAGAAAAAAGAGGTACAGTGCTTGAGGACTGTTGACAACATATACTATCCTGAGGAATGGAAATATTTTTTTTTCATATTATCAAAGATATATGCTATATCACCTCAGTGGGTGTGCAGACCGATCTTTCTGCGATCCTGAATAGTCTTTTTCATTTTATTATCAGAGTTTGTTGCCCTCTATGAAAAATAGAGTTGACAGGTCCACATCAGCTACTGTCTCTGTCCTTACGTCTGTTTCTGGTGGCTACTCGGGTTCTTCTCTATTGATTCCAAGCTGCAAAACTGTTATGTGGTCATGCCCACGGTCACTAAACTCACTGTCTTCTAACAGAGGTCTGCCACCTAACTTGGGCAGAATCCATGGAGGTTGACAGACCTCTGTCTTCTAAAGAAAAGAGAGGGAGTCACAAACCAAAGGCCATTAATCACTTAACCCTTACTCAGTAGCAATGACCACATTGATATAGTGGAACTGTTGAGGTGTACGTTCTAACTTAGACAACATTATAGCCCTGATTGATTTGTACTGTCCAGTATGTATCTCCTAACAGGAAATTTTCCTCTGTCCTGTTATGCTGTTACCATAAAGCAGTTTTCTTTTCCCTCTATAAGAAAGATAGTAATAGTGTGTCTTTGCTGGTTCCACATCTGTATTGCAAGCCATTTCACTTGAGGCTGAGGCAATTGGTCTCTTTTTGGGTCACACAATCATTATTTATGCTATCTACCTGTCTTCAGGAGAGACAGTCAGTTGGACCTAGATGTTATTTTACTTTAATTGTCACCTCCCATTCTTCTCTTATGTGATTTTAATGGACATACTCCCTGTCTATAGTGGTGCTGACATTGATGTAAGAGGTCATTCTGTGGAGTGTATGTTCTCATATCATAACCTCTCTTTGTTCACTGAAGATTCCTTTACTTTCATGCACCCAGTCAGTCTTTTTACAGCTACAGAGCTATCTGTCTGCTCACTTGATTCTCATTTTTCTTGAATTGTGGAGAATGACCCATGTGGCAATGATAATTTTCCGCTTCATTTTGTGAGAAACTGACCATGGTTAATGCCACCTGAAGTGCATATCATAGTGAAAGTTGGACCAGAATGACTGGCACTCTTTCACCACTATCTCAGAACTTAATATGTTTACCACCTATTAATGATTGCAGGGGAGCAGTGACTGACTACATAGTCCAGGCAGGTGCTTGTTCTATTCCTGTGACCTCAACATGTCTTCCATGTTATCCTCATCCATAATGGGCTCCTGCCTGTCAGGAGGCATAGAAGGCTAAAAAAAATGAGTGTGGGAGATCTTCCCTCTTTTTTTAACCACATTGTTTATCAGTGGACCCTTTCCCACACTTGGCAGAATAGGCATCCAAACCAGAAGGAATTTTGAATTACATTTACCTCCAGCATCTCTAGTTTCTCTAGCTCGAAAGTTGATTCACCTGATTTAACTTGAAACATTTATCAGGGAAGCTTTTCTCAAGAAAGAACATTGAGTTTCCATCTTCCTTGATCTCGAGAAGGGTTATGACATGATGTGGAGATAGATAATTTTACATGACCTCCTCTCCTATGGCTTGCATGGCCATTTGTCCATTTTTACTTACAGGCTCTTCCAGGTCCTTGTAGGTTCTACACTTCCTTATTCATTCCCACAGGAATTTGGAGTCTCTCAGGGCTATGTCTTTGAGTATCACAGTTTTCAGTATTAAGATTGATGCTTCGTGAGCAGCAGTTTTTAGCTTTTTTTATGAGCCATTGGTCTTTTTAATACTATTTATGTTTTACCTTTTTATGAGATTTCAACAACAAAAAAAATAATTTTTTAATACGTATCATTTTTACCTTGTTCGTTTTTGACTATTTTATATCTGTTGCTATGATTTTATTTGTTTTTTTTCATTTTCTTACATTTTTCAGAGAATTGTTTTGCTTCAAAAACAAAATAATTTTTTTTCCAACTGATGGTTTGCTCTTTTATTGATTATTTGGCACAGATAGCTTCATTGATTTGCACCATTCAGTGCCAACCAATCAACTTCAATATTATAATTATTCAGTAAATCACTTTTATCTCTTCAAAAAAGTATAGATACCCCCATAAGTTACATATTCAAGGCTTTTGAAAATTACAACTATTTTGTAAATTTCATGCTCAAAGCTTCTCAAAATTATAGTTACTCTGTAAGCCACACTCATGTCTTCTCATGTGAAAATTGTAATTACACTTCAAACATTCAGGGCTTACCTGTAAAACAGTCTGTTGTCTTACCTTGTGAAAATTCATGTGTTTTAGGACACACATTTAGGTTACTCTGTAAATAACTTTGTAACTGTATGTAACTGACACACTTGCTATTTTTGTAATCTTGGCAAAATAAATTATGATGGTTCTTAAATCTGTTTCTTCTAGAACGTTGTCTGTATGGGGAGTTTTAAAGAAGAAACCAGTAACTAGTGTACAGCTAGCACATGGTCATGCTCCTGAAAATCAACTTCCATTCTGGATTTGTTCAGTTGCATCTCTTCAGAACACAGACATTGTTGCTTCAGGTTTTGTTGAGCATTATTCTATCGGTTGATATGCCTTAAGTTGATTTCAGACTTTCTTCAATCTGTCAAATATTGTAAATATTTTCTATGATACCACAAATATCTTAAGTTTCTGTGTAACACTGGGTAAAGTGTAGCTAAATGATTATTGGAATTTAATAATCAGTTGACCACCAAGTTCATTAATTGATTACATTCAGTAATTGGTTATTCTTATATGAGGCTAATCCTCCTATTTTCATACTATTTTAGTTTTTTTTATTTAAAAGCATTTTAAAAATCATTCATTCAACAGACATTTATAGGTAGAAAAGTTTAATATTAATGTACTTTTTTAAAACTAATTTGTTATACACGAAGATGTATTATGTGCACAATGTAATACAAAGCCTGTAACAAACTTAAAATATTATTAATATCATTCTTTAAGTTTCTTCCTATAAATTTTCACAAGAGTGTTCTAGTAGAGCTAAAAAAAGCAAGTTCTGGTAAAAAGTAATTTTCTTTATATTTCATATGATAAAACCAGTGAAGATTTTTTCACATTGTGTGGTAGATAATTTATAATTCAACGAAAATGAATCATCACAGATTCTAGAAAACCAAAGAATGCAATTAATATTTACTGTTTGCCAAGAAAGCTTGTGATAATGCCAGATGATCTCTTTATAGGGATGAAAGTTGATATGAAAATCAAAAATAATAATGAGAAATGATAACACTACTTGGACAGTTGGAATAATTGAAAACTAATAATTTGAAATTCTAATTTTTATGACATTAATCAAGTTATTTATAACTTTGATGAATCAGTTATTTTACATAACACCAGTCAGTGTTACAGATAACTGACTAATTAAGTTAATTCCTACCTTGGGTATTATTGATTATTGTTCCTTGAGATATTATGATACTTACAATGATGTTTCAGATAATATAGTTCTATTTTTAGGAATTATAGTTTATTATTATAATACAGGTATTAATAGTGGCCTCTACAATGATATTTACTAATTTTGTTGTTGTTGGACTGCTAAACTTGTATTAGTATTTATGATTTTCATGTTGTACATTCATATTAGATTTTAATATTCATAATGAGATTCACTGTCTATGCATGTGTCCAATAGCTACTCCTAAACCACTGGTTGCACTATCTTCTAAATGTAACCAAAAGAATTATCTGAGTTCAGAAATTTACATAAAGGTAAAACTTTTCATCTCAACCTACAGGAAAACTCTTTCTCATAAACTGCTGGACTCACTAGGATAAAATGTTTCACCCAACTCCTTAAGGAACCTGAGTATTTCACAAAAAACATTTTACAGGAATTTCACAAAAGAGAACCCCAAATTTAGCATTGCTATATATTAGAACACTTAAATAAGTAGACCTATTATTACTATTCATAACTTGGTTAAAGAAATTACATTTGTATTATCATGGCAATGATCATTAAACTTGCATAACAGTGGCCTTGTAAATGTGGGCCCTAGCTTTGTAGGATACTTAGTAGAATATTATCTATATTTCTGTAAGTTATAGTTTATGTTATGTTTTTAGTTAACTTTTATCATACTTTGAAAAGCTCTAAATCAGTTTATCTTAATATATACTGTGTTATTGTTTTATATTTCTTTATTTTGTTCTTGTTTTACAGTATTGTCATAACTAATTATTGATTTAGGTTTAACTGATCACAATTAGTTACTGTTGTAGGTTCATATGATGATAATTTTTTTTCTTGATCTAGGCTCACATGATGGTGAAGTTAGAATATGGAAATGTGGAGAAGACTTTCGAAATTTCACGCTCTTGGGTACAGTTCCTATTGTAAGTTAATTTTTTTGTATAACCCCCTGAGTCTAATATATTATATCTGTGTTACAGTTATATGAAAGGATAACATTGGCTTTAAGTTTTACTACTTTTTCTCTTGTATAAAACTTGTGTCATCTTCATGATATAGATCTAGCATGGCCTAGTGGTTAAAACAACTCGCAATCTGCAATAATCAGTCTCACTGTTCATTGTTAAAAGAGTTAGCCCAAAAATTTGCAGTGGGTAGTGATGACTAGCTACTATTCCTCTGGTCTTTCACTTGCTAAATTAGGAATGGTTAGTGCAAATAGCCTTTACATAGCTTTACACAAAATTCAAAACAAATAAAACCAATCTTCATGAAATATCTAAAACTTTAATAGTCTCCCTAAGCTCACATTTAAAGATATTGATAGTTAGTATTATTAATTCTACATATTTGCTTTAACCTAACATTAAGAACTTTCTTGTGATTTTCCTCTTTTACCAACACTGGATGCTTGCTTTCTTGTTTCCACTTCATTTGACACTGCATGCTTTTTTGTTACTTTCCACTTCTACCAAAACTTGTAGAAGGTGCTTCCTTTCTACTTTTCACTTCCTAATACTGAATGCTTGTTTCCAACTTTCCACTACTATTAATACTCAACTCTTGTTTCCTACTTCCACTTCAATTAATACTGTACACTTGCATCTTAATTTACACTTCTACTAATACTGAAGAGTGCTAATAAGAGGTCTAATATTCTAGTCTACTGCTCTTCTCTTTAAGAAAGTGATTGTAAACATTTTGGGGTGGTCTTAAATTACTACTTTTTCCACATGCTCTTGAGTCTTCCATGATTCAACCATTTCAGTATGACAAATACTGTATAAAGACACACACTTTTACCTATGGGTGTCTTAAATTCTGTGTAAGACAAGTTTTTCCTCTGGCAACAGTTGACCTGTGGCTGTATTGGATCCTGTGCAAAGATACACTAGGTTATACCTGGGCATTACACATCCTGTTTAAGACACCACTTTATCCCTGAATACATTTTTGCTCATATTAACCTTCCCTTCCATTGATAATAGCCTATTTCCTCCAACATGGGTAAAATTGTGTATAATTTAACTTTATTGAAGTGGTTCTTTGCAAAATTAGTATCCAAAACGAATCTTTCCTTGTCTAACACTTTAGTGTAG
This sequence comes from Tachypleus tridentatus, assembly GCF_004210375.1. NCBI lineage: Eukaryota > Metazoa > Arthropoda > Merostomata > Xiphosura > Limulidae > Tachypleus > Tachypleus tridentatus. The sequence continues at coordinate 13,283,059 of NC_134829.1, read as the reverse complement.
AACAAAGTTCTCAGCAGAATGATTCTTTGCTATGCACATTGCATTCTTCTTTGTTTATATATATGTGTATCTGCAGGTTAGTAAAGGAACAGTCCATTAGTTTTAAGTTGCAGTTGCAATAAAGGATACCAGCATCTCAATAAAATAATATTTATGCTGCTATAAAAGATAATTTAGCAAATGATAGTGTTTCACATCCATTTGATATGACTAGGTGTTCTTTGAGGGATATGTGCATGCATTCATCCAAATCTGTTTTTACATGTGAATAGTTTCAATACAGTAGATTAACTGTTTGCTTGGTTCACCTGCACAGTCAATTTTAGTATTTTTAAAACTAGATATGAGCTTCTTAAAATTGCACCATAGACTAGGCTTATTAAAATCAACAGTAAATCTCATTTAAAATCATTACAGTCAACCATGCCCTATCTAAGAGCAGCAAGTAGGCCTTTAAAAATTAATAATTTTGTGTATCTAATTTTTTAATGATTCATTTACATTATCATTTTTAGTTGGTTTATTTTTTTATATAGAAAAATATTTGTAAAGTTAAATCCATCTTCTGATAACACCAATAATAGTATTTTAAATATTCTTGGCAGTTGTTTGTATACAAAAACATTTGCAAGTTATATCATTGGTGTCGTACAGATGCAGTAAATTGTTTTATACAAAGAAACTAAAGTATGAGCTTGGATAAAACTAAAGATCCTAAATTTTCACTTGAATTTTAAATCATTTTTAAACTTTGATTTCCAGAAAGGATTTATTAATGCATTGCAGTTTACAAAGGATGGGAAACACCTTGTGGCTGGTGTAGGACAGGAACACCGACTTGGACGATGGTGGAGAATAAAAGAAGCCAGAAACTCCATTGTTATTATTCCTTTGTCATTTAAAACATAATTTACAAGTAAACTGTGTTATAGTTGGTATGAAAAAAATCAATAAAAGTTATTTTTTGAAACATTGTGTTGTTAGATGTTGATTCTAATGGTTTTAATCTATATACTGATGTGATCATTTTTTATTTATGTTTTGACTACACGAGATCAACAAAATAGTATTTTTTTCTGTTGAAAATATAAAAATTATTAGTTATGTACTATGAGCTTTTGCAAACTTAGTAAACCTCTAGTAAGACATATCATTCAAAAACAATTACTAATTTCTTTAAATTTCAGCAAGTTTGAGGTGGTACATATCTTCCTTTTAAAATTTATATTTGCATCATATGTCAGCATCATATATCCTGATTTCTTGAAACTAAAACCAGGATGCCTGTGCACTTCATAATTTTTATTCATTTTTTTAAACTGTTTATTCATTAAGTTTCTTATGAGTACATTACTTTGTTGGTTTTCTTTTACAGAAGACTTTTAAAAGGTTGCTGTTACTAACCTGAGCTACTTTTTTTTTAGATTAATTTTTAAAGACTTCTATAAGTGTCACTCTGGACTATGGTGTTCTAGCCCAGGTTCCCTTTGTTTATTCATCATTATTACTCTGCCTAAACCATCTACAAAGGAATAGATTTAACTTGGTTTTTTCTGTCTCAATCTGTTAACACAAAAACATTAAAAAAGGCATGTTGAGCATGTGTTTATTATTATATTAATGATAAAATGTCTAATTTCAGACCAAAAATTAGTTGAGAAGAGACTTGGTCAAACAATGATAACAACTCGGAGCTTACACTCGAGAATTAGGACAATATTGTCTTTGTTATAATAAGCTCAGTCATTAAAACCATGAAACAAAAAAAGATGTAAAGTAGTGAAAATTTATAATAAAAAATATGTAAAAAATATTTGCTTGACTTTTCCTTCAGTTCATTTCAATTTTGGTTCATACCTTCTATATTATAAGTACTAAATTGAAAAAATTTATTTGAAAGGTTGGTTACCCTTGCTAAACATCATGCTTGAGTACCTGCATCACACCAAGCTTAAGTTGTTTGTGCTTCCTTTATTCTCTGTACAACTTTTCCTGAGTTTGTAATTTGTGAATATATTTTAGCTTTCCTATTGATTTTAAGCAGACATGAATGCCATAAGCTACTTAAAAATTAAAATTTTGAAGTTTATTTTGGATGTGTCTCTATTTCTTATTTGATTCTGATACTGTAATGCTTGTAAATAGTGATTGTGGAATGTCACTCTATAAAACTATGTAGAATTTACAGCAGAGAAGAGGTTGAAGTGAATACTGGATTGAAGAATGTAACAAGATCTAGGGAAGGCACTTTCTCAGACTTAAAAGTTTTACCAACAATGTTGAAAACTGTGCCTGAATACTTAAGATTGTGAAATTGATGAATGTCTCACTGAGCTTTTCCAGCCACATGTTGTCGTATTGAGGCGTACTACATGTTTCTTCCTACATGTGTAACATAATCTTTTGGTAAATTTTAATACATGCAGGTGTATGTGGTTGCAACTCAAAACATCATGCATAAAAGTCTCTAAATTACTTTTGCCCTACCTGTTTATTGTACCAGATCATTCACTTTTAGTATGATGTGTGTTCTTGTGGAAAAGATTTCCTTAAGGTTGAACTTTCTATGTAGAAGTGAATAGCGATCCTTTCCAGCAACAGGTTAGGTGATACATTGAAGATATGACCTCCATTGTTTGTCAGTAATGTAGATAGTGTGCACATCCTGAGAAAATTTGCTTCACACAATTATGTACATAATGCACTGTCTTCTCAAATGGTTATCTTTTTCTCTCTTTCTCTTTCAAGCTCAAATTCTCATTCTAGAAAGTAAAGCTAGATTATTCAATTTTAAGGTAAGATACTCTCATAAGGTTTAATCATTAAAGTTAACAAGTCCTTAAGAAGAATTAGAGACGAACTGTATAAATAAAGACACCATCTTTGGGATCTTGCATTTGCCACATTGTTTTTTTGTTTTTTTAACATTTAATGATGATTATTTAGCTGTTTTTTTTTAGTGTTCAGTCCATTTCATTCTTCAGGTTCCATACAGTACTACTAACCACTAAGTCATACCAACAAAGTCAGTACTACTAACCACTAAGTCATACCAACAAAGTCAGTACTACTAACCACTAAGTCATACCAACAAAGTTGTTATCCAACATGCAATGATTTTCTTCAGCTTCTTTAAGCTTGACAACCAATTCAGTGATACATGATTCATTCAAATGTGAAGTTTCTACTGTACAAATAATGTCAGAAGTTTCTGATAAAGACCATAACTACAAACATATTTTTAGTCATTATCTGCATTTAGGATTCATGACCACATGACTAATGGATGCAGTTATGCATTCTATTCTATCATGATAATAGTGCTCCATTATTGGTGGCATTGGTATCCAAGACAAATTCATCATACAGTTGTGGATATGTTAACACTGCAGCTTTTCACTAAAGCATACTTCAAGAACATTATAGCTTCTTCACATTTCTCACTCTATCTGAAGCGAGTCTCTGTAATTGCAGAACAACTCTGGGATTTTATACCTCCTGTGACAGATAGCTGACACTGTTAATATTGCTTAATTTCCAGACACAAACCAGTATATTTTATATGTAGGACATGTAACCATGGTGCTGGTTTACTTGACCTTTTCCATAGTAAATTTTGGAACACAATTTACATACACAGAGCTACTGTGTTTCCCTCTGTCACATACACTCATGCAGTTCCCTATCCTGGACCTAGTCTGAACTAAGAATCAGGTAATTCTCCCACAGAATAGCAATTTATTCATTACACTGACAAAGCTAAACAATATCATCTCCAGCATGCCATTTTAAAGATATCATTGTTGGAAATGACTACCTTTATTCGAGACAACTAAAGGCTTTTATTTTCGTTCATGTTTAGAGTCTCACCTTTCAGCCAGTATCAACTGGATTAAGCAGTAGTTTCACTTTGAATGCATGTTACACTACTTGATCTACCAGTATCTTAACAGCTCCTGTGTAAACAAGGAACTCTGTCTCTTGCTCTTGTATACTGACAAGCATATATCAAACTCAGCCCTGTCATGAGAGAATTAAAGTGACCACCAAACCTTTCCCCACAAAGCTCTCTGCTCCATTACCCTAAACTGGTGACCAGACTCAAATTGAACTGTATTAAATTTCTTGAGTTAAAGCTATAGTGGTTGCCATTTTATGCTGGTTTTCTTGCTGTTTTTGTTCCATCACTCAAAATTGGCTTTATAGCAAGAAATGGGCAATTTGCTTTATGGTGACCAAAAATTCCACCTCCAAATCATATGCTTTGTTCCTCCTTTCCAGAGTGACATCTGAGTGGAAGCATAATCAGCAGGGGCTACAGCATGAATTCCTTAAAAGGATAAGTACATCTGCTCTTTCACTTGGAATCAGTGAGGTTGTGTTACAATGTCAGGAGGTGTTGATAGGCTAACCCAAGGGTACCTTCCATAGAATGGTCTGTTTAAAGATTTTTCCTCTTTTACAGCTGATTAAAAGTTACTTCTAGGTCTGACCATTAGAGGATAGGCCTTAGGCAATAGCTTAAGTGAACTACACAAAACAAGGGATAGCTGAGGCTAAAGGAATTTCATGACTTTCTTAACTAACATGGTATATGAAAATTCCACTTAAACATGTGATATAGGACTGCACTATTCATCAAGCTCTCCAGTTGTCAAGATGTACATTTTTTTTCATATTTATGTACTTTCTTTTATTTGTGTTGATCTTGGATGCAGAGATTTGCTCAAGTTAAAAAATCAAATTTCTCTTCTTCAGTGAATACAAGATGCAGATTTACTAGCTGATAATTATCCATGATTTCTTAGTGAAGTGTGTTTTCTTATAGCAAAGCCACATCAAGCTATCTGCCAAGCCCACCAAGGAGAATTGAACCCCTGATTTTGGCATTGTAAATCAGTAGAGTTATCACTGTACTATTGGGAGGGCTTCTTAGAGAAAAGGTAACTCATGATGTTCTGCAATGCATGGTTCTCTATTAGGTTGCACAATTAGATAATGATCATTGACCAGGAGTTCCAATGCTCTTGCAATCAGATTGGGGTGAACAAAGGTTGTTAATTTTGGTTTCCATTCGAACAAACTCAGCTTTATTAAGTTTATTGTGTTTAGTATTTAATACCAGGTTACTTCCTGGCAGGCAGATTTTGTACAATTTACATCTTTTATTAAGTTTAGTTTTGTAAAGCTTAAAGTGTTTTCAGTTTAATTTACTTTAACTTAACATTGGGGATATTTTATTTTTTTAGTATAGTTTACAGGGGAACTAATACTGCACTTGTAAGAGAAATTAATTAAAGGTCTCTCCACACCTCTAAAATCAGTTCAATACACCCACAGTAAACATTGGCCTTTATTTTGTTTAGGGTTTATAACTTTATGAATATCGATTGCCTTTTATTCATGAAAGGCTGAGCTAGAGTTTGAAAATAATAATAATAATAAAAAACAGTAATGGAAATTCAAATATTTTTCTTTCGGAATCCTGGCCATGTAGAGAGAAAGAGATCTATTCTGAGAAGATAAAAAACAAGTGTTACGGGTTTTACATTATTTTTTGTAATATACTTTGACAAACAGTTGAAAATGATCTACTAGTTGAATTATTATGTAAGTTCATTCCATAATGACATAACAGACTATTAGTTAATTCCTCCCTTTATCATTATTCTTATAATCATTAACCCCTAAGTTTCACTGTGTCGGTATTTGGGTATTGATGATGTTAAATACCCAGGAGGGTCAGGTACATTTGACCTCTTCCTCCCTCCCGAACGATTATAGCGTCTGTCTTTAGGGTTTTTTTTTGTTTGTTTTTTAAAGCTTTGGGCCGGAGTAAAAGAAAAACATCATACTCAGGTCCATTTCAGGGCTCAGTCCATGCATGGACGAACAAGAAGTTTTTTTTTCTTCATTTATTTTTTTTATATATATATTTTTTGTATTTTCATATATATATATATATATATATATATATTTTGTATTTTTCTCCTTTTTCTCGATTGAGAGAATGCTACAACTACTTGTAGTAACACACACAAAAAGAAAGTAATAATAATAATTATTATTCAATACTTGAATAATAATTCAAAAAGAGAAAAAATAAAAAAAATAATAAAAATAATAATGATTAAAAAGAAAATAATAATTATAATAATAAAAAGAAACAAGGACTAAGTGTCTAGTGCATAGTGGCCAGCTTGTGTTACATTTCTTAAATATATGTTAAAAGGGGAGAGGTATTTAGGACCATTTACATCATGTACGTGATATCTGTCGAGATCACACATTAAGTCATTTTTATGCCAATTTTTATTGAAGTATTTTAGAGAATTATGCAAGAGTCTTTCAGATATAGTGTCTATGTTTGCATACTTGTGCATGAATGTGGTTGAGGTGCTACGTGGTACTTTATATGCTGAAGTTAGTACTGAATTTGTATACGTTGAAGTTTCTGTATATGTGTGGGTGCTATGTTAATCCAGGCAGGTGATGCATATTCTATTGTTGGTCTAATGTATGTTTTGTAAATTTTAAGTATGTTGTCTGGTGATGTTCCTTGGATTTTACCTGAAAGACTTCGTGCATAGTTTGCTCTTTTCCAGATTCGTATCAGTACATTTTTAATATGTGGTAACCACGTTAATTTTGAATTATAGGTTAGACCTAGAAATTTAGCAGAAGTAGCAGTCAGTAAAAGTGATCCATTCATATAGAGTTTTGGTGGATCTTTTTTCAGCTTATTCAGTCTGCTGAATACTATGACTTGAGTTTTTGGAATATTGATTTTGATTCTGTATTTCTGGCAGTATTCTTTGATGTTATTTAGAACTGGTTGTAGGTTCGTTGCTGCTATTGACGGAGTGGGGGCGCTTTTCCAGACTGCTACATCGTCAGCGAACTGTGATGCATAACCTAAATTTAGGTCCGACAGAGGCATATTACTCACGTACATAATATAGAGCTAACAACCCCTCCCTGCGGGACTCCTGCTTCGGGTGAAAAGGACCCTGAGTGGGCCCCATTTACATTTACTTTACACATTCTGTTATCCAGGAAGTTGGACAGCCAGCGAATAGTTTCCTGGGGTAATACCATTTCAAGTAATCTATGTCGTAAGCCGTTATGCCACACTGTGTCAAATGCTTTCTCAATGTCGAGAAAGCAAGCTACAGTGCATTCTTTTTTGTTGAAGCTGTCGGTAATTGATTCTGTAAGTCGAATCAGGTGGTCTGTAGTTTGGCGGTTTTTTCGAAATCCATTTTGAATTTCTGGTAATTTTGAATTTTCTTCTAAGTAAACTGACAGACGATTACTAATTATCCTCTCTAATACTTTGCCAATACAACTGGTTAAGCTAATCGGGCGGTAGTTGTTTGGTTTATTCGCTGGCTTTCCTTCTTTCTGGAACATTAATATTATTGCTTCCTTCCAAGAAACGGGGATATATCCAGCTGATAGTGAGAGATTAAATAACGCTGTTAGGTGTTCATATAATCTCTGAGTGCCTTGTTTTAGGAGGATAGCTTGAATACCATCTTCTCCAGGGGCTTTGTTTTTTGTGTTGTTAATAGCAGTTACGACTTCTGTTACAGTGATATGTTTTATCAGATGATGAGTGCTCCAGTCTTTTGTTTTTTTCTTGGCGTGTAATAGTGTTGACTGGAAATTTAGGTGTAAAAATGCTTCTGTTTTGATCAATAAAGTTTGTGACTGTATTATAAAAGTATCTGTTCATGTCTGGTTCCTGATGTGTCTTGAACGTGTTTTCTAGGTGTTTTTTAAATATCTCGGCTTTTTCTGTGTTAGTGTATGCTGTTTCTCCATCCAGTTCCAGTGGTGGATATACTGTGTTTGTTGTTCCTGTATTTGTAAATCTTTTCAAGTGTGTCCAGAATTGTTTAGGATCAGTTTTGTGATTTAGATCGGAACAGAAGGTTAACCCCTAAGTGCGATTTTTTAAGTTTGTTTTGAATTTCGCGCCAAGCTACACGAGAGCTATATGCGTTAATCCGTCCCTAATTTAGCAGTGTAAGACAAGAGGGAAGACAGCTAGTTGTCACCACCCACTACCAACTTTTGGGCTACTCTTTTACCAACGAATAGCAGGATTGACCAAACATGATAGCACTCCCATGGCTGAATGGGCGAGCATGTCTGGTTTGACGGGGATCCGAAACCGCGACCTTCAAATTACGAGTCGAATGCCTTAATCACCTAGCCATTTGTTTTTTATTTGCTATTTTTGTTATGCATTTGGAACCAGGTACGACGAAAAAGAGAGAGAAAAAGGCTTGGTTTGTGCAAATCATCAGACATAACTGTTGATCATTTTGATTTTGAGTAGATACGAAGTATTAGTATTTGAGTGGTATTAGGGGTTTAACACCAGGTTCACCCAGTGGTGACGTACAGATATTATTAATACTGCGATATATTATGTAAATTTATGGTCACATGAGATATACGCTCGCGGCTTAATTAAAGACTGAATAAAATTCCTGCCGTAAGATTTAACACGTTAGTTTATGAGATACAGCTGAAAAAGTATTAGTTTTGTTTATTACTCGATATTGCTATTACTTTTGTTTAAATACGCAGTGGTGTCTCAGTGAAACTAGATTTGTTTTTTTCCTTCGTCCATGCCTTTTCCCGATTCCTTTACTGAAATAATTATTAACCTTAATGTTCTATTCTTCATTATTGTCGGTATCAAGTCCTGGCCAATTACTTTCTTATTTACTGTATTTTATTAAGTTATAAACTTTGTCTCCCAGTTATTTGAAAGTCACAGCTTGGATTTCTGTGGTTCTTAAAGTTTAATAAATTTAGTTTTTGTATTGCAACTTTACTTGTAGTGGCTATTTCTGTTTCATTTCGTTACAATACACAAAATTCATTTCATATGAGTATACATTTGAGGTATATAAAAAAAAAAAAAGGCCCGGCATGGCCAAGCGCGTAAGGCGCGCGACTCGTAATCCGAGGGTCGCGGGTTCGCGCCCGCATTGCGCCAAACATGTTCGCCCTCTCAGCCGTGGGGACGTTATAATATTACGGTCAATCCCACTATTCGTTGGTAAAAGAGTAGCCCAAAAGTTGGCGGTGGGTGGTGATGACTAGCTGCCTTCCCTCTAGTCTTACACTTCTAAATTAGGAACGGCTAGCACAGATAGCCCTCGAGTAGCTTTGTGAGAAATTCCAAAACAAACAAACAAACAAACGAGGTAAAAAAAGTCATTTTAAATGTGATAATTTTAATATTGATTTTGTCCACACAAAAATAATAATTAAGTCTAAATATTCAGATTAAAAGATAAACGTACACGGTCAGCCAAATATGCTGAAATGCTTGTTTGTTTATGTTAAGAGTGTGTGTGTGTGTGTGTGTGTTTTCTTATAGTGAAACCAAATCAGGCTATATACTGAGTCCACCGGTTTATATTATGAGATACTCAGCTGTGCCAACTGCGGTTATAGAAATTCGATTTTTAGTTTAAGTCCTCAAGTTTATCGTGAGCTTTTGTGGGTAGCTAAAATGCCTTTTTATATAACTTTATTCTTTGCATAACTAAAAATATTTTTGTACATAACAGTTCTATCTCTAGAGAAAATAATAATAAAAAAAATAAAGGTCTACTATTTATTATTATTTTGTTTTGATTCCGTAGATCTGAAATTGGTGTTAAAAATCCAATTTTCTTCTGTATTGTTCAATAATCTACTAATTTTTGGCTGTTGATAGGAAGTTTTCTCAGAGCTTCTTTGTAATTTATCTTCTCTATGTGGTAGACATTGCAATCTTGGGCACTGATGTGATTTTATTTTAGATTACTTCGCCGTTAGAAGGCTAAGATGGAGGAAGTAGGATGAGATAGCATATCAAAAGTGGATTTTAAGTCATCTTATATTTGTGTTTTCTGTACTTTTTTCTGTTTAAGTGTAGGTAAGTAAGCATGTATTACTTGTGTTACCAAACGGGAAAGTATGTAATTAAGCCGTTTATTTTTTATGTTATGTCAAAAGATGAAATGTTCGTGAAACGTGAACAGATAATATTAATGCGACATAGTATAACTTACTACTTGCTGCAACAGTACATGAATTATCTGCTGTGAATTAGGTAACTGAAGTAATTGGAGATACCAGTCAGATATGGAATTTTTTCGGTCATTAAATATTTAAGATAGGTAACTTCTTTAGGGATGGATGGGAAGGTGGTTACAAGTAAAAAAAAACAAAACAGGTTAATTTATAACGGATGTAACTAAAGTGTGATTTGTAAAGGATGAAATGAAAGAAAAGCAAAAATTAAATTGACTGGAATAATAGGAGATTAAAGAATATCAAGATAATTTGCCAAGCAGGAAACTGGGAGTAAACAACTGTATGGTATTTGGAAAAGATTAACTAAAAAGTTAATAGGATTACATCAAATATATTAAGAGTAGGAAAATGGAAATTTGGCCTTTGATGGGAGATATCTGATTATTATTGGATGGCTAGGTTATTAAATTCTACTTTTTTCTTCAATTTATGCAAATGAAATCTAGATTAAAGTAGTATTCCCTGTCATATACCACATGGAAATGATTCTAAGCTTTTTAAGTGAGGGAGTTTTAGAAAGTAATTTAAGAAAGTTTAATGTTTTATTGGATAACCAGCATGGTTTCACTAGGAGAAAATCCTCCTTTAATAAACATTTGATTTTCTTTTAAGTGGCTACTGTTTATGTAGATAAGAGTACAGATGCAGATTTGGTGAATCTAAATTTTCAGATTTTCAGAAAGCATTTGACAAGGTGCCACATAAAAGGCTTATAAAAAATTATTTTTTTTAGTGTGGAGGACAGGTTGGCTGACTGGATAGAAGAATGCAGAGGGTTTTTATAAATATATTTCAGTCTAACTGAAATAAATGTCACAAGTGAAGTATCTCGGGGCTTGATGTTAGAAATTTTTTTTTATATTTATATCAAACAAGATGAAGTATACCAATCCTTTGACCAGGTTATTAACTTTAAAAAAATGTGGGGGTGGATGTTTGATAAATAAAACAAAAGTCCTAATTATTACATACACAATTTATTACACATTATTACAGTGTTCATTATTACCTGACCAAAAGTTTTGTATAAGCTTTAAGAACTCACTGTGTATATACTTAAAACATGATATACATTATACGATGATCAGAATGACTTTGTATGAAAAGGTGGTAGCTAAAGTAGTGGTGGAAAGGATGAGTTCTGTTACCTACTTTCCACATCCAGCTGTTAAGTTTTTCCATACTGTTTCATCTTATTAGTTAATTGACAGTCAATGATGATAAAAGTGTCTTATGAGCTGAAGTTGTAAGGTTGTGGGTCAAATTGGAAGTGGATGCAACTCGGGAAGCGGCTCCTCATATAAGTCTTATGGTGGCTGTTGGAGTAGAAACTCACCAGTTTATATATTATTGCAATTGTGGTGGCCATTCTTTTCATTGCATTTTTCCATAAAGACTGTTAATGAACTCTGTGATGTGTGCCTTCTCCATGTGTATTCCTTCTTGTCATCAAGAGATACATTCCCAATGTGTATGTTGTGTTATATCAAATTTAATTGTTTCTTTGGTGTAAGGACATGGTGCCATCTGTGAATGAAGATAATGGTAACTTATATTAGATAAAAAAACTGCTAAATAACAGCAGTAATGAATGGGTATGTGAATCTCCTGTTAACCCTATCACAATGGGCTCAACATAAAATACATGGGCTTGTAAACACATTTGCTCACATTAAGTGTTAACACTATAACTTTTAATGCTGTATGTGTAACTTAATAAAATTTGTTAGACTGATTCCAAGTCTTTTGTACACAAAAATTCAGATTTTTTAATGATATTTTTACTAAAAGTTTTGTTTGTAAAAATATCAAGTCTGTTTCTTAGTAGTTTGAGTATGAAGTGATTTTAATGTCATTATTAACAATTCCATTATACCAAATATTTATGTAATGTCTAAAACCTTCTTAATGCATTTCAAATGTTTGTTTTCAGTGAAACTTCATATTTTGTGTTATTTTCTCTACCCTAACTATAAGGGTCAGTCAATTTGACTGTAGAAAAATAAGAAATAAATATAAATTATGTTTTTTTCATGCTAAAGTGACTACATTTTATAACATGTATACAAATGTTAATTCTAAGTAGCTTAAATCTTATAATGTTATATGTATATATGTATTATTTTTATTATAGTAACCTTTCAGCTGTGTCTGGCTGACAGTACAGAAGTTCCAATGATGAGGTACACATGTACTTGTGTACCAGTAATATAAAACTGACCTCTAGTCAGACTTTTCACTTTAACCTTTACAAAGTGACCTGTCTTGGCTGTGTTTTAATGGATTGGAATTTTGTAAAATAGTCACTTTTCAATTATACATAACATATGTATATAGATTATTACTATTTACAAAAAGTTTTTAAACTTATTTTGTCTTAAAACATAGAACAATAAACAACTATTCCTTCTTGTTGCAACCATTGTACTTGGTTGCTTCTTCTTGTATCTTTCTAAGTCTCTAGAAATTTCACAGTTGGGAGATGTGAAATGATATAATTTGTTTTAGGTTTTATATATACATTTCAGTAACTAAAAATATAACCTACCTGCCTGAAATCTTCAAAAGAATGAGATAGTGTCCTAACACATTATAATGGCTAAGAACACTGCAAGGAGTCATTCTGAGCTTTATTTATGGTAGTTATTGACATCATGACACAAGTAAGTATATGTAAGAGATTGTTTCCAAAAATGGAACCACAATGTATGAGTTGGTACATGAAATATATCCCAGCAAATTGAAAAGAGAAAAGGTTTTTATTTTTTGTTTTAGCTTGTTAATAATGCTACTTTGAGTTACAAATTCATATGAAAGTACAGACTTTTTATGTGGACATCACAAACATATAATTTGAACCAGTGTTGCATTCAGCATACCATGTGGCACACAAAAATTGATGTTTAAATGTTTGTGCCATCAATTCTTTTCAACCACTTCTTTATTTTTTCTCTATCCAGATTGTGCTTTTCTCCCTGAAATATCTGCAATGTATAGGCTGATAGCGCATTCACCCTCTATATCTCTTCTTTATTCTCATTTGGATCAGTCACCTCACCTCCACTCTCCTGCTATTTGTTTTATCTTTTCATAGTTCCTGATCCCACCTCTTCCTTCAGTGGAATCCCTCATCCACTTACGATCTTTTTTCAGTTACTCTTGCTGTATTTATTCCTACAGCTTATCCATTTAGCTTATCATTTGTTGGGTAGAGAGGTAGGTGGGCATTTCCAGGTCATCTCCCATCAAATTCATCACCTAACTCACTCACTGGCTGCTCACTTCCATCATCCATTGGAGAAGATTGTTTGGGCTGACATGTGAATGAACTTTCAGACTTTTGTTGCACACTATCTCTAGTTACTATTCTTCTGACATCATACCGTCTTTGACTGGGTAAGATTTTTTTTCCTTACCTTTGTTTTTTTTTTACAGAGCCCTATCTCTTGTCCCTTACATGACTGTTCAGCAGCAAGTGCTGCCTACCAGTGTATACTTAACCCTATGACCACCAGCACTCTTATTAAATTCCTTTATGAACATCACAAAGTGTTACTGAATTATCTTCAAAATTTAACTAAAGCACTTTACTGTCAATGTAGTTTAATTAACTTAATATTATCAAGTATGTTATAATTCAAATGTTTTATATTATTAAAGCTGTTATTCCTTTATTTCTAAAGAAACCTTTGAAACAAAGAATTCAAATTTCAGTTCTTTGTTATGTGGTGCATGTGCAGTTGAACTATCTTACATTTAGTTGCTTATGCTTCTTTACAGATTACCCTCAGTATCTCTCTGACAGTCTGTATGGGATTCTATGCATACAAGTTTGAATTCCAAATATTAATTTTGTATTAAAATATTGTTAGAGTTCTGAGAAAATGTTTTTATATCAACTATTTCAGCAAGATGCCAGGCTCCCATTCCAAAGTGTTAAGCAACAGTCTTTTGTACCATTGAATGGGATGCTTATAACCAATAGAAAAAGCATATTTCTCAGTTAATATCTCCAGGTTAGGAGGCAAGTAAGTAATAATTATTTTTTAGAGGAAAATAAAATTTTACTTTATATTGTAGAAATCACTTCCCTAGCTTGCTGTTATTTTCTTGCCTTATACATTTACTTTGATAGGTAGTTAAATTGCATTTAGGTTGTACTCATTACTTTTCTAATCATGAGTTATAAAAAGAGGTGAGAGCAAGCATTATGCTATAGTCTTAAGCAATCATAATTTTATCACTTGTAGGAACCTGTTAACGTTCCTATGAAAAGTGAGGCCTAATAGGCCCCAGAGCAACTTGAAAGGTTATTAATATTAAGCTAATAATTTTGTATTTAAATAAAATTGCCATTTAATTTAATGAAATGAAATCAAATGAAATGGCAATTTCATTTAAATACAAATTTATTAGCCTAATATTAATAACCTTTCAAGTTGCTCTGGGGCCTATTAGGCCCCACTTTTTTGTAGGAGTGTTAAAGTATGTAGGTATAAATAACAACAGATAAAAAATTGTTATGGAAAATAAAACATTAAAAATTAAACATTTTGAAAAGGTAAAGACTTGAAATTATGAATATGACCCAGTAAAGATATTTTAAGTTTATTCAATGGAGAGATAAAAGGCAAATACATATTTTCATTTTTTAATTTAAAATTTTTCTTCTGCACTGTATGTTGCTGATAATAACTAGGGTTAATATATAGTAGAGAAAATAGAAAATAAAATATAAACTTTTACCTTAAAACTTTTGTTAATTAGTTAGGAGCTTTTAGACTCAATACAAATGAAATGCAAAAATTGTAAGATATTAAGTAGTATTTTTATACATAACATGAAAATCACTTTGCAGGTAAACTGTTTGGGGTCTGAGTGCAAATTGCTATATTAAGTAACAGTTCGTTTTTGTTAGAAACAGTACAAACAATTTGAATTAAATGATTTTTGTTTTGTTTTTTTGAAACAACATACTTTTAGGAAAGTTCTTGTTAAATTCCAAATGATTTCATCCATTAGTTTTATTTTTGGAACAGAATATAATGATAGAGACATTAGGTCATATAGATTGTATGATGTGGTCATCATGGACTTAATCAAAACCCTCACAATTTAGGATTGTCCTGGACAAATTCAGCACTTACCCATGAGATTGGATGTTCCACAAAGACCACTCAAAGTATCCTTGCAGAGCTAATTTTCCTAAACAAGGCTTGTTTCAGATCATACACTGCTGTGTACTAGTATGAATAAAGCAAGGAGGTATTCCCTACTCATCCTTTGTTAGTAGTTTGAAATGTAGTGCAGTCCTGCTTTTGAAAATAGGGTTTTTATTTGGTCAGCAGTTGCTCTGTCTTGCAGTGACTTATTTTTGCTGGCTCCCACCATGCTTTCATACCCTCTTTTTATGGAGCAAGGGAGTCTTTGTCACTCACTATTCCCTATCTGCTTGGGTAGTGGATCATGGAGGATGCCCTGTAAGTGGGATCAGTTCCACTCAATAGAAAATAGGCCAGTGGTGTTTAGTACAGTTCACCCCTTTGGTTAGCTTTCCTCCATCCTACCACTACTTGGAAGCTGGGTTCCTTGAAGGTAGTTGTTGGATTGGTGTAGGACCAACAAATGTTAGTTCTTGCATAGTTTCATGATGGATGTTACTTTCTTATTCTGCTTCACTAGGCTTTAAATGAAGATAATAGGGACCCTCCTCCTTCTGCTGACCAAAAACTGAATTTTCAATGCTGCCTTGTTTTGAACTGCAGTTTACCAGTTATATCTTTGATACACCCAAACAAATAGCACTTTCTAAAGTCTGATGCTGGTCTTGGATTATGTTTGCTTCTTCTGTCTCTCTTTGTAACATTTCCCTTATATTCCAGGCAAAGAGTGTACCCTGGTACAGACAAGGTACTGTCTCCAGGTGTAGGATATTGTATACCATGGAGTTTCTTTGGTCACTTCCCAGAGTAGGTTCATTTGGGTTAAATTTTGCACCTGACCCTTTATAGCTTTAAAGTTGGATTCTATCTAGATGTAAGAAGAGATTACAAATCATATTGGAAGTTCACATTTTTCAACAATGAAAGTATATTTCTGATAGATACTCACCTTCTCTCACACTTTCTACTTATTCTTCCCATTTCTGGTGCATATACTTGCGTAATCTCAAAGTGGTGATTGAACAATCAGTATAGCTGAGCTAGGTGGCTGTGCATGCAACAACACAGTAATATCACATAGAAACATTAGATTATGTGGGAGCCTAAATGCTGGTAGTGAGTGAAGAAGTTTACATATAAAGAAAGCATTGAATTTGGAAAAGCTAGATGTGATGGTAAGTGAGTAAGTTGCATGGAATGTGAGAGAGTAAAGAATTATGACTAAGTGATGACCGTGCCAAGGACATTCAAAGGTTTCAATTTGGATGTTTTGTTGATATCACGTGTTGAAACCCAAAATGGAAAGTTCTTTCAAAATTTCAGAGGCAAATAACTGTTTGAAATTTTAGTTATAAAAGGTTTAAATTTTAAGCTCTGTAAAATAAAATTTTATTGATGTAGTTTATTGTGCTAACTTTTGTACAATTAGATTTTCTTGTGTTAGGGAGGTTTGTTAGCAAATAATTATGCTAGTCGGTGATAAATTTCTAGCCGGTGATATTTTATTTTGATAGTTATATTAATAAATATTGTCTTACAATACATTCTTTTTTTTTATCGTGAAGATGATTTACTTATTATTATTGTAGTTGGCGTTGAACTGGACTAGGGTTTATCAGTCTGTTCTGAAATTTCTTTACCTGTTACTTCATGTATATTTAATGTTTATCCTATTTTAGTTTTCTAGGTGATTATTATGAGCAAGGCTCTCAAAATAGGAAAAAAAACTTGTGTTTTTTCTGTACACTGGGATTTTCATATTCTAGATCATGACCCATTGTGAAAGATGTTTATTCTTGTTTGCTTCTAAGATAGGCCATTTTCTTCACAAATTTGCTCATGTTGCTTCTTAGTACATTTTGTCAACCATCTTTATTTCGTGTTTTTCTTAATTTTACTGTTTACCTCACTTTTCAGTCTTACTGTTTTTCCAAAGCCAGCCTCTTTACCTTACTTTTTGACTGCTTTGTGTGAATGATTAAAGTTTTTTTTTTAGCACTGGAACCACCAGGGTTTCACTTACATCTAAAACTGCCATAATTTTGACTGCTACATGTTACAAAATCAGTATTAAAATGAAATACATTATTGGATACAACTCAAAAGTTTTATTTTGATACATCAAATTAAATATAATTACAGTCAGAAATCTATTAAATTGAAATGTTTTGCAAAAAACATACAATGATAGTTTAAATACTGTAATAAAATAGACATATCACAAGAAACAAGTTAGTAAGCAGGCATAAACAGTTATATGTATGTACAAACTAGTAGAAAACTTATTCTAAACAATATACATTTATAAAAAAAAAAAGACTGAAAAACCTGCAACTCCCACTATAAACTAGCCTAAGTGACACAATCCACACATGTGGAATACTTGTAAATTTTTGCTGTACATTTACCACACACAAAGCGCATTTACCTGAAGCTCTGTGTTTATTACGTTCAGCTATCTGGCATTGTTTTCTTTTCCATGATTCATTGGATACAGCATTGGATTTAGGCTGTGATGCTTGATACTTTTCAGTTTTTTTAACATGTATGTTTTTCAAAGATCTGAGGCTAGCTTCAAGATGAAATTCTTCCTACTTATATTTTCTCCAGTGATACTTGGACAAAACAAAGGAATTTATGGCTGTCCAGAACATTGTAAAATACAGCAACTGGCAACCAAAAAGAACCATCTTTTCCTGATTACTGAGATATCACATGGTTTGCAACATCCACTTTGTACTTTGATTATAGAAAAGCAAAGTCTGTTTTTCATTTTAGTGGTGTCAGTGACAATGGACATGAGAAGAGAGCTGAGAATAGATGCATTATTTTGTGGCTTCCACTTGTAAACAGTCAGCACAGCAAAGTCATTTTGTTTCAAAATTCTATTGGTGTACAGCTCGTAAGTTTATTGTAGATAGCAGAAGCTCTGCTCTCGATTTGTTCACTGTTCGAGCTAGATTAATTAAGTGAAAAAATTGTCTGTAATCATGTTCCTCCCCTTTCCTAAGTACACTGCCATTGATGTTACTATCACACTGTCTGACCAGCTAAGAGAATTTCATCTTTTTCTACATTGGGAAAATGAATCAGAATGTAAATATCTAAAAATGGCTGGTATGGGTAGAGAAAGTACTAGTAGAGGAGCAAACAATGTTTCAACCTTCTTCGGTGATCGTCTGGTTCACAAAAAAAGAAAGAAGTAACTAATTGACCGATAGTTAACCACATGTTTGAAAGCGGTGGTGTAATTGAGTGTAGAAATGTAGAGAGCATGCACAGATGTTGGATTACATTTATTAATATAGGTATAAAGGTGTTCCTTTGTATTGGTTTATTTTGGGCTTGAGTTGTTGTATAAGTAAGGCTTTAATTTTGCATTTGTTTAAAACACATAAAGCATATCAAAGTGCAGTAAACATAAATGCAGAACTGAACTGAAAACATGTCAATCTATGAAGAATTCAGAAGATCATTGACACATACTTTCTCAGATTACAGTTCATTGAATACAAAAGTATCATTTACGAACAAAATGGCAAATTTTATTATTAGATTCAAACCCACATGGTGAATAGGGGAAATTCCCACAAAAATTAATATTTTTGTTTATGATCAACAAAACTTAAACAGCTGCTTACCGACTTTGGGGCAAATGCAGTCGTAGTTTGAACAAAAAAAAAAACAATAGGGATAATCCAAATCTTGAAAGTTTCTTGTGTGTGTTTAATGATAATGACAATATTTCTAGTAATAGTCTCAATCTCGCATGGATCTGATCCAGTGTATGGAAGTTCGCCTCCTTTATACAATACTGTATCATTATGTGCAGCATTTGAATCAGTTTACAATCAGAATCTAACACTCATACCTGAAAATACATTCAAAGGATTATATCATTGATTAAACAGTAAGCCATAGAACATTGTTACACATTCAGATAAAACTACATATAATAGAATCTGAAAGTAATCCGAAATTACAACTAGTACTATTTTTAAATGCATAAGATTTTCATTTCAGAAAGGTGATTTGGCTGGCCGCTTCTAACTTATACAAATTGTCATTTGACGTGGAAGATGCTTGAAATTTTGCATGATACAAAATAGATAAATTGTGTTGAGAAAAACTTTCATCAAAACTTCACACTCCTCACCAAAATCACTGATTTTCTGAGGATTATTGAGGATACTGAAATTTAACGCTTAGACGTAACACTGAGAGCTATGATAATCACAAATGTTGGCCAACGTGTCTAATATATTATAAATACATCATACATTATCAAAATACAATATTCAATCATTCAGTAATTCAATACTGTTCTCTCTCCGATAGCACAACTAGTTTGTGAATAGGGTGTTTCAAGATAATTGGCTGAGATAGTTGCTTTCCTTCCCTAGACAGACTGGGATTCCCAGTGAGGAACTTCACCTTTCTTACCAGATTGTCTTGGTTAGGTATAGCTTCTACAACCTTGCCAAGTCTGTAATAACTTTGTACTATATCATCATCTTTCAACAGGACGATATCACCATCTGCCAAGTTCCTACATTTATTAGTCAATTCTTGTTTCTGCTGGAGGTTTTGTAGATAGTCTTTCTTCCATATTGTCCAAAGTCATCAGCCAGGAATTATACTTTCCTTCATTGCTTGGTGGCATACAAGTCCTCTCAAACAAAATTTCCCAGTGGGAGCATTAGGAATTTTGACTTCATTGTGAGAAGATGACTATGTGTCAAAGGTTCTGGTTCACAGGGTACATTGAGGTTTCTAAGAGTCATCGGCCAACTGTTGACAATGGCCATTACCTTATAGAAGAATGTTGTGAGAGTGGCAGGGTCAAGTCTGGAGCTGTGTTGTCTCAGCAATGTCATCAGAACACTTCTCACAGTGTAGATTTGTCTCTCCCATACCCCTTCCATGTGGTTTGAAGAGGGTGGATTGGTGAAGAACTCTGCCTGGGATGCTACAAGGAAATCCTTAATCTTTGACATCTCAGTTTTTGATGCTGCCTTTTGCAATTCATGTGATGCTTCAATGAAATTTGATCCTTCTTCACACCTAATAGTTTGAACAGGATCTCGAATGGCTAGAAAGCACTACAGAGCATTAAGGAAAGCATCTGTTGACATTCATCAAGTAGCTCTATATGGAGTGCTCTGGATGCCAGATAGGTTATGAGAAGACCATATTTCTTACATTTCTTTCAACAAATTTTCATCACAAAGGATCCAAAACGATCCATGCCAATGTGAGTAAAAGATTGTTTGAATTCTGTGAAGATTCTGTTTGCTCCTTTGGAAGATCATCCATTTTTTGAGTATGTAGCTTGCCTCTCAGTTTCCTGCATGTTACACATTTGTACAAGTGAGAGGAGACTGCTCTGGTTCCTCCAACAATCCAATAACCCTTTGACCAGATTTCATGTAGGATAAAACTGCATCCTTGGTGAGCTACTTTCTCATGAAAATGCTTGATGATCGAATTGACTAAATGACCATTTCTGGGAATTATGATGAGATGTTTCATATCATAGTTTGCCAAGCTTCGTTGCAACCTTCCGCCAACTCTGAGAATCCTGTTGTGGTTCAGTGGTCTTATGGTCAGTCCTTTGTTTTGATTGATGGCCTTTATTTCCTCATGGAAGGAGGTACTCTGATGCATGCAAATAATGGAGTTTTCTGCAGTTTTCATCACTTGTATTAGGCTGATATTTTCTTTCCCCTTTTTCTTTGCTATATACCTCTGGATTATAGCAAGAGACTTGACTGCCTGGAACCAATCAGAACAATGTTACAGCCATTCTAGGAGTACCGACCCACTTTGACCTTTCTCTGCACTGGTTGCCAACACCTTCCTGACTTCATGGCCATCTCCTTTTTGTGTTGTGTCCATGTCATTGCCCAAAAGTAGCTGTGAATCCCAGAGGAAAGAAGGACCAGTGAACCAAGTGGATGTCTGTATTTGTGAAGCATGTTCAGCTGGGTTTTGGTCGGTGCACACATATTGCCACTGGCTTGGATTTCTCTGATCACTTGGACTCGATTGGCTACAAAGATATGAAAATGACAGGCTTCATTATTAATGTAGCCAACCACTATCTTTGAGTCTCTCCAAAAGTGTTCCTGCATTGTGGGTTTCATCTTGTTTTGGAGTACATTGCTGTGAGCTCCAACCTTGGTAGGGTTACAACATTCAGTAGAGCAACTCTGGCTTTACCCAGTACCAGAGAACAGTGTACTTGTCCTTTACTGTTTAATAAATAGAGGCGTGTGCATTGTCCATAGCCTGAGAGGCTTGCATCTGAGAAATGGTGGAATTCCCTGCAATGAATGGTTTCAAAGTCTCTTGGCTTGAAGCACCTCAGAAGTCTCAGGCAAGAGAGGAAGCCCACTTCCACCAGTCACTCTTCCCATTTTGATTGTAGATCTGATGACATTGGCTCATCCTAGCCAGTGTTTTCTCTGCACAGCTGCTGCAAGATCTGCTTTCCAAGTAATGTAAAGGGAGCAATACTTCCTAGTGGACCATACACTAATGGAACAGTTGAAAGAACACCTCTACGAGTTAGTGGTCATACTGGTAGGCAGAGGCAGAAATTGAATTTGTTCAATTTGATATACCACTGAGTGCCGAGCTCTCATTCATTGGGAAGCTGGTCAAAGTGTAGATCTAGGTTCTACAGTTCTTTAGATTTTTCTGACTCGGGGACTACCATCATAGCCTCATGGCTGTTGGAAATGAATTTGTGAAATTGAGGATTTCCTGACAAGCATAAGGCTTGAAACGAATTTGTGAAGTTGAAGATTTCCTGACAAGCATAAGGCTTGAACATCTTTTATCTGTTGAATGGCTTCATGGGATGAGCTACAACTCGTCAAGCCATCGTCCACATAGAAATCTCACTCAAGGAAGTCACAGGCTTCTCCAGAGAATCTCCCACATCCATCTGCTGCAATCGCCTTCAAACCAAATTTTGCACAAGCTGGTGAGGATGTGGCATCGAACAAGTGCACATTCATTTTAAAAATGCAAGGGGTTGTCAACAGATCAGTGTTTCTCCACCAGAGAAATCTTGGACATTCTCTGTGTTTAGGATACACACCAAACTGGTAAAACATCTTCTCAATGACCCCATAAAGGCCACAGGTTCCTCTTGAAACCTACATTGGATGCTGATTATGGAACTCATCAGGTCTGGGCCTCAGAGAAGTTCATCTTTCAGGCAGTCTCCTTGATAACAAACACTACAATCAAAGACAACTCTGATCTTTCCTGGCTTCTGAGGATGATAAACACCATGGTGTGGAATGTACCAGGAAGTCTTGGGCTACTTTTCAAACAATGACACTTCTTCTGCTTCCCCTCACTCTATTATTTTGGACATGAAAGACTTGTAGTCTTCTATATTGTAGATTCTTCAGCAATTGATGCCTAAGTTGTTCTAGTCTCTTTTTCTGCAGACTGTTTGTTGTTAGATAGGTTTAGCTGTCCATGACAGAAGGGCAAGGGCATGGTGAAGAAACCTTCCTTGTCTTTGTATGTGTTTGTCTCCAGCATTGTCATGAACTTGACATCTTCCTGAGACATGGAGTAATTCTGCTTGATTTTGTTCTTGGAGAAGTCTGATTCCAAGAGTTCATTTACTTGAGGCAGAATTTGCTCCTCTTTTGCACTCGTTGCAAGTGAACTGAACTTCATCCGGATGATGATGTGTTCGAATAGCTTTTGGCACCTTCTGAGTGATTATTCTGTGGGATAGTGCACTTGGGTTCTCAGTGCCGGTTCTTCCACATATCCCGTATTCGTTTTCTGAGCAAATAGCTCCTTGTCATGACCAACTATAAAATCATGTGGAACAGGAGCCTCAGGACAGTCATAACCTACAAGAAGTCCAACCTCGCAGTTTTGAAGAGGGAGTATCTTGTTCTCCAGTTTTCTGAGGTGCTTCCATCTATTTGCAGTGGTTGAGGTTGGGATGTGGTCCTGTTCACCAGGATGAAGTCTCTTGAATAGGTTGTCGGCAGACCAATTATTTTGCTTCAATCAGTTTCTCAAATCTGCAGTCCTTTGAACTTTAAACAGTTAATTGTGGAGGTAGATGTTAAAGACGACAGGTTCCAGTTCAGTTAAAAGTTTATCAGCTGTGTCTTTCAGGATGAAAGTTGTGTTGCTCTGTGTGTTCAGCAATGCATACACCATGACCTCTCTATTAGAGTTTTCATTCATTGATAGAAAGACTGGCACAATCATAGAGGTCATTCCCTCACCATTATCATTTGTTGCGTTCATTGTCACAGCACCTTCCTTTGCAGTGGTGTTTATTGGAGTGGCTCCATTTGTTGTCCCATACAAAATAGGGTCTGGATATTCCTCTTTGTTCTATCTGATACAAGTCTAAAATCAGGTGGTACTTTGTTCTCTGCATGATCATGAACCTCAGAGTACAGTTTGTCAAGATCATCCAAACTGCAATTCAGCTGTTCTATTGTGACAGAGTCAAACAGTTTCTCGCCTTGTCACAGAGTTGCCTGCTCTGCCTGAACCAGGTTCAAAACTGGTTAACAACCTCCTTATTCCTTTCCATAGCCTTTAAAGATGGCATGTGAACTCTGGTACTACAGGGGGTATCTGATGCATTTTGAGCAATATTGGAAGTTTCAGGATGAACATCCGTAGCCACTATAACTTGCGAGGTTTCAGAAACTTTAGAAGTTTTTGGCTGTGTGGCATCTCTAGTGTCTGCCTTATTGGGACTCGGAGCATTGTCTAGAGATATGTCTAAAACCTCTTCAGCCATGCTTATGCCTGTGTATATATCAATTCTGATACAGTGCTTTGGAATTGTGTTAACTGTGACTATAACATTAAAAGTCAATTCGCACAGGTTAGATGATTCTTTCCTTCGAGGGTTCTAACGTGGTCTTACTACAAGATGTTTCTGCTGGGATGTTCAATCACCAGGGCAGTCATGGTTACGGATGTCTTCTTCTGTGAGTGTTGAAGGGCTTTTACATGACATCATCCAGTTTGGTTCTTGAGTCGTTTCGTCTGGTTTTGGGGTTGTTCTTCGTTCGGTTGTTGACTTAGAAAAATATATGATCAGTTTATAAAAATTATAAAGTTTCACAAATATAGGAGTTAAAAAGGTGGATCCGCATGAGATGGATGAAACAGTATATAGTGTCAACTGACATAGCCAACATTCTGTGACCAGTATGTAGTGTCAGCTGACATAGCCTCCCTTCTCTGATCAATATACAGTATCAAATGATATTTTAGCCTACCCTCTGTGACCAATATATAGTAGACAATTTTGAAACATTGCATGATACAAAATAAATAAATAGTGTTGAGCAAAACTTTAATCAAAACTTCACACCCATCACCAAAATCACTTTGATTTTCTGAGGATTATTGACAATACTGAAACCTAACACTTAGACACAATACTCAGAGCTATGATAATCACAAATGCTGACCAACATGCCTAATACATTATCAATACATCATACATTATTGAAATACAATATTCAATCACTCAGTAATTCACTACTGTTCTCTCTCCACTAGCACAGCTAGTTTGTGAATAGGGTGTTCAAAGATAGTTGGCTGAGATAATTGCTTTCCTTCTCCAGACAGACTTGGATCCCCAGTGAGAAGATTCACCTTTCTCACCAGGTTGTCTTGTGATATTGATTTCAATGTACCAAATTCTGTCTTGCTCTCAAGAATCTACAAATTTCAAGAACATGCAGTATTTGTGCAATACACATCGAATAATATATGTCACATGTATCAAACTGAAACAAAGTTAGATATTAAAATAAATGAGGAACAGTAAATCTCAATCAGTGATGTAGAGAAAACCCACTTGTAGAGAAACATATATATGTAAAAACGGCTCATTTGGGTTGAGAATTTTTTTTTTTTACGTAGAGGAGCGAACAACGTTTTGACCTTCTTCAGTTATCGTCAAGTTCATAAAGAAAGAAAGAGGTAACTGACCGAAAGCTGACCACATGTTTGAAAGGGGTTGTGTAACTGAGTGTCGGAATGTAGAGGGCGGTGTTAGATGTTTGAATACATAATTTTATATTATTTATTTTATTATTTTTAATATAGGTATAAAGGTGTTCCTTTGTATTGGTTTATTTTGGGTTTAAGTTGTTGTATAAGTAAGGCTTCTTTAATTTTGCATTTGTTTGATTCTTTATTTAGTATTTGAGTGTTTTTGATGGTTATGTTGTGTTTATTGGACTTGCAGTGTTCGAAAACATTTAAATGTGACATTTTATGTTCTTTGAATCTGGTTTCCATTTGTCTACTTGTTTCTCTAATATAGCAGTCGTGGCAGTTATCACATTGTATTTTATAAATAATGTTGGTGTGGTGTTTGTCAGTGTAGTTTTTACATAGTATAGACCTTAGTTTTGTGCCTGGTTTTTGAATAAATTTGGTAGTAACTGGAATGTCATTTTGTTACTGGTTTTTGCCAAATGTTGGTTATATTTCTGCTGATGTTAGGAATATATGGTATGCAGAAGTATATGGTTTCATGATTTTTTGATTCGTGAGATGTATTTACTTTTGTTGGTTGATTTTGTTTTCTGCCTAGGTGTGTGTGTATAATGTTTTCTACGGTTTGTGGAGGAAACTTATTGATGTTGCTGAAGTATTGTTTTATTTTGTCTAATTCATCATTAATTTTATCTGGTGAGCATGGTTTTATGGCTGTGTTTATTTGGTTTCTTAGTAAAATAAATAATATAAAATGATGTATTCAAACATCTAACACCGCCCTCTACATTCCGACACTCAGTTACACAACCCTTTTCAAACATGTGGTCAGTTTCTGGTCAGTTACCTCTTTCTTTCTTTCTTTGTGAACCTGACGATGACCAAAGAAGGTTGAAACGTTGTTCACTCCTCTACGTAAAAAACAAATTTTCTCAACCCAAACGAGCCGTTTTTACATATATATTTTAACAGTAAATCTGTTACACTCTGTATCAAAGGTACCTGTATGTTTATCATACATGATTGAAAATAAATCAGTATCATGCAGTAACATCTTGACTTCATCAAATAATACTGTTGCAATTTGTGACAGAAAACCTTTACATGCTTTTTCATTTATTTTCTTCTGTTGATTGATTTCTAAAATTTCACTGATTTGAAGAAAAAGGCATAATGGTTTTTAGTTATACTTGTAAGTCATAGTTTAATTTTAATATATATTGAAAACAAGTTGGAGCATTTCATGTTATAATTGTATGTATTAGAACAGTACTGTCAGGGATAATTTATTATTGACATTTGTAGTTGAGGTCAGATAGGCATGATAACTGCATACAAGGAAAACAGTTGGTGAACAAACATCATATATTTGTTAGGTTTTTAACGTATTTTTTGCATTTTAATGCTTTTCAAGCTTCAGTATTACTTAAAACATGATATTTATACAACAGTTTACTTTAATATGTCAGCTAATATAAAAGGGAAATGAACCCTATAAACATACGAGTGTTTAAAACATTTTATAAGGATGAAATAAACTGGTCAGAAGTGAAATATTGGGTAATTACTTCTTTATAAGATGTGGAAAGTTTTTAAGTGTGATTTCATATTAGGGAAGCAAGATTGTTGTCATGAGTTAATAAAGGTATGTTGAAAAAAGTGGTCTAAAATCATTAAATTTAAATTGGATAGCTTCTACAGTTAAACCTTAAAGTAAAATATTTCATAAGGTGTGAAAAAAGTAAGCAAAAATATTTTCATTAATTTTTTTCTTAGGCAGAGAAAAACTTTACTTGTGGTTCCTGGTTCCATTTGCTCATGGCAATTTACTTGTGATAGATGTGATTTTAAATGATCCTGTAATCTCCATCTTCCACACCATCAAATATTGGTGCATAAGTGCCTAACCCATGCTTGGTTTTCTGGTAAGCATATTTTAATGAACACATAATTTTCTTTTTCATGGGACCAACTTCTTGGTAGTTTTTAACATACTTAAACTTTCAAAGTTACAAATTACTAAGATTTTAAATCTCTGGTCTAGAAAAGTTTTTGTTCCGATTCTCTTTTATTTAACTGTCATAAAATATTTCTTAAATTGTGAGATTTACTGCTTTATTTATTGTGTTTATACAGAAACCTAAAACCAATAAATTTTTATGTTCATTAATTACTGATTTTCCAAGTATTATATAATGCATAGCTCAGTAAATTAATCTTCAGATACAATAACTTGCATCTTTTTACCTAACAGCTTTCCTTGATTTGTGCTGTCCTCTATATGCATAATTTTTTATTGTTACTAGCCTCGAGGCTTCCTTCTAACATAACAAGGTGTAGCTGTGTTTTAGCATGCAACAACACTCCACCAGTAGGAATGTGATGCACACACTCCTACAACAGCTGACTTTCTCTATACTGTAGAACACAATCATTACTTCTTGATTTGGCACTGACTTGTGCATACATGCAAGTTATTTTCATTTATCACACAGAGAGTGTTACTTTAATTTTTGACTACTTTATTTGTTGTTTTAGTTATTTTTCATTTCCACATTACAAACTCACAAGTTTATGTAATTACTATTTCATCTAGTGTAGGTTTGCAAGATCTGGTTAGTGTCAGACATAGTACCGCTGTAGTGTCTGGCTCCACTTTTTCTGCTGAGGAGGTTTCATCATTAGTGTGTCAGGAGTTGGAGTCTTATGTGTAGCCTGGAGTGTGTCTGGAACTGAGGACTGATTTTACTTTTCCTGGAGAATCTGTTCCAGAGGATGAAGATTTTTGACAGCATTTTCCTCCTTTCTTTATTGCATCTTCCCATTCTGTTCCTGTTGATCTCCTTTTGCCCTAGCATCAGTTTATTTTGTTTTTTCCTATCTCCTGGTATTCATCTAAGCCAATAAATTCCTTTCTCACCTTTGCGCTGGTACCATCATGTTTAGCAGACATGCATGCTTTGGCCTATCATAGGTTTGAGTTTCTTTTTCTTGTCACTTATTCATCTTGGGTTTTGTTCCTTCCTTTTCACATTGTTTTTCCCCTGCTCAGTTCTTACATCTCCATCTAACTTACTACTCTGATGTGTTATCATTCAGTCATCCATCTGCTTTCTGAGACTAGTCACCATTCCATTGAGGGGGTTTTGATGGATACATATTTCCTTATCTTTTTCACGTTGGCATATTTGTTCTTCTTTGACTTTATCTCTAGACATGGTTAGTTTGTTGTTGGGACCTCTTTGTCAGATGCACTTCTAATGTGTGTTTGCGTGCTTCATATATTAAAGACATTTTTCTAGATCCTTATATTTGACAGTATGTTTTTGAGGGTATTTCTGTTTTTTTTTGAAACTCCTGGAGATAGTGTGTTGACACTCCTCAAATTCTTTTCTCGTTTCTCAGCTATTCCTATTTCTTGTACCTTGGCTTCCTCTCTTTTTGCTGTCCCCACCTTCCTGGTTTTTTGCTTCTAGCTATTAAATCTCTTGTCATTGGTTTTAACGATGCCAGTATAATTGGTGCCTTTCTCTTAAGTTTAGGCACTGTGGGGGCTGTTTTCCCAGGTTTGCTCACCCATGTTACCCTTTCATAGCAGCCTGTTTGGTTCTTTAGGTGTTGTTGAACAGACTAAATCTTTTTTTCCTCTCTTCTCCTCTTTTGTCTCCAGTTCTTATTTCTTTCTCCCTTCCTTAAGATCAAGTTTGTTGCCAGTACCTTTCAAAGGAAGTTATAAATCTCTTACATAAGGATGCAATTAAACAGGTGTTTCTTCATTTTCCAAATTTTTAGTCCTATCTGTTTGTCATTTCCAAAAGCTCTGGGTTTTTACTCCTGTCTGTTTGTCATTTCCAAGAATATGGGGGATTGGCATTTTGTTTAAGCCTAAAGTGCTTCTTCAACCTCCTGAGTTTCACCAAGGAGCCTTTTATCAACTTCTGATGATCTTTTATTTTAGGTCATTGGATGACCAAGATGTTACTGATGCTTTCTTTCATGTTCATATTTATCCTGTATTGAGACATTATTGTCAATTTGTTCATGGGAGTCAGGTATTTCAATTCTTCACTTTCTTATTTGGTTTCCTGTTGACTTTGTACATCTGTTAAGTGGTCAGAACCTTTGCTTGTCACATATGTGCCCTGGTAATGTGGTTTCATCATTATATGGATGACTGGCTTCGTATGACCCCTTCCGAACAAGACTTTTAAGGTCATAAACATCTTTTTCTTCAGGGGTTGGCACATTTGTGGTTGCTGGTCAAACTGGAGGAGTCAACTCTTACCTCTACTTGGTACTTTAATCATCTGAGGGTCATTTTCAACTCATACCTCATCAGGGACCAACCTTTTCTTCTTTGTTTGCATGACATTCAAAGCCATGACTACTACCACTGCTCTCACTGTGCAAGTGGTTCTTTCTCTTTTGAGGCCTTGAGCTTCCATGGAATTTCTCCTTCCTTGGGGTCATGCATATATATATGTTATCTCTATTGATTCTGCATGATCAATGGAATCTCACTTGGGATTCCTTGGGCTTCTCCATTCATCTTTCTACTTTCCTACAAATAGACTTTGCCTGGTAGCTTAACAAAGACTATATTTCAGCTCTTCTTCCTTGTATGGATCTTTATCTGTTTATATATGCATCTCTGACAGGGTGGAGTGAATACTTGGATTCCCAGGTGATATCCGATTTATGGTTGAATTGATGCTCCATATCAATCTCTTAGAGCTTCTGGCTGTTCCTTGGGTATTGGTTAATTTCCTTTCCATGGTCTTTGAGCATCTTGCCATGATCCATTCTGACAATTTGACTGTTGTCACTTGTATCATTCAAGGGGGCACCTGGTCTCGTCCTCTTTATTTTCAAACATTTAATTTCCCTTTTTAGTCCTCTTCATGATACTCAGGTTTCAGCTACCCACATTTTACATTCATGCCATCACTATGAATGAGAGCAGTGGTTCTATTTCAGACATGTCTTTTCTAAGGGTATACCTCTGATGTTGGACAATGCCATTGGTGATGATGATGCTGTACAACTTTATTGTGATTTTAGATTTTTCTGGGTAATTAGCTTTTTTCATTTTATTTAATTTTTAACTAAATTATGAGCATTATTTAGCTCTAAGCTTGGCTCATTTTGTATAAAGTTTTACTTCTTTTTGTCCTTTTTACTTGTTGTTTATTGCATATAGCCTTTTTGCTTTGTGCCAAAAAACCCCAAGAAACCATTTAACTAACATTTTCTAGCTTCAGTAACAATGTAATTTGCTTATTGCTTATTCATATCTCAGGTACCCTGAATCTTATCACCAATAGTCTTTCTTTACTTGCCAAGATTCTGTCATCACAGTGGTCACGTGATCTGTCGTTGTTCAAGTAATTATGCTCTTAGCTCTAAATCCTCTTTTGGATGCTTTTGCTATTTACATAGATACCAAACTTTCCTTGTTCTTCATGAATCAATTCTAGCTGTAGAGACATTTAGTTGGGACTGATTCAACCTTTATCTTTATGCCTACCTTCCTTTTCTCCCCTGGCAGACCAAACCATAGTTTCCTCTGTTGAGCTTTTTCCAGTCCTTTTATCCCCCTTTCTCTTCCTCACTCCCCACTTCTCCTTCAACCTCATTCCTTCCTTGCTCATCTGGTAATATCCACACTTTTCTTTGCATGTATGCTTTGTCCAGTGACTTATGAGATTCTTTGCAGCTTTCCTTATTACTCATTCTATTTGTTTGTTCTCTGTAGTGCATTTTTTACTGTGGGTTCCTTGTTGTAGATTCTCTCTGTATAAATCTGCTGTTTTCCATCTTTCCAAATTTTTCACTAAGCTCCATGACATTGGTTTGTCATTTTATACCATTGTAGGCTATGAGACTACAGTGTCAAATACTTTTTGTTTTTCAAAATTTGTTGTGCTTTCTCCTTTCCTATCATTTTCAGATCCTTTTGCCTTCTGCAAGCTTTTCAGATTGAAACCTGAAGGTTGCTCAACATGCCCTTCTGCACTTATCTTTGAACCTTTAGCTTCTTGTTCATTGTATCATCTTTCCCTTAAGGCCATTTTATTATTTTTTTTTTAATATGCTCTCAGTGTTTCCTGAATCCTGTATCATCATTCCGAAATTTCCCTTTTTCCCAACCTTGCTTTTCACCCTAAGGTACCCATGGCATAAGAGAGAAACAGCATGTTCACTGCTATTTCTCTTATGTGAAAATGTGATATTAGGTTGGAGTCTTAAGACTAGTATTGAGCAAAAATTGTACATATGAAGTACGGCACAAATTGAGGAAAGCTATTATGTGAGAAGAGTTAAGTAACCATTGGAAATACATTTTCTGTGTATGCAAATTATAATATTTTAAAGACTAGTAATTACCAGGTGTTGTAATTTTTCAAGATAGCTTCTCCTTATCTAAAGATCTTGGTTTTATTAGATGTATTTTTCTCTTTATCTGAAGATTGTTTTATTGGACAGGTTTTATTTACTTTTATACAGTAGTTTCTCTTTATTTTGAGAGTATAGTTTTATGTAGTAGTTTATCTGTAGGTTGTGGTTTAACAGTTCTTTTTTCTGTGGCTGATAATTGTAGTTTCATAGAACAACTTTTGTTTTTGGCCCGGCGTGGCCAGGTGGTTAGGGCACTTGTTTTGTAACCTAAGGGTTGTGGGTTCAAATCCCCATGGCTGAAAGGGTGGGCCATGGGGCATTATAACATGACAGTCAATTCCACTATTCATTGATGAAAGAGTAGCCCAAGAGATAGTGGTGGGTGGTGATGACTAGCTGCCTTCCCTCTAGTCTTACACTTCCAAATTAGGGACAGCTAGTGCAGATAACTCTCGTGTAGCTTTGTGTGAAATTCAAAACAAGCCAAACCATTTGTTCTTTGGAGTTTGTAGCATCATAGGGTAACTCTCTCTCTCTACTTGGAACAAGGTGATAGTACCCATTGAGGAAGCAAAAAACTGTATAAAGCACAATGTTACACAGTGTTTCCATTCATTGTTTCCTCTGTTATTAACTCATTAATAATCTCCATGATGCTATGGGAAGTAATACATGACTCATTAAACTGATAAAGTAATCATACATTTAAATTCAATGTCAGAAATCTATAGAAAAAATGGAAATGTGTTGTATTTCAGAGTGCTTTTTTTATACCTCATCTTGGGCAAAAATTCTAAAACAAATCAGCCCATGTAACCATTGAACAGCTTCCAGTAAGGGTAGAAAAATGTTATTGTATCAAGCTAATCAATTCTGGATATTGGATTCTAACACATGCACACATATTAGATAGCCTCTTTAGTAGATGCATAGTTTTATTGGGTAATCCTACTTATGATAACTCCTTTTCTTGGAAATGTAATAGCTTCATTTCAGTACCTTTTAAAATTAGTTTTGCATGGTAGTTTTTTTGTTCTCTGTGGTAGATGTTTTACCAGATAACTCATTATACTTACCTGGTAATTTTAGTTTGATTGGGTATTATCTTTTCTCTTCCTGCAGGTTCTATTTGAATATTATTGATAGGAAGTGTTGGTAAGACAGCTGTGCTAGAATATGTAATTCATTTTCTTACCTTGGAAACATGATGGTAAATTTGGTGTTTCATTGCTTTAGACAAGAGTTATATGTGTATGAATATCTTATTATTTCATCTAATTGTTAGTGAACAAATGTTGGTTATAATATTTCTACTATTTCTCTTAAATTCAACAAGTGTACTTTTTCAAATGTATTTAATTATATTCTTTAAAACGTATCTTAAATTTTTTTTAGATTACTCAAGTTTCCTGTTAGTGATTGTAATTAGCATCTGAAAGAGAAACAAAATGATTTTGTTTAAAAAACTAAAGTCTAATAAGAAACGACCAAAAGAAGAAGAAGTTAAATGGGGGTCCAACATTGGAAGTCCTTTTTCAGTAAAACACAACATACATGTTGGCTACAATGAAAAAACTGGAAAAATAGAAGGTTTGCCTGATCCATGGATTAGGCTTCTACAGCAGTCAAATATCAGGTAAGTCACAAATTAGTTAAATGTAACAAAATAAGTAGGTATAATATTGGTATTTATTTTATTTTACTGGTGGTCATGCAGATTTATCTGATATGAGTTAAATGAAAACATGTCTGAAAACCTAATTTTAAAGTAATTTTTCAAGTATCAATTAGTATATACAGGCAGATAAAAAAGAGAGATTGTAACCCTAATACTTCTCTCTGGTAGCAGCACATACATTTTCAAACCTGTTACAATCTACAAAATGAGTATTAAGCACAAGAAGGATAATGTGATAGGTTTGTTCTGTTTTGAATTTCACGTAAAACTAGTTAAGTATTATGTTCATCCTGACAGTAATAATAGATATTTCAAGGATGACATTTTATAAGTTCATATTGAAGCCCAATCCTGTTGGTTTTATATGTGGTTGAAGGAGCATGTGTCATATCTAATAATGTGTGCTATTTGTCACACACATGAAAAGCTGCATTTGGTCATGTTACATTACAGTTTTCATTGCTCCTAGGGAATGCAAAAAGGGGTTATCTATGAATATGTATTAAGCAGTATAGTAACAGATCTTTAATTTGTTGTGATTATTTCTGAAACAAATGGAGATGATGGCAGCTAAAAACAGTAAAACTGAATTGAAAATATTTCAAGACTATGAAAAATCAAGGATCATTGGATACAAAATCACGGAAGAAGGAGGGAGAATATACAAGCATTTCATCTGCTCTGAAGTCTGTGCCAGATACAATGATGCCATATTAAGAGATTCATGGATAAAAATTTCTGAAGTTCTTATTAATGACAATATTGTGATCATTGATCATCTAGAGAGCAGTCTGAGAAAAACAAATTACAGAACCATTAAAAAAGTTTGTTTTTTTAATCTGAAGTGAAAAGAGATTGTTTGTAAGAGTTTTATGCTGTTCAGCTCAGAAGATTATGATGAGTTTCTTGTATCAAAATCAAAATTGAAATGAACCTTTGGAATACAGTAATGTTGTGAAGTTTCTTCTGTTATAGTTTTGTTAAATCAAAAACTTCGCTAATACAATGCACACATTTGTAACATTAAAGAGTGTTAGATATATATATAACTGTTTCAGTTTCAGTTCAATGCAATTATAAACTTTAGCTATGTTTATAACAATACTTTATCACAGGTTTGTTTATGTAACTGTATCTGGGTCACATGATGTTTAGTTCAGTTGTGAGTTGTCTTACTACTTCATGATATCTCATAGTATGTGGAATGTTCCAGACCTCAATCAGTCTAAAAATACATTTACAAAATTTAGCTTGAGTTAGATCTGGACTGCATGTTTGTGAGTTCAGCCATAAAGTGTGTACAGTGGCAAATTTTAAAAATGAAATTTTTTATGGGTTTTATTGCAACAAAAGAGTTTTGAAGATTAAGTCATTTTGTCAAATTGTGTTATCAAGTAATTGAATCAGACTGTGTGTAATTTACTGAAAAAGAGACAATTATTTAAAGTTCTGGACACAACTGTGATGACCAAGAGTATAATGAACATTTGTATGTATGTGTTTGATGTGGTTTAGTATATTATTTTAAAACAGTTGGATCATATGATGTTTGTTTATTGTTGAAATTTATCACCAACAATTCACAGACATCTACTATGAAGAATTTGGTCCATACACAAAATCTGACATTGGAGAGCCTAACAGGGTCATACAGTGGTAAATGGTGATAGAAGAAAACATGAATGGCAGTGGAAGTAGACTTGTATAAATCCAACTATACTGGCAGCAAAAATATTATAGTGGTCATATGAGTGCTAGTAAGAAACAAGAAAAGAATGACTGTCACCATGAATGCTGCTGTCAGAAGAAATGGAGACAATTTGGCAGATTCAATAGAAGAAGGAGGGTCTGTCACCATGATTAAACAGTACATGATTGATTGTCAGCTCAAGTTAGCAAAATGGGTCAGTGCCAATAGTGGTTGGAGCATGTGTGAACAAGCCACAACATGCCAGTAAGTGAAGGCTATGCTAGAGACAAAAAAGTGAAGGTCCTATGAGGCACTGGATGTAGTAATGCAGCAGTGAGAACTATTCTAGCATCTGATGGCCAGATGTTGGACAATGTACATCTGTGTGTGTGCTGATTGATGGGATAGCGAGAAAGTTTCCTATAGCATGAATGAAAGTGGACAATCCATACTACATAGGATACCTTGAGGCCATGTGTATAAAGGCACCTATCTACAATGTGGTGATTGGCAATATATCAGGAAGTAGATGTTTCAAGGAATGGAACAGAAAGGAGACTGATGAGGCATCTGGATTAACTACAGGTGCTCAAGAAAATAAAAGCAAGCAAGACACCAAGTCCCTGCAAGTCTTGTAAAGTAACATCACAAATGTAGGTCTGCAGGAACTATAAGTACTCAGGAAGAAGTAGAGCATAAAACAAAGGGAAAAGGGACTTACAGAATAGAGGGCCAGAAGGAAGTGTTGTGCTCTATCTATCAAGACAGTTCTACTGTAGGAGTTAAACACATCATAATACCGAGATAATACTAGACTCAAGTGATAAAGTTGGCTCACAAATTTATTATGGGAGGGCACCTAGGAGTGCAAAGGATGGAAGGTAGAGAGAATTATTAGCAACTTTCATTGGCTGGGGATCATCAGAGATGTGAGAAGATTTTACAGGCCATGTGACATCTCCCAAAGGACAGTACCTAGAGGGAAGGGACCCAAAGTGCCACTGAATGAGAGATCTCTCACAGAAGAGTCATTCAGTAGAATAGCTGTGGACTTGACTGGACCACTAGCACCTGTATCTGACCATAGTAACCAGAATGTGGTGACAGTACTTAGCTATGTGATACATTACCCTGAAGCTATAGCTCTGCCAAAGATAGAGACAGAGAGAGTAGTAATAGTCCTCCTGAAAATGTTCTGCAAAGTAGGCTTTCCAAAAGAAGTCTTGAGTGACAGAATGACCCGGTGTATCTCAGAACTCATCAGTACTGGGCAGCTCTTTACCACCCCATACAACCCTAGATGTAATGGACTTTGTGAGAGACTCAATAGTCTTAAAGAGCATGCTGAAGATGTGCCAGGAAAGATCAGTATATTGGAACAGGTATCCATAGGTAGTATTATTTGCTTATAAATAAGTCCCACAAGTGCATACAGAATTTTCACCTTTTAAGTTTTAATGGAAGAACAGTGCAAGGTCCGAAACAGTATTGAAAGAACCATGGACAGGAGAAGAATAGTCAGAAGTGAGGAGCACATGCCAATTCATATCATATCTCAGATACTGAATCTAAGAGACCTGTCAACTTGCCTGAGAAAGTTTGTTTGCAGCTCAAAGCAATCAGAAACACTTCTATAACAAGGAGGTTAAGGATTGACATTCCAAGGCTGGACAGAAGGTATTGGTTCTGCTACCTACAGTCAACAACAAACTTGCCCTGCAATAGAAAGGAAGTGGTCAACAGAATGGACTATAAGGTGAAGTCAGTTAAAATTAAATTCTTAAATCTTTGTGGAGTTACAAATATTTACTTTTCTGTTGTGTTTTCCTGGTAGAGACTAGTTAAAGGATATTAAGAAGCTATAATAGTTGTTTATTACCATTACTCTGATTAGGATAGATAATTCACAATGTAATTGGAGTTTTATATGGGTAGGTATTTTGCTTTTTTGTTATTTAAATGTAGAAAGATTATTTTTTGAAATTGAATAGATTGGTTCATATTTTATACAGTTAGTTTCCAGGCTTGGGATGTATTTTGAGACTTTAAATAAGGTATCACAAATGTGATACTCATAGATGACAGAAATATATTCTGACTTAGAAGAAGTGAGTAGGTGCAGGATATTTCTAAATATGTATGTGTAACCTATTCTAACCTTGGGAACTCCTTCTTTGTACTGTAGTGTATATATGTTAGAAAAACATTGGTGTTACAAAGAATTAGATATTATGGTGTTTATATTTGGACAATGTCTGAATCCTTGTTGGTAAGTTTGGTGGCTTTTTTATGAAAATTTTGAAACAGTGCACAATAACAGCCACTTTGAATCACCAGCAGCTGATGATATACAAAAATAAATGAAACTAACATTAACTTTTGAAACTTAAATAAAGAGGTATTATGAACTTTGTGGAAAAATTATATAAACAGTTAAAAAATTTCAAGTAATAAATTAAAATTTGGTACACTCATGAAAATGTTTACATTTATCTGATGAGCTTTGAACACTAATCATCAAGTTTTCTCGTAACTCAGATTTCTTTAGAGATGTGCAATAACAATAAGGCTACTTGATTATCTTTGACATTCTGTTACTTGTTTGCAAGGTGTATGTATCTTATGGACATAAATATTATCTTGCTGCCATATCCCAGTTTTAAAGATGGTGCTCAGAGATTCACCTTTAAGAGAAAAATATAGGAAGAGTGTTTTCAAACATTGTGGATGCTTTTGCTAAGGGGCTGGTATTGTTTACCTTGTTTTATGTATAATTTGCCTCAACTACAGAGATTATCAACATATTAATTTAATAGCATTTGCAGTCAAGACAAAAGGATCCTTCTGCCCAGATTTTTGTAAAATAATCCAGGTATTTAATCTATGCAGGTATGTTCTTGCTTACTCATGGAAATTTACATAACTTTTTTAAAGGAAATTGTACAGAAATCACTTTCTGTAACTGGTGAAGTCAGTTAAAATTAAATTCTTAAATCTTTGTGGAGTTACAAATTTTATTATCTTTATTTAAAAAAATGATCAACAGTCAAGGGATTCTTTCTATATCTAAATGAAAGATGGAGCTTTAAGCTTATAAAAATATTAAAGTACACCAGTGTATTTTAAATTCTTAATTAACAGTCAGAAGTGAGTGTAATATTCATACCAGACCTAACACTTCCAGAATTCACCACAGTAACTACAGTGATTAACAATGACTGTTGAGTATAAATATGTTAGTAATTTTTTTATCAGGTTTGATTTGTGAGTAATAATAATTAAATATGTAATAATATTGGTGAATATTATGTTTTAATATGTATATTTGATGATTTGGTCAAAGGACATACACAGATATGTGGATAATTTGAAGGTGTTTGATTGATGCAAATTATTTTTTTATTGAATACTCTGTTACTACACACTGATTGGTTATGATAACTGGCAGTTGACATAAAAGAAGCTCCATTATTTACTGTAGATTAATTATAATGTTGTCAACTTTGTATGTACAAGGAGTTCTATTTTATTATTTTTTTATTTATCTATATCCATTTAATCACTTATTTAGCCACAAAAAATATTATAAGACATCAAGGAGCATGCACTAGTAGAAACATGATTTGAACTTGTATCCTAAGCAAAGATTGATATAAATTATTCTTTCCAACTGTGTCTTTAAGTTCAGTTTCTCTCTAATAACTAGCTTTTGTTTTTAAAAACTGAGGAGGTTTTGTACTTGTTTGAGTTGAGTGACATTAGATTTACATGTACATACAACAGAAAATATTTTGTGTTAAGTCTTGAGTATTTTCAATTGGAATATTTCAGCTATACAATGACCTTGCAGTCACAAACAAGCAGGGAATTAACTAAAATATTCCTCTGGAGGCAATTGTGGATACACAGGTTCCATGCAACCACCATTTTACATGTGGAATAACCATCTGGTGACTGGTATCTGTGGAGATCATTCTAGTTAAGAGATGTGGATACTGGGCAGAAGGTGAATCTTAAAAAGCCTGTCAACACCTGTTTAAAGCTCATGGTGGACAATAACCTGTCATCATAGCCACAGATAATTCCTACACCAAAAATAATGAGAGAGCTTGATAGGCATTTACATCTTGCAGAGCAACATTTTACTTAATGCAAATGGAGTATTCAAATTTCTCACAAGCAGAACAAAGATGGAGCTGTCAAAGTCATAAAAATAAACAAACTCCTTTGGATTGTTGAAAGCAACAAACTGCAAATAGACGGTGCCACTTCCTTTTGTTGTGACTGAATTACTGTATAAACTTTTATGTGGTTGTTTTTCAGATGAATGGAAGAAAGTAAAGAAAGTGCATGGTAAGACATCACCTGGATGTATGTTCCAGGTCATGCAGGGGTAAAGCTTAAATGAGGAAGCTGAGAGGCTTTTATTGAAAACAGCTGTGCTGATGGAATATCAGCCTACTACCAGAGAATGTCTGCATCAACATTCAAATGTAGTGAGATTGCTGGAAACTAAAGTACTGCATGGCATAACTAAAAAAAACACCAAAAGATGGGAATCAATAGGACAAGTTACAGCTAGAAAATCACTGGGAATATCAGTGAAAGATCTCATTTTTTGTTTCCTATGAAACATCCAACCTCTGTGTGAGGGAACAGTGTCTGCTGCTGCAACCTTCTGAGTCGTTAGTTAGTTGTGAACTGAACTAAGTCTATAACAAAAAATCAGCAGGAGTGAGGAAGGAGAGCTTGGTAGCCAGGTGTGATGAACATGTGGATGAGAGAATATGTTACATGATTCACCTACATTCAGTTACCCATGTTGACTTTGTGGTCATCTTCTACAAACCTGTTTTAATTAGTATTTGATAATATTAGTAAGTGAGATAAACATTTACTTCCTGGAAGTGTAGCAAAGAGAGATATTTCTCAGCACTGTCCTATAGCTGTGTTATTAAAATAGTTGATCTGAGATGACCAGCTACATTATGTATGGTTAATTAGTATTCTTTTGTTTGTTGGTTTTAGACATTCAGATAACTCCAACAACTCCAAAAACCAGATAATTAATAGTAAAAATGGCCATGAAGTATTAGCATATTCAGACTTGGAAAGTAAGTTTTAAGAGAGACACCTTGTTTGTTGAGTGCAATCAAGCTTCTGAAATTGTACAATGGTACTGAAGTTTATGCTGAACATACACATATATATATATGTATGTATTATTTATTATTAATTAACAGTAGAAAAGTTATTAACATTAATATATTATAGTAAAATTTTCTTGATGCTATTGTTTTAACCATATATTGTTTTTACTTACCTTTTCAAACCAAGAAACATTGTAAAAGTTTTATTTTCCTGTAAATACTGCCCTTAGTTTCTCATTATGTTCAGTCTATCATTGACAAGAATATGAGGAACTATATTTTTGTTCAGTGGCTTGTAACTTGTAAGATTTGGAATTTTACTTGTAGATAAGACCTTGTATAGAAATAGTAATTGTCCTGTAATTATTTTTTAGCACTACAGAACAAAGCCAGAACCCAACAGCTGTTCTTCAAGCTTTGAAGTATTATGCCCATGCTATTCAGAAGAAAAAGGGAGAAGCTAAATTCTTAGGGACATCTGAAACTGTTGAAGAAGAATCAGAAGAGATAGAGAACACAATAAGAGGTACAGATTCAAAGGTTAACTAGACTGATATTTGTTTTCTTATAACAGAGTACACTAAAACTCCTATGAAAGATTCACATATAGTGAATCTGTTGACAGCCTTCACTGGAATAAGGTTGTGTGTAAACATAGTATGGTGTCTATAATGTACTGTGATGTTGGATTTTGACTGTTATGTGACAGTGTTAGTTTTTAGTTTTGGAAGGATAACACTGCATAACAGTTTATTTGAAAAGTTTTGCTTCCTGAAAAGTTTTTGCTGATTGTGACAGGTGACTGGGGGGTATGCACGAATATAGTTTTGGTTTTGCTTCACCACGTAGGAACTCTGAGAAATAGACAGTTAACTGTTTACCGGCAATAACTTATTTAATTGCGTTTATGTCTCTAATACACTATTAAGTTCAACATAATTAAAAGATTTTTGCTTCTGATTTTTGTTTGTATTCAATGTCTGGTGCATCACGTTGCAGTATCCAACAGTAGTTAGCAGGCATTGACGGATTCCAGTTGCCCTGATATCGTTTTTCCATTGTAACTATGTCCTGGTGAAACCTTTCACCGTGTTCGTCACCGACAGCACAGAGATTTGCGGGGAAGAAGTCCAAGTGTGAGTGAAGGAAATGAATCTTGAGTGACATGTTGCACTTCATTGTTTTGTATGCTTTGAGAAGTTTGTCTACCAGCTGAATGTAATGTGGAGCTCTGTAATTGGCAAGAAAATTGTCAACAACGTTTTTGAAGGCTCTCCAAGCAATCTTTTCCGGCCCAACTAACAGATCTTCGAACCGCTTGTCACTCAAAACATGTCTGATCTGAGGGCCAACAAAAATGTTCTCTTTGAACTCGGCATCAGTTATTCTTGGGAACATCTGTCTTAAATAACAAAAACCTTCACCTTCTTTGTTCATTGCTTTCACAAAATTCTTCATAAGTCCCAATTTTATGTAAAGAGAAGGCAAAAAAATCTTTGGCGGGTTGACAAGCGGTTCATGCACCACATTTTTATGTTCTGGAACTAACTTTTTACGGAGTGGCCAGCTCTGTCTAGAATAATGTGACTCTTTGGCACGACTGTCCCATTCAGAGATGAAACAACAGCATTTTGTATAGCCAAGCTGCAGTCCCAGTAATAGAGCAACGACTTTCAGATCTCCACAGATATTCCAGTTGTACTTGCTGTACTGGATGTGCTTCAGCAACATTTTCATGTTCTTGTAGATTTCTTTCATGTGTGCTGCATAGCCAACAGGTATTGAAGGGTGAACGTTGTCATTGTGTAACAGAACAGCTTTGAGGCTTAACATTGATGAATCAGTAAAGAGATGCCACTCTTGAGGGCCATGGTCACAACCCAAAGCAGAGAACAATCCTTCAATGTCAACACAGAAACAGAGAATATCAACTTGTGCAAATAATTTGGTTTTATTATCTTGGCGGCTTCGATGAACAGACATTTTAGTACCTGGTGACATCAAACACCATTCCTACAATCCATTTCTGCAGTCTCGAACCTAGCAATTCGGCTTTTGCTTTTGATAGACCCAAATCTCTGACCATATCCTTTAATTCCAACTGTGTTATGAGATGTGGATTGCCTGAGGAACATGGTCAAAATCTGGATCAGTGTTCCCTGCATTGCAGTTTCTTCATCTGGTTCGTCTAAGATCCAATACTCTGGTGGTTTCGGAATTGGAAGACTGTCGTCATGTGGCACGGGTCTCATTGCTGAAGGCAGATTAGGGTATTCAATTGACTTCTTGTTTTTGGCAGAGAAACCAGACACATCAGTCAAACAGAAGTAACAGTCCGTCATATGATCTTTCTGTTCTCACCATATGATCGGGACAGCAAACGGCATTGTCTTTCGAGTACCTCTGAGCCAAGCTCTCAGACAGACAGCACATGTTGCACAACAAATGTGAGGCGCCCATTACTGGTCTTGATCACCAATTTTCCAGCCGAAGTACAGATGATATGCTTTCTTACAAAAAACAGTCATTGAGCGTCTCTGATGAACAAGCGTATACTCGCCACAAATGTAGCAGAATGTATTGCGGCAGTAACGCATTGATGAGACATATTGACCCGACACCAATCATCCTGTAAAACGTCTATAACATCTGACTTACTTGTTACAGTGCTGCTGTTGCAAGTAGCAACAGATTTTATATTAAATCATAACATTGTG
This sequence comes from Tachypleus tridentatus, assembly GCF_004210375.1. Classification (NCBI taxonomy): domain Eukaryota; kingdom Metazoa; phylum Arthropoda; class Merostomata; order Xiphosura; family Limulidae; genus Tachypleus; species Tachypleus tridentatus. The sequence continues at coordinate 13,240,133 of NC_134829.1, read as the reverse complement.
ACAAAGCTAAATTCTGAAAAAAAATATGAACACACTACAAGGTCTATATTAATCCAATGAGCAGCATTTGTGCATGCAAGCCTGCACAGATATTATATTATAGCCTGCTAAGACAGTGTCAAGCTGGCTCCGGCCTGCCCAGACATACCCAGGCTGCATACTTCCACAGAACAACTTCCAACCTGGTTTGATTTCATGTCTGGACATGCCCAGACTGCACAAAACATTGTTCATAAGGTCTCTTACAGAACTTAAAAGTTTTGGACACAAATATAGGAAAAAACATGACAAAACTGAAGATTTTGTTGAAACGGTACGTGATGGGCAAATTTGGATGTGGTTTTCGTGATCAGCAGCCAACAATCTATAAGGAACGCCCAACAGTGTTAAAGAAGCAAAAACTTTGTTGTGCAGTGTAATTACTATATTTGTTTTAAACTTCAACACTGTAACATCTCTTCACACAATTATTGTTAATCTTTGGTATTATTATAAGTCCTCAAATTTAAGAAATTAAATCCATAGTTAAAAAAAAGCTTTTAAAAGTGTATTATTCAGAACAACACCAGAACACTTTTTTGAATAGATTCTTTTACTTAGACACATGAGTGGTATAGAAATCAACATTTCTCAATAGTTTGTATAGTAAAAAAATGTTCATTAGGTTTTTGTAATTATTAAAACTTTTTGATTAAATCATAACATCAGAGTCAGCTTTCCAAGTTAAACTTCAAGAAACAGCTTTATTGTATTCTACTTCTATAATATTCAATTTTGGCAAGTCAAAACTAAAACAAAATTTGCATTGTTTAGATCAACCACAATACAATGAAATAGTCCTAACAACTTCATTTTAAAACTGATGTTTAATCATTCGTCAAATACTTTAAAAATTAACTTTTCTGTTTACTCAGTAAGAGGAAATAACTAAAGTAATACTAAATTTGAAGTAATGATCTTTATTGTCTCTGATGATAATAAAAAATGTGATAATCCAAAATAATCTTCAATGCAGGGTTTGAATGAATGCATTTTAATTCAGGTTTTGAACTATTATCAATTAAAACAAGTGTTTTGTTAACTATCCTAACAAAGTGTAAAAAACTACTATCAAGGCAACTATCAGTCTAATTTAATTTCCGGTCTTATATTTTTCATTAAATATGATTTGAATTTTAATTAGATGTAAGCAATACAATGGATAAAATATGTGTTTCTTTCTCACACTGAATTTTAGTAAATTTTGGATTTGTTTGCATGATGGTTTTCCATCACTAATTTTGTTCTGCCATAATCTACCATGACATTTACAGGAATGGAAGTTTGGATTCCTCACTGTATATGTGATAGTACTGTTTCAGCTGCTTTTGTGATAAATTAGTATTTTAAAATTTAGCAATAATAATAAATTATCATATCTAAAGAAGTGCAGTGAAAATATTTAATTAAATAAAATGGTTATTATTTTATTTGGTATACATATTTTCCATTAGTCTTAAAGTTGGATTATACACAAAATAGTAAATTGCACTTTAAAGAGCCACTCAGAAATAACTAGATAGATAAGCCTATACTTTCAAAACTATAATATGAACTTTTACCTTAACAAATTTGATGTTTACCTTTGTTTGTTTCAACAAAACACTGAAATCTGTCATATCTGTACATCTCAAGTTAGTTTAAGATCTGAATCTTTCATGTTATTGACAGGAAAAATTAAAGAATTAAAAGAAAAAGTTGTCATTTCTCTCAGTGACGTTTTTTTTTACATTTTTCCTTAAATGATGTGGCTCTGTGGTATTACATTTCTAATTTTAAGGACTGTATTTAGCTTAGTCTACCAATATGAAACTCCAACACAGTTACACCTGCCCACCCGAAACTTCCTTCCTTTTGTATTATCTTTAGGGCCAGTCCATTGTAATTACTTTTTTGCCAAATTTTATTACTAAGTATTTTTTAGTCATATGTGTTTATTTCACCTTCACATTATATATAACAGATATATAATGTCAGAATGGGCCAAAGTGAAGGTCATAGAGGTTCAAATAGGGGAGGGAATTTGCAGAGCTCTCTTTGCTGGTCCAAAGAAGGTCCCTGTTAAATGGGGTTTGTTTGTAATTAAGGACAAAGCTACACAATGGGCTATCTGTGCTCTGCCCACCATGGGTATTGAAACCTAGATTTTATCACAGTAAGTCTGCAGATATACTGCTGTGCTACGGCAAAGGGGGTTTTAGTGTAGAAAGTTCTGTATAAAAGTTATTTTCAATAATTTTGAAGGGCAAAAACATCTCTCTTTTTATCTTTTTAACCAGTAGTTTAGTACTCATAAAAAATATACTTTTTTTTTTTCTTTCCATTATTTCAAATTATTTTGTACTTTTGTTCACTCGCATTTCTGTATTTTGTTGTTGACAATCAAATTTGTTTTTCATCTAGTTTTTACAATGATATTTGGCACTTTCTGGTGAAAAACCTTGGCTCAAAACATTTGTTGTTATTTGAAAAAAAATTATGCTGTTTATTTTTAATAAGTAACATTTTTTCCAAATCTAATGTAACTATACACAGCTTGTATGAATATTATTAATACAACAAATGCTTTTTTAACAGTACAAGGTTACAGTTTAAACATTAAAAGATAACAAAGGATTAGAAACTGATGGGTCTTAAATCTGTGATAAAGACAATTAACTATAAGAACTCTTTAACAATGTTAATGATGTGCATTTATATTTATATTGATTGGTGCAATTCTGTTTATAACTTTCTTATTGATTCCAGAACTCTATGTGGCCAACTATACAAAAATCTAAATATTTAAATACTCATTTCACAACATTATTTTAATGAAACTTTTGAGTTTTTTTAGGTTTAGAAAGCAAAATTAAGACAATATTACCTCCAACAAATCTCTTCAAAAATTTTGTTCTTCTAATAATAAGCAAATGCAAGTAAATTGGCTTAATATAAAAACTCGAGGCATATATTTTGTTTAAATTTTAACTTGTTTTTGGTAGCTTACAATACACATAGTGTACAATTTTTTTTGAAAGTTTCAAATGCTTTATTTTCTGTAAAATAACATTGCTAATTCAGTACTGTAACTTGCAATGAAAACTTAAAGAATTGATCAGTTGAGACTTGTCCACTCCTTACCCCCTTGGTGTGTAATTCTTAGTTTCACTTAAAACTATATTTTGCACCCTTGGAGCAAAAGATTTGTATTTTAACAAATAATGCATACCTCTGAGGTACAAATTTGTCCTCAGTCTCATGGGGCTATTTGAGTTGTAAAACATATAATCAGCTAAACCTTTTTGCATTGATTCTTCCATTATGTAATGGAGTTAAATCCATTGTCTTCCTGAACCTATTGACATTTTACCATATTTTAACAGTATTGTGGCACGATTTGGATTTTTCATTTGTTTGTTTCAGTAAAATGATTGCTAAAATGACATTATTAACATGTAAATGGAAATGTGCTAAGTGCAGAGTATGTGCTTGTAGCTGCAAACATGTTGGCAAAAACACAGAAGAGAAAATGAAATGCAAAATGGCTTGTCAGTCTGGTTGAAAGGTACAGAAGACAAGGAAATTAACAACAAAACAGAATTATGTTGAGCTTCCAAGTTTTTAATTGAGGGAACCAAGACTTGCCCATACAAGCCAGAAATGTATGATATTCAAACATTGAGTGAACAATCGACAGCATTTTATGTTAATTCTTCATTTTATTCCTATTTCACAAGCAGAAAAGTTTTACAAGGAACACTTGATGAAGAAATGTCAATAAAAGATAATATATATTACATATATGGAGTTTCTTTTGTGTCAATAGTATTTGCAAAATTGTTTTCCCAGCAGATCCAAATCAAATTGTGAACATGGTGCTGATCCATTACCAACAATGCACTGGTAAGAGTGATATGATGTTCATCTTAAACCTTTGTCATGTTATTTGCAGAGTATAAAAGACAGTGAGTTGAAGGTTTAATACAAAAAATATGTTGATGGCTTTTCTATGTCACCATTTACAACTGTAACTAGTAGTAGCCTGGTTCAAAGATGCATTGCCAGATGAGAAACTTCTAGGAATGAAAATGTACTCAGCTATGTAGAAACGTTAAAGCACATTGATATCTGGGCAAGATTTAGTAATAGTAAAAAAAAGTGAATGTGAAGTACAATAGTTCCCTTATGTCAACTGCTGTCAGACTCTTTTTGTTCCCATCAAGTATGCAGCTACTTTTATGGGATGAATGTGATGTTGAAATTGGAAGTGCATCAATCACTATGGCAAAAACCATCCAGAAAAGGATTTCAGAATTGATGTACAAATCATATGTGGAAAATTTCAGTGAAACAATTTGTAGGATAATGTTTTTCAAATTAGTAAATGCTTTGAATTTCAGTGATATGAAAGCTTTGACTGCTATGGATTATGCAACTGTGTAAATTATTTTTACTCGTCTGGTTTCTATCATTGACACATTTGATCCAGACATATTGGATGAATACAGAAACAAAATGCTGATTGTGAATCAACTTGTGAAATGTCAGTTGGATAATAAAATAGCACATTGTAATGGTGATAACTTGGAATATGTTTCCCATTGTATAAATCATGCTTTGAATAAAAGTAGTGTTTATCAAAACAAAACTTTTTGTACTTATCAAATTATTTTTGATTTAATGGATAATTTGAAGAAAATGTTCTTACAGATCATCATCATTTGCTTAATGATATTCATAACAAAATGAAGTTATACAGGGGGCATCAGATTCATGTATTCATTCGATGGGTGGAAATTTCAAAGATAAACAATGCTTTATGAGAAAAAGTATGAATCAGTGTACTGTTTAATACATTACAAGATGAAGTTCAATCCACTATATTATTGTAAGAAAAGTACAGAGCATTTTGGAAAATGTCAAGTGAGTTGGCATCATTACAATGGTTCAGATGCTTCTAACTGTGAATCCAGAAGCATATTATGCAGTGGTCCTTGAAAGATATGAGATTATAAAGGAAGGAATCCCATCAGAGAGTTCTCTGATGAGAAAGAAATACATAACAAGATCATCCAAATAAAAAAGGAAAAGGATGTGTTTCATTATGAATTCTGTAGGTTTTCAAGGGCCAATCAACATAAGTATTCATCCAAAAAACCGTGAAATCTTAAAACAATTGTCATTTGTTTGTATTTATTTCCATGAAGAAATAGAAGGAAAAAAAACAAAAGAACAAGAAAATAAATAGAAAAACAGTTTGGAAAAGAGTGCACTTTTGTGGAAAATGTAGCCAAAATAGCAATTTCCAAATGATCATAAAATTTATGTATTTATAATTACAAAAATAAACTTTTTGCTGTTTTATTTTATTACTAAATGCCCTATTTCAGTGCTCAAATTCCACAATTAACATTTCATAGAAATTGATAACGTGTAAGGAAATTTTGCATAATATTTCAAATGTATGAGATTTAATAACATAGTTTTCTTTTTTATTTAACCAAAATAATTCAGTATTTTCTACACTTGGAGGTCATAAGTATTATAGGTCAATGTTAAACACACTTTCAGTTGTTGTCACTTTTGCATTCAAATTTCTACATGATTAAGGTCATTAGCCAATAGAATGTTTCACTATCAAAACTTGTTTGTATCTAACAATAACTGCATTTGTTTCTGTGGTATAGACAGTGATGTTATATAACTGAAATAAGTGCACTAGTGCAAATAATTTAGCCTTCACAAATACATAATCACAAATTTATGAAATAAATTTGATCTAGCTAAATTCATGCTTTAGCTGGTTATTTAGGCCAGCCATTGGTTCTTATAGAAATCACTGAATTATCTTTGTTGAATATTAAACTTTGAAAAGGAACTGTATTAGTTTAAGGTAGCTCTGACCCTTAATACAGGAAAGATGTACATGGTGGCAAAATACTATTAAACACTTATTTTAACTTTCAAGTTGAGTACAAAACAAAAGTATGATGTCACAATATCTGAAAGTACACTTTTAGTTATATGCATAATTAATGTGGCAGGATAAAAAAATACATAGCATAAACTGTTTTAACACCATGACTTAGGAATGATAAAACCTTAGGAAATTGATACACATTATCTTTGTGAACGTTCTTGTAGCTTGAATTAAAGCTTTGCAGCTGAGAAAAATTAATTTTAATTAATGGCTTTGTTAGTGGCATTAGACTCGTATCCAGACAACTGGTAAAGATTTTGAATTTTAAAAAATGTAAGCTATGGAAGAATGTAATATCAACAAATGTGCTAAAATTTATGTTGATACTGGCTTTAATGGTGAAGTCATCATGCTAATAAATTGATGACCTCAGCAAAAATTGTATTTTGAGAAAATAACTGTTGAAATTATTCTGCACTTAAATGAGAGTAAGCTTGAAATAAACATGGGCATTTATCATATTAAAATATCTCAGTTCCAATGTGGGAACCAGAAGCCATCCTAAATTCATTTCTCATCTAATATCCCTCTGAAACATTCACTTCTTTCTTTGGTAGCAGTTTCCTCAAAGTCCTTCTTGACATTTATGTGAGATGTGTTCCTGCTTTCCTTTTTTTGGATGTAGCTCTTTTTGTTCCTTTCACACTTTCTAAATCAATTTTCTCAAGACATTTTTTGTGTATGGTCCTACAGTCATTTTCATTGCTTAAAGGACTCTTATTTTGGATGCAGCACCTTCATTAAAGGTGCACACAGCATCAACAATAGTCCAACAAATGGTTTTGTTGCTGGCAAATGAAGACCTGGGACATCTTCTACAGATTGTGATTCAATAGCTTGTTATGGTTTTAGATATTGCAGTCCATACATTTTTGAAGCAAAGTTGGCATAGGGAGTCTATCAAATATTGTTTTGTTGTTGGTTATTATAGCTGGTGCAATGATATGCATATCATAGAAGTCCTAAAGTTCCACCTTTGGTTCTGCCTTATGATGATTGCACCAACTGTAAACTACCTTTGGAAAAAAAGGTGATGTTGTGGGTTGGAATTGGAAGAGATCTTGTGATAGTATATTGCCCATCTACCACCTTTCATCCCCTATAGGTCTCCTTTGTTACTTCATATAACTTTTCTGTACTAGAAGTGGAATGAATGTGTAGTTTTGTTGGTTAATTGCTCTTTCCCTCTAAGGGAAAATTTGTAAAGTTGGCTTGATTGTAGGGTTAATTCCATGGAAATGGAATGAAAATAAACTGGATTTTTAATCACTTACTACAGGTTAATTTAGTAAAAAGTTTAAAAGAAAAAAAGTGAGTTATTTAGGTAAGAAGAGGTTATATATCTTTGAATTAGGCTAAATTTGAAAATTGTTATTTTTCAAATATTGGTGCTCTTTAAGGGTCAATGTAAAAAAAAAAGCAATTCAATTACATTTTGTTTTTAACATTCAGGATGCTAATTCAATACAGTGGTTTCCTCTTAAATGCAACTACACTTTAACAGCTTCTTAAGTGAAATTGTGCAAAAATTTCAAATATAATTATTTATAAGAAAGTTCATAGCAAACGACACAGGAAATTTTGCAAACTGTAGAAAGCAGAAAATTGCAATTAACAGGATTGTATTTAGTAGGCTCTAAGAGTGCCTAATTTCAAGGCTGTTCAACCTGTATATTGTTTATTATTTAATAAGTGATTGGAGAATACAACCAGTACACAATCATTGGTGAAGTGGAAATAAAAAATACCTGTATTTGACTATACACTCTATAAACTGTTTTTAAGAACTGTAGAAGCTTATTTGAATAATGGCACCCTGTGTCTCACTACTGTGTATTTGAAAGAATAATGTATTGATTAGTGATAGGTGAATAATGTATTGATTAGTGACATAACAACTAAATTACTCAGAAGATGGAAATTTTATTATAGACACATTGGGAATTTGTACTGACAACATTATGAAGTTATTTGCTCAATATTTGTCAAAGGTATTGACTACTAACTGCAAGTAAGCATTATTAATATGGAGACAGCTGTAGAGAATATCTTCATGAAAATCTTATTGTGTTGTTTTTATTTTCATCACATTAGTCTAACATTAGTTTTTGGCAAAGTGAAAAAATGGTGGGTGAGACTTGGTCATTATGTTCAGTCCATCTGAAACTCTGAAACAGTGACTCTTTTCACCAAAGTTTTCTTTCTCATTTAGTCTTTTATTTTTTATTTTCTCGGTACATATTTTTCAAATACCAATACAATAATCACTCAAGTTTTATATTATGAGTTTATTCGGTCTACTTGTTTGAAACTCCTGTTTAGTTAGAACTCTTGACCTCAAATTAAATTATTAAAAAATTTAACTTGGTAACCAAAGTTCCTGCTTGCCATTAAAGAGATGAGTATAATATGTTCTATTTAAACTGTTTCATTATCTTTAGGTGAAAATTATGGTGACTCCAAAGCTATTGGGCAGAAAAATATTTTGGATTGTGAAAATTATGCTACTAAAGACAAAGCTTTCAAGGAAAACTGCAACACGGTAAGAGAAGCCTGAATTTTTTTTCTAAAGTATTTTTTGTGATTTTAAAACTGATGTTTATTTTTAACAATATAATTGTGAACTGTCCATGGAATAGTTTGTGGTACTCTTGATTTCCAGCAGGTGTATTATAAGTATGTACAATACACATTATATGCAGGAAATGTTTTGCAAAAGAATAAACTAAACACAGGCAGCTAATCCTGAATGAAAATGATATCCTTTATTCCATACACTCATAATACACAATAGATATTGGAAGAAATTACTGATTTTAAGGAGGTAAACAAATTGTAAATTAGACACACAGATAAAATACCACCAAAAACTTTCCCAAAAGCAAAAGAATAAATGAGTAAAAACAACCATAATTTGTTCATCAAAGATGTTGCCACACTTAAACATAAACCAGATGTTGGGAAGTGAAGAACTGGAGAATCTTTACTATTTAAAACTCACAAACCTACTGTTACTAAACACCCAGATTACTTCTCTGTGTATTTGTTATTTACCGTTTCCTTAAGTTGTTTTCAACCTAGTCAAATTCCTGAGATACACACATATAGACAAAGAAAACATTATAACATTGTTTTTAAAAGTGAATAGAAATTTTCTCTAACAACTAACTGTTCATTGGTAGATGATTTTTAAAGTGCATAAAGAATTGCATTATGCATGTTTTAGGCTAAGCTTCATATACTTGACCATGATCATCCAAGTGATTTGAAACATTATAGAAGTAAACAGAAAATTTGAGAAAGAACACTTATTGAAAAGTTGTGATTTCTTCATCTCCTAAATATGTTAACAGGACTTCGTTGGTTATTGAAGTTGGAGAAAGATAAGTCTACCCAAGAAGACTGAAACAATAAGCATTACGTATTGGACTGTTAACTTATAAAAAAGGTTAAACATATTGAAGGGAGATAAATTTATGTACAAATGCACATGAATATCTGTACCAACTCTTAACATAGAGGACTAGCATAAGTTTGTATCTTTTCCACATACTTATAAGTTTATTGGTAGCTAAATACAGAACATCTACACAGAAATGATGAAAAACAGTTACCTGGATGTATCTAAATACTGATATGTTACTATATAATTATGAAAAGTTGAAATTTTACAGTTTTGCAAGTTCAAAAATCTCAACAGTTTGTTTGTAAGGAAATGTATGAATGAAACAATGTGTTTCTTTGTTTTTGTTAGTAATTTATTAACAATAGAAAATATAAAAAGGTTGTACTAAGTGCAACCCAACTTGTTTTTGAAAGCTAGAAAGCATCAAAATAAGATCCTGAAAAATTTGCAAATGGAGTTTTATACAGATTTACCAGTGATAAAAATTAAGGAAATTTTACCTTTTAAACATTTTGAAAAGTCTGAGTTTTCCAGTATTTAAATGCTGTTTCTTTTTTTGAAATGATTTTTAGTTTAAATAGCTTTTAATTAAATTGATATGGTAAGCTTTGTTAGTTAATCTAATAGAAAATTTATTAACTTGGTTGATTTAGTAAGTTTTGATAAGGAACTTAAATCTCGTGAGCTTGGTTTAATGTAATGATTAAATAAGTAAATTGATATGGTGAAATTTGTTAACTTTCATAATATCATAAGACCCTTTCTTAGTCATGAGAAGTTACTTCAAACAAATGATGTAGAAAATAAGTCTTATGACATCTGTGTTGTTTTAGAGAAATACACAAATAAATTTTCAGTACAAGTAAAATTTAATTTGCAGTCTATGTAAACAACTAAAGTATAGGTGGTGGAATTTATGTTAAGATCAAACATCACTATGTTTTACCCTTAATATGAGTAAAAATTTATCTGGCCAAGGCTATAATTTGTTTTAATGTTGTTTTTATTAAGTTTTTTTTTTCCTGTGAGAGGCAGGCATTATATGGATAATCATGTTTTTTTGTATAGTCAAATAGCAACAAGTAGGATCTAGCTGTTTCATTTCAGCAGTGGTCAGAAGTTGTTTTTATTGACATTGTAGTTGACCACATTCTGGGAAGTTTTCATTGCATAATGTGAAATGTACTATGTGTAAAATAAGATTCCCAATTCTGTAACAAAATTAGAAGAAAAAATTGGGATCAGCATGACATCATCTATCGTTTACCTGGAAATAAAGGTGGAAAAAGGCAACCAGTGTAAACAAGTGTTATCCAGTCATCCTTCAGTATTTGTTAGATGTTCCTTTATGGGCATAAATTAAACAAAACCAAAGTGATGGCTGGAGTGCTTTTGCTCCAAGACACAAAGAAAACTGAATGGCATAACTGTATGAATCATTATTTTTGGGCAAGATTTCTCAGTAAAATACACTTATCCTTTTATAAATGATTCTGTATCATTGAAAAATTTCAGTAAACATTTTGATTCAGATTTTATGAATGTAATAAAAATTGTTTTCTTAATGAAACCTTTGTTAAGTTATTTGTCAGTACTAATTGTAAAAGCCTGTTTTGTTTATTATTGCTGCAGCAAAGTTTGGACTCCTGTTTATAAGGTTACCAATTCTGATCATCAAGTAGTTATCCTTCAGGAAAGATTTTGCTTTTTCAGAATGAAGAGGATCCTCCCATTTCACCTATTGACTGCCAGCCACTAAAGCATCATGTTTTTTTTGTAAATTATAAATAAGTCAAAGTGTATTATAAAATGCATTGTTAATAAACATTTATACAGTACTGTATAAACTGGGGTTAATAATGTGTTTTTATTTGCGTATGGTCACTTGAGCTATTTTATGAATTTTTAGTGAATGTAAGTGTAGTGAAATGTATTTTCAGAATGTAAATGTGATAAAATGAAATGTTAAATGAATAAAACAAAAACATAATTTGATGAGACCTTATTAGTTATAAATTGAAATTTATTTCTCTGTAATAGTTGTTCCTTGTCTTTATAGGCTGCCATTTATGATGTAAACAATAGAATGTTAGTTGATATGATTGAAAAAGTATCATTCATTGAATGGTGAAAAGAGAACAAACAACTAAACATGAGGGAATCCTCAATAGCCATGATTGTAATTAGATTTCAGATTCAGTCAAGAGATGAAGTTACGAGTTAAAAATTTGTACTCGGAAAAAAACAACCCAAACTCGGAATAATTCTATGAACTCTATGCCATAGCTAAAAACATGAAAGAATAAATTCCTAAGTTGCTTAAATTCAGCTAGCTTAGATAAACATTGATGATATTACCTGTCATTTACAGCAAGGGGTTTGACAAATTCCAGTCAAACTTCCAACATACATTGCATCCAATGAAAATGGTATTCCAGTTATAAAATGCAATTACAAAAAACAAGTTTAATTTCTATGTAGGAAGATATGTTCTAAAATGATACCTACCTTTTATGGTAGGTAACATGTCAACTATACTTGTCCAGCATTATTTTTACCTATCCCAGACAGGCAGATAGTTCTTAATGTCAAGCCATGCATATTCTGTAAACCTTCAAAATGTTTGATACTATTGTTAATTGTAGCATGAATGAGCTGTTTTTAATGTAAATATTAGGAAATATAATATTGTAAATCATCTTTGGAAATTCAACTTTGCTAATTTCCTTCTTATTTCCTGAGACTGATGTATTAACTAACTGTTTAGACATTGCAAATGGTTTGTGTATAAAATTATGTTTAGTGAGAGCAAGGATACCTTTACAATTAGTTTAGTTAAGCAGAAGTGATAAATGTAAATTAATATAAATTTAATATTGTATAAACACAGAAAATTTAAAATGCCTAGTATATTGCACATTATTTTAATCAGGATCATGGTTATTCTCCAGGCCAGCAATAACTGCAGTTCATCTATCCAAGAAAAGAACTCTGATGGTCATGATATTATTGATGAAGAGTCTGAATTATTAATAAGGAGGAAAAAAGAAGAAAAAAGGAGTGAAATGTCTCAACAGGAAGCTGTGGAAAAATTGAGTTGGTGTTGATTTACAAAACTCACACAAACTTGAGATATTTTGGTTTATAAAGAATGATATTTGCTACATGTATTTAAAAAAATGTCTTGCAATTTGGCAAACAGTTATTTTTTATTTGAAAAGGAAAAGAATTAAGATGGTGTCTATTATTTGAAATGATATAATAATGTTAATTAATCCCTTTCCCAGTCCATTTTCACTCATTATAATTTCTGCATTTTCATTTGTAAAACTTAATTACCCAGAAACATCATCATATATCTTAAAACAGTCACTTGAAGCATGAAACATCATAATTCTTTAATACAATGTGTTTTTGTGCAGTATATCTGTAATCACTGATCTGAAAACCAGATTTTACACATGCTTATGAGTAATAGGTCTAAAGCTTCCAAATATTAGATTTTTTTTTATTGAAATATATTTCAAATGAAAATATCTTGTATATTGTTACAATTAGTATAAATAATATTTATCTTATGAAATTTACCTCTGTACAATTTTTGGATATGAAGTACAAGTGTTTCAAAAGATATGCCTCCCAATCCCTAAATTTGGTAAGCTTAGTTTTTAGTTTCAAACTATGAACAGGAGTTTTTGTAAAGTGCAAAACAAACAAGCATGAAAACCAATGATTAACAAACTTATTTTCCCTACAAAGCACATAAAAATGTCATACTATAGTTTGATTATATAAAGGGATGTAATCAATAAAAGCTGCTAATATAATAACTGAAAGTTTAGAAATTTACAGTGTATAAGGAAAAAAGCTCTGTAGCAAACAGATTGTGAAAAAGAAAATCAAATCAACTTTTGGATAATATATAACAATTTTGATAGTTTTGGAAGTTTGGAAATTGTGAAACAAATAGTGCAGTTATGTGAATTGAAGATGTTTTTTTACTCCACTAGTTTCTGGAATTCAGTGTTTTCAAAGTATTTAATTTAGAAACAAGCAAACATATGGATAAATATTACTGGTTTGCTGACTTATTTCTTATATTGATTAGTTTTATCTGTTTTACTGGGAAATTTTTCTGCTCCATAACAAATTTACAGTTGGGGGATTCAAATGAACATTAGGGTTAACAATGTATTTTTATTTTATTTACTTGATCCAAAACAAATGACAGTATTTTAAGTCTGAACATTTCAACTACAGTTCTATTTTTATAGGTAATTTGAGGGGAAGAGACCAGACAGAATATGAATATTTTAAAAATTGTCACCTCCACCTCTAATAAAGAAATATATGGTAAATGGTCAATTTAATAAAGGAAAAATTATTTTTCATTTCATCCACATTCAAAATGACTTATGTTATGGCAGGAAGTTATGGTACAAAAATAGTTAACAGTTCTTCACTTTTGTTCATTCTTCATTTGAAACTTTAAAGATTTTTTTAAAATATAAGAATAAATGACAATTTTTTTCTGTAGTGGATGTTGTAAATCCAGATGATCCCCATTCAAAGTACATCCTTGAAAAGAAGATTGGGACAGGGTAAGTTTTGAGCATGTGATTGAATAAGAGATTTGGTGGTGAAATGTTTAATCTAAATTTAATTTTAGTTTGAATTGATGAATTATTTCCAAAGTGAGTGTTAAACTTATATAAAAGTGCATATTAATATCTGTCTTTTTTCTTTGTGTTGTAAAGAGCTTCAGGGTTGGTGTACACAGCTGTGGAAAAGGATACATACAGGAAAGTAGCCATTAAGACCATGGATTTACAACAGCAACCTAAGAAAGAACTAATTATAACAGAGATTCTAGTCATGAGAGAAAACAGGTAACTTAAGCAGAAAGCATAATGTTGTTGGAATATAGATGAGACTAAATATTCACAAATTATTAAAGGGGAACTGGGATAATCATAGGTTAAAAAGCTGTTATTAATATACCTAAACATAGAGATACAGTATTAACAGGATATCTTTGGTGAAATTATCATGAAATGTAATACTGTTATTCGTAGCAATTAGTTAAACCTTTTGAAAGTGAAAAAAGCAGTTCAGTAATGAGTACTAATAATGAAGTATTGTGTTCTTACTTAGAAAGATTAAAATATATTTTTTGTCACTTGATTACTTTCGCTGTTAGGTATACTTTCAGCTATAATCCAGATGTTTATGTATGTCTTATGTTGTCTCTATACATTATGATGTGTTAATAAAGTTATAGATAATAAATATATTTACATTCTAACTAGTAGTCTTAATGAAAGTATCATTAAACAAAGAATATGGCACACTTTAACTATGAAAGACAAACACAAATGGTTTACCTCTTGTGCTATCATAAGTTTGGTGTTACATAACATTTCACCATCCTTCAATGTCTTGTATCTAATGAAATTCCATTCCAACTTGACTAGCGTAGCCCTATTGCAACAGGTCATAGGTCAAAAGCCATGTCATTACATTTGTTGACTGAATTTAAAATTTTATTGATGTAGTATTTTATGAATTTATGTCAATAAATTTGGAATTAAATTATGGATTGTAATTCAGCTTTAACATTATGTGAGAGTTAATTTCTTAATTTAAAAGTAAATATTGAAAGAACACACGTAAATGTAGATTGCAATGAGTCGTGCACGTTGAATGCAGCACTGCTTGAAATTAGATGTTTATGATATCAAAATACTAAATCTGTTGTTTTATACAAATTAGGAAGTCAAATTACCAATATTAACAAAGCTAGAATATGAAATAAGAACCTCATATCTTTTTTTTCTTTTTTTTTTTTTGAGATATTGTTTGTGTACTGAATTAAACACAGTGGCCCCTTCACTGTCTTCCATTATTGGAAACAGTCCTTTATATACACTTACTTCAATATATGACGTGAATAAACAATCGACAGCTTCCAATGCCCCCTAGTGGTTTTCTCAGCCATTTTAATCTGTGAAAGGCTACCACATTCTTTTGAACCAAGACTTCGAGAAAGTAGGTTGTGTCTTTAGTTTAAACAAAGTTTCTTATTTTTCAAAAACCTAAATATATCATAGGTACTAAGCCTTTTGAATTATAGTGTAAATTAGTGGTATTAGTATAGTTATTTATGTTTTTTTGGTTATTCAACTGTATGTGTAAAAGCTAAAAAAAAATTGTTTGACATCCTCCATGTGTGAAATGTTTAAAAGCTTAACAACCTATGTCTAGCAGTAACTGAGTTCAAAGATCCTAGCTAGAAGAAATAATTGTTTGCTTTACTTCTTAATTTATTGTTTTATTTTTTAAGAAAAATAAGTTTAATAATTTATTTCTAAATAGTAATAATCTATGTACATATATAATGTATAATAATGTGACTGTATATTACAAAATACTGGTCCACTTAAACCCAGCAAAGACAGGGAAGACTAAAGGTCAGTTTTATATTATTGGGTATATAACATTGAGTGCGTGTGCACCGTGTCAGTGCAAGGTATGTAATGTTGGTTATGCATGACTGGAAGGTCAGTATAATAGAAAATAATAAATATATATTTAAGTATATAGTGCTATGAGACTTAAGTCACTTAGACTAAATATTTGTATTTTCATGTTATGATATATAGTCATTCTAGCACAAAAAACCATAATTTATATTCCCTAATTTTTTATGATTATTACAAAGTTGTTTAAGTGACAGACCCCACATAGTTAAAGTAATATAAAATAACATAAAATAGTGTTACTGAAAACAAACATTTGAAATGTATTTAAGAAGTTTTGGAGATTACACAAATGATATTTGAGATTTTTGGAATGAAGAATAGTTTTTAATCATAAAGTGACATCACTTTACATTCAGACTAGTAAAGAAACAGCCCTTATTTTCATAACCAAATTTTTAGTAAATATATCTCATTAAAAATCTGTTTTTGTACAAAAAGCTTGTAATCTTTATTAAAAGTCTATCAAATGTTTTTTTGAAAATACACATGCTGTATCAAAAGTTATAGTGCAAATACTTAACGTGTGCACACGTGTAGATGAACTTGTGTATATTATACTGAGACCATTATAAAAGGGTTAACATATGAGATAATTAGTTATAGACATGTTACTGTTTAGGTATAAAGTTGGGCAAAACAACAGTACAGCTGGTTCAGCAAAAAAATGTTTATGAATGTACAAAATAATAATAAAGAAATACAGTGAATAAGAGAATCATGTAGTGAATATTAAGGATGTTGGATCCAAGTTAAATGTACTAAAAATAAAAATAATTTATTAAGAAATGTGCCTAATACAACCAACTTGACTAATTGATCCCTCTCATATTCCAACAGAAATGGAGAAGACAACTGGAAGTAATAAAGATAAATTCTGTAGTAGCCAAAAAGTATACTGTGTAAGATCTAAAAAAGCTCCCAAGAATAATAAGAATTATTAAAGGAAGTAACAACAGTGGTAAATATGACAAAGTGATTGGCAAGAACACTAATGTAATTTAAATAATGATGTAAGTTAGAAATCTGTTAACTGTAGTAATGTTTTAAACTAATGATGGTTGCTATACTTCAGTGATTCATTATTTTATTAAACAGTTTTTAAGAAATTAAAGTGTACAGCTGAAAGTTCTGTAGAGGTTGTAATATTCCACCAGATTTGTGAACCAAAAGATCAATGAATTTCTTGCAAAACTAGATGAATCTGGTATTCAAAATGCAGTATGAGAATCCTCTTTTGTGAAAAATGAGAATGTTTACAGAATTCAAAAAAATCCTGTAATACTGAATACATTCTATTGTATTTAATAAGCTTTTGGCAGTTGAATAGTAGCATAATTAGAAATAATGAAATTGAAATGGAAAGTTTGTAAAGTCAGAATCATTGTGAAAACTTTGAACTCAAGTGTTTGATCAATGATGCTGTTCCCCAAATTCAGGTGATATGTTTATTTTTAGTGAAAAAGTTTTATTTTCAGACTGACCTTTATTCGATAAACTGGTTTGGCAACATAAAAGAAAAACCATGAAAATTAACTAAAAGAGATCATAATTATATCTGTCATTTATTCTGTTCATCACATACTCACCAGTAAAATTGACGTTGTAAAGGTCCTAAATCCTGGGAATGTTTTAAACTTAATTAGAAATGCACTAAACAAGTAAATAGTTTTTATTTGTTTATATTACAACTTTATGTAAAGAACTAGGGTTTTATCTGTAGACAGTAAAACCTTTAAGTATCAAGGTTTACGAACATATTATAGATTTGTCCATTCTGAAAAACCTTACAGTGTGACACTTGGATGATTTTAGATTCCCAAACTTTATAAATCAACAAACAGTCATATGTTTATTGTTGATGTTAACAAAAATTTTTATCCATTCTGGCTGGTAAAGGTATGCAAAATTAAAAGGTGCATATATTCAAATCTTGTAATATTATAAAAGTAAGAAATGGTATTAATCTGTTCAATATCTTTGGTGATTCCATTGAATTTAAAGACAAAATTAAAGACTTTGGTGTAAAAAAATTGAAATCTTTGATTTTAGTCATCTTTGAACTGGTCTTCCTGTTAATAAAATTAAAAGTATTTTGTCTTACAAGAATATTACTGTATTAATATTTTGTGTTAATAGATATAGATTTAGCTACTGCTCACTGACGTAGCAAGAAGTGTTAGCCAAAACCATGTATTTTGATAGCCATGTTAGTCTACAACAGATTGTGCGATCACTAAGAGAAAACATGCCTGTGCCATTCATGTTGGAACTCAAGCGTAATAAGCACATATTCCTCACTACCTGTGTGAAATTTACAAGTTTGTTTACCACAATAACCAAATATGTATACAAGCACTGCATCATTGTCATAAATGTTGTGAAACATACCTGATTTTAATATACTGGAACACTCAGGTGGAGCTTATTCTTCACTTCAAAAGGATGGTAAAGAGACCATTTGATACATAGGAAAAATGTCAACAAATTTTCTCTGGCCTAATAATGTAGAATTAAATCAGAATATATTTATGATACAGAGCTTCTTCTTAGCTTCAAGAACTGCTGGAACAGAGATGTGGTAGTCACTGTCCATGAAGAATTGGTAGTGGCTTAACCTTGGCTTTAAGTCATTAGTCAGAAATTTACCTGGAAGCATGTACTTAGCTCCACTGTTTTTCAAGAGATATTCAGTTTTTCTCTCATTGTGCATGCTGATATGTTTTTGGTCAGTTTACCTGCATTTCTAGGTCTCCTGAAGAGAAAATCAGTCCAAACTTTAAACCAGATAATGAGATTATCAAACATTTTTATTTTAAGGTCATCCACTGTTTGGTTCTGTCTCTCAGCATGGTAACTTGGACTCGTGTTTGGATCTTTTACATTTATATAAACACAACAGCACTGTTTTATAAAAAAAAGTGCCACTCTCATCCATTCCTGCAAGTCCTTATCTCAAGGCCAGATTAGTTCAAGAGTAGCAACTGTTGTTTCATCAGACAGATCTAGAGCAACTTTTACTTGATTTGTTTTTTTCAGAGGATTATAAATTCAGTTACTTTGCATTTATACTTTGACCATATTTGACAATACTTTCCATTACTCTTCTGATTTATCCAGTTGTTGCAGAAGAACCTTAAAATAGGTACAGTATCAAAAATGAAAAACAATAGTTAAGTCAGGTTTTCTCTTGCACTGTCTGGAAAAATGTTGCAAAAAAAGCATTCTGTTTACATAATTTTTATAATCAATAATGCACAAAACTTTAAATCTAGAATTATCTAGACATACAACCCCATCAACTGTAGTTTTGCAGAAAATATCAGACAAAAGACTGCTAAATTCATAAAGGTTTGTATACTGTTTCAGTTGTATTTGTTGCTACACCAGCAAAACACCATCTCTAAATGAAATTTGAGATTCCACTTTTATTCTTAAAGCTTCTATTTTATAACAAACACTTAGTAATAAGTCAGGGAAAGAGGTGATATTGTTATGATTAATATTTAACTAAACTATTATGTTTTTCTTTCTTTTTTGTATTTCAACTTTTAATTTTCACTCTTCTTACAGTGTCCTGTTTTTATAAAAATAGTGGGAAAGATATGTGGGAAATGCATGTCTCTAATACTGAAGCTTTGTCTTCAACAGCACTGTCAGTATCATTGAGATTTTCCTTTATATTATAAAGAATTTGGTTCTTGAAATGATTGATAAATCATTAAAACAAGAAAAATCATTATGAATATTTTTTACCCATTTTCTTTACATTTCTTCATCCTGAGTAAATCTGAACACATTATTAATGTACTTATTAGACTTTTCCTGTACAACCAGAAATGAAACATTTATGAGGCATTTTAGTAATATATTATTTTTAATTCCAACAGAACTCTTTAACAAGATGAAACACACTAGTACTAAGAATAAAACTGGTAAACACAATACTAATAATATTAAACGATCAAATGGTTAATGGTCGTTATCTTCTAGTAGCCTTTGTTTTAGAAGGCCATGCTTAAGACTACAAGTTGCAGATTTATATTCATTCAATTTTCAATTTATTTTGATAATAAATCTTAGTAGGAGAAACTATAACAAACCTTTATTCAGTACTTGTATTTCTGTAGATATTAACAGCATTCTTTTATTGATAACACTATGTAACAAATTTCTTACTTTTTCTTGTTCCTGGGCAGAAAGTGTTATTTCCCAATTGCTTATGCCTATAGTAAATGAAAAAGACCTATTTTGCCCTTCAAACTTTGCTTTTGTGACCTGGGAGCATATAACAGAAACATGATGGGAGACTATATTTGGGGGCTGATAGACAAAAGTGATTATTGTTACATTCGCAAGTCTTGAAAAACTACTCACTTCTAAAAATTTTTGTTCATTTTTGTATAACTTTTGTATAAATACATGTAAATCTTGATTCATATGTTGTTTTATTCAAACCTTATATAAATGTAAATGGGCAAATTTGCCTGTTTTTATATAGAAAATAAGTTAATTTCTAAATTTCATTATCCAGGTCACAAAAGCAAAGTTTGAAGGGAGTAATGGCTATTTTCTGTACTTTTACAACATACGCAATTAAGAAATAACACATACTATCCAGGAACAGAATTTGTGTTACGTAGTGTTATCAATAAGTTTAACAGCTAAACAAAGTTACCTATCAGAAACCTCTCAAGAAACAGTTATTTTACTACAAACAAACCACACTATCTGGTTTTAACATACAAGCATCATTAATCAAACATTTAAGTTCATAGTTTTCAACAAACACTTTGAAGCTACAAACATCTCTTTTTCCAAATAAGTAATGCAACAGTGTTTATTAGTGATAGTTTATTAGATTAAAATTAGTTCAATATTTATAAGATTTTTTAAAATAAAGTTTGCAAATGAGGTTTTTCATATTGTACATGGTGTTTGGAAAGTCACTGTGCACTTGTATGTTTATTAACAGACATGTTTCAATATGGAATACAGGAGGTAAATTTGAATGACAATTATAAACAATGTCGAAAATGACCCCCATTGGCATCAATACAGGCTAGGATCTTTCTTATTTTGTTTCTAAACACCGCTATCAGGTGCTGGCTTGAAATAGACTAAATGAATGCTGTTCTTGCTGCTTTCAAAACTGCACAGTGACTTTTCGAACACCCTGTATTTTGAACACCAAATTTTATTCAGTTTTGTGGAAATTCAGTTCTGGGATTAACAATTTTACAGTTTATCACAGAATTTTCAACACTATGTTTACATTTAAATTTCATAACTGTTTTTAAGATGATAATGAATAACTTTATTGTGGTAATTACTATAATTTTTACTTTTAAGCTATTGTAAGTTGTATAACAATTCTTTTTATAGTATAGTATTAGGTCATTTGTTTAGTTATATTAGTTTATGTCGTTATTTTGTTTTATTCACCATTGTTGTTACTTTCTTGTTTAAATTTTATTATCACAGTGATATCTTTTGTATTTATTTCCAATGCATTTAAACTAGTATTTAACTTTGTAACTTTTGGTTTACCATTCTATAAATTGACAATGTGTGTAAGGGACAGGTGTTGCTTAAAGACTGTTAACTGTACAATTTTGGTATCAATTTATTTTGTTTTTATCTCCAGAAGCCTTATTTTTTACCTCTATTACCTGTATTGTCCTACTGACTCAGCCTATACTTGTTATAAAGTTACACTGTCAGAGCTATTTTATGTTTTTAGCTGTTAGAGAGTGTTACATATAATTTATACTGGTGTTATACTTTTGATAATCTAGTTAATCTAAACCAAACAGAAAATATTCCAAACTAAAAAAAACAAATTTTCAAATTTCATATGCAAAATCTTTATAACCTCCAGATAATTATGAAACTTTCTTAAAAAACTTTTATATTTTATCTGTTATTTTCTCTATCAAATCTCTATACAGGTTTTGGTAGATTTGACTGACCTGATAACTACCATAAAAATTTAGGAAAGATATATAAAATATGCTTTTTTCATTATAGAATAACTACAGATTGTAACACAAAAATACATGATGTTTAGTCTAAATAGCTTAAATCTCATAACATTATACATTTATGTATTTATTATTTTTATTATATTGACCTTTCAGTCATGCCTGGCTAACAGTATGGAAGTTGCAATGACAATGGCAGATATTACTGTTTTTAAAAATATAAAACTAACTTTTTGTCTTTACAAAGTTACCTGTCTTGGCTGTTTTTCAGTGGGCAAGTATTTTGTAAAATATAATCACATTTTATTTGTAACACATTACACATGTATACACATTATTAACAAAAATAAGTTCTTAAAACATAGAACAGTAAGTAAAGAAGTATTGCAAATAGTTATTTCTTCTAGTTATGAACTTTGTACTCATTTTCTGCTTGCTGCAGGTTGCTAAGCCTTATCACATTTTGCACATGAAATATGTGAAATTAATATTTTTGTAGGTTTCATAGGTACATTTTGAAATAACCAAAAATCCTCAACTGCTATATGAATACCACAGAATTCCACTGTAATTTAACAAACTTAGAAACTAAGCTATTTTTAGGTCTAAAAATATATGGAATTTCAAGCTCACTAAAGTCATAACACTTGGAATTTAGATTAAAAAGAAAGTTTGCTACCTGAATATTTCAAAAAGGCTAAGTTAGCCACTAGAGGGACTTTCTGAATTTACAGCTGGTTATCCAGACATCAATTTGAGAGAAT
This sequence comes from Tachypleus tridentatus, assembly GCF_004210375.1. NCBI lineage: Eukaryota > Metazoa > Arthropoda > Merostomata > Xiphosura > Limulidae > Tachypleus > Tachypleus tridentatus. Next base: position 13,217,439 of record NC_134829.1, on the reverse strand, counting down.
CATTAAGGCTTATGACAAAGTTTAGAAAGTATGGCTTAAAAGTGCAGACCCATTTCATAATATTTTAAGTACTAGAACTCATTGTGTTTTTACATATATTTTTAATTTATTGTTAAATTTTTAACAAAATAATTAAAATTTAAGTAGTTTTGTGTAAATAGTAACAATATCTTTTGGTGTATGTGTGTGTGCATGCATGCATGTGTAATATGTAGTAATTGAAATAGCACTATATTTGACAGAATACTGGAATACAAGTTACAGATTTGTATCTTGGAGGCTAGTATTTACTCTAAGTTTGGCTACCAAAGATGTATTATTCTTATATTTGTTTACTTTGAGGTAAAAGAAAAGCCAGTTATAATACAACACTAGAAACTTAACAACACAAATAAAGGTATAATTATTCACAGTACTTCACAATATCAAAATGGTTTACTCAGCTCAATGAAGTAAAATTATATGCACATGTTTATTCATTACAGAATGGAACATTAATACTTTATGTATAAGACTATGAATCAATCAAACGTTATACTCTGACGTAAAAAAATATGCAAATGTTGGCACGTCAGAAGAAAAGGACGAAGAATGGGAAGATCATTTAGAATATTATATCATGTCATGTAATTTAGTTTCACAAATTTATATAGCTTGAACATGAAAAATAAATCAGCTATTTTAATTTCATCACACATTTCTTAAAGCTTAACATTTTGGAGAGCAGCATTGGTATGATACTCTACAAAAATGTATAACACAAGGAACTCATTAAAATTCACAGGCCATTTGTATTTTATTTTGTGTGTGGCATATTACATATTTTCCTTTTATCCTTGTGAACTAATGTTAGGAAATTCCTTCCAAGAGTAATGGAAAATAATAAACCCTGAACAGTTCTTGAATATGATGTAGCAAAGGAACTTGGTTTGTTTTCAAGTAGTAGCTCTACAAGGCCTTCTGGAATAATGCTGAATGGTTGGTTGGTTTGTTTCTCTCAAAGTATGTAGGTATACACATCTGTTAAGTCCAGAAGTTGAAACAGTTTCTTGTACTACTATATTGTCTTTTGTCAAGAGCTAGTTGTTTAGGCCCATCTTCAACTCATTAATTCATTGTAGGGTTTTGTAGTTCTAAAATGTAAAGTTAGTAAATGTGTAATTTGTCAGTCAGTTTTACTCCTGTCAGACCTCTGCATTTTGAACATTCTGATATTTACCAGTAACCACTTTGGTTAGCTACCTGCAGATTCCAAAGTTTTTTTGCACAATAAACAAGTCAGCATAACCTCTAACAGGGAAAGGTTTTTACACCAAACCTCCTAAAGAGATTCATTCTCACAGCATGTAAATACATTTATGTTTATTTGCCACAAGTAGTTCTTTGTTAAAGCATAGCACCATGTTACCAATAAAATCAACACCATAATCCTTCATCTAAGATGAGTGAAGCCTTTTATTGATAGATCATTTCCATTAACATCACATCGAACTGAACTCCCATGCTACACATCCAGGTGAAAGATCACATTGCTTGGTGATCTGCAAGGAACCACTATCAATAATATGTTGGGCTTGTTTTCCTTGAGTCAGCTTAGAATACAATACTTATCACATGAAAACCAAAACTATAAATACTGGAGAAGCCCCAGGATTTATCTCAAATAAGTTGTGAATACTGGATGCCAAATAAATATGCACTACAAGTATGTGTGTGTATATATATATATATATATATATCAAGATGAAAAGTTACATAATTGAGAGTAGTAGTAAGACTAAAAATATCATGCAAGCAGTTTTTTGAATGGTATTAAAAGATGAATTAATGTGATATTACAAAATAAAAGATTCTACCATGAAATAAGAAACAAACTGTTTTAGTAATTTTGAATAAAGAAAACACTACACAGGGAATAAACACTGTTGCTGCAGCAAAGGGGTTTAAACATCTGATTGGTTGAATATGAAAGTTGCCTGCAGTTATAGAGTTAATCATAGTAGTAATGAAGCATTGGTTTGAGTGTTAGTTCTGGGTATTTTGCTGAGTTATATGCTTTTTTTAAATTTTAATTTGTTAGCTATTGTAAACAAATTTTATTTCCTACTTGTCTTTATTTTATATTAATCAATAATTGAGTTTGAGGTTTTGTGTGCTATCTGTATTAGTTACTTGATCAGTAACTGTGTGGCATTTGTGTTGTTTTCTTGATCAGTAGTTGTGTGCTTAACATGTATGGTGTTTGTAATGTTCACTTGGTCAGTAGTTTAATGTGTTTATATGGTACCTATAATACTTATTTAATCAGTAGGTTTTGTATAATACCTGTAATGTTTACTTAATCAGTATTTTTCCTGTGTGGTTTAAGTTAAATGTGGATCACAAAAATGTTCAGCTTTGGAATCTTTTATATATTTTCTATATTTCACATTTCTAGGCATCCAAACCTAGTCAACTTTCTGGACAGTTACTTAGTGGAAGAAAATCTATGGGTTGTTATGGAGTTTCTGGAGGGAGGAGCTTTGACAGATGTTGTGACTGAAACTGTTATGCGAGAAGGACAGATGGCAGCTGTCTGCCGGGAGATACTTCAAGCTATAGTCTTTCTTCACTCCAAAGGGATTATCCACAGAGATATCAAGAGTGATAATGTACTGCTGGGGATGGATGGAAGTGTCAAAGTGACAGACTTTGGGTTTTGTGCTCAAATATCACCGGATGAGAAACGACAGACTATGGTAGGAACACCATACTGGATGGCTCCTGAAGTTGTCACCAGAAAACAGTATGGTAACAAGGTGGACATATGGAGCTTGGGAATTATGGTTATAGAAATGGTGGAGGGGGAACCTCCTTACCTAAATGAAACCCCCCTTAAAGCCCTTTATTTAATCACAACCAATGGGAAACCAGATATAAAAAATGAAGACAAACTATCATCTGAGTTACAAGACTTTCTCCACAGATGCCTTGAGGTGGATGTTGAAAAACGAGCATCAGCAGATGAGCTGCTTGAACATCCATTTCTTTCCAAAGCTGAGAGCTTATCAACAATCACTCCACTGATAAAAGCAGCCAAGAAGGTATTGAACAAGCAGTAAGGTGCAGGATTCCAGTAGGTCATACTTAAATTTATTGAGTCTTAATGTATATTTTTTTACATTATATAAATATTTAAGCTCTTTTAAAAAAACTTCCTGAGTAGAAACTGAAGAGTTATAGGTTGGTTTCAACAGTTTGTGCTTTCTGGAAGATGTAATATTCATTATTTTACATTAGATAAAAAATAAGTTAAAGTTACTGAAGAAGAAGTACAGCCAGCTTTTGATTGTGTTGTTTTATGATGAGCAGTTCAGTGGGTTCAAGAAGGCTTATCTTAATTACTTCAATAACAATACCATTTTGCTTCATTATAGAACCAAACACTTTCTGTATCACTGACAGTGTTTGTAAAACACGATGTAGAAAGAATCAACTCCTGTTGATGGTAGAAATTCAGTGTTGGAATGTAAGCATGAGCATGTAGAGCTACTTTTAGCTATGAGTATTTGAACATATAAAAATGTTTGTATGTTTCTGCCATCTCAAACACAAGAATTTTTAACTTTTTTGCCTGTGTTATGTATTGAGAATTTGTATTGGGTTTAATTACACGGACAGTTAAAGTGTACATCTAGGTTTTAAAGCACTAAGTCTAAAAGCTGATCTCATCAAAAGTCAACAGTCCCTGAAAGAGCTGTGTATGGTATAAAAATCTCCTTGAAAAGCTGTTCAAGACATAAAAACAGCTGTGTAGGGTATAAAGTCTTAAGAGCTTTGTGGGTGTATACAACTAATGTAAAACTCTGTGAAAGAACTGCATAAGGTATAAAAGCTCTTGAAGACCTATAAACCTTCCTGAAAGAGTTGTACAGGATGTAACATTCTAAGAATGAATTGGAAAATCAAACTGCCCATTAAAATAATTAACAAAGTAATTCATGTATATATTTGAGAATTAATATAAAATGCATAATATATGTTTTCTAATACTTGTATTTGGCTGTAATGAATTTTCTGTGTACTAAACTACATCACTGATAGGAGGTACTCAGCTGCAATTTTGTGTTTACTACAGCATCTGGCAGTTGACACGATTTCTAATAGCGAGTATTTGTGTGAATGTATGATTGAGATGTGGAGTGTTGACCTGCTGCCATAAAACTTGACTATTACTCTATGAACAGGTTTATTTCACACACTGTATTATGTCTGCTTGTGAGAAGTATTTAGAAAATGCATGACTGTACCATGCAACTCTTCAATGACATCATATGGGTATGATGTAACTTTTAATTTAATAAGCTATACTCATTTAAAAAAACTGTTTCTACTAAACAAAAAATATTCAGCTCTACATTTGAACTGTTGACCTTTACCTGGTTTTTGATTTTTTCTTTGGATTTTGTACATCAGTTTCCAGTTTTCCCTTAATTTAAACTACAAAGCCTGAGTTTCTAGTAATGGCACCGGTTTGTTATACAAAATGAAACAGGTCACTACCACTGATAGAAACTTTTTGTTAAGTAATATCCCCACTATTTTCATCACAGTTATAAGATTTAGCTAGTTAAATCCATAAAATTATCTGTAATAAATGTTTTAAAATGATACTGTGACTTACTAATACATATTGTTGGCATTATAAAGAGATAACTCATACATACAACCTTGTACATAATGGGACAGCAAAGAACTCATTCTTATGGTTGTCTTTAGTATTGTAAACATTGGGACACTTCTTCATGGATTTATCTCTTTTGTAAACAGTTGGATGATGCATTACTCATTCATATTGTTGATTCTTTTGTTTTTTAAATTGTTCAACAACAGACCACTCTTTCATAGAGTTGTGTCTTTAGTATTGTAAATGGTTGGATGACAGATTACTAATTCATAGTGTTGTTTCTTTTGTATTGTAAGCAGTTGGACAACATACCACTTACTGATAGAGAAGGTATTAGCTGCTATAGAAAATGAAGGCATGAAGGCAACTAGAATGAAATAATCTCAGTACTTCTCTGAACCATGTGTTTATGCATAGTAACTCAGAAACATATTCACAAATTTTTGCATTATGAAAGATGGTGTAAACTTTATGACATGTCCATGTATTGCAAAAGGTTTAGAAATACTTGAAAACTGTTTTTGGATAGATTTTTAGCATTGTAAACAGTTAGACAACAGACTACTTGTTGAGAGTTGTATCTTTAGTACTACAAGAAGTTGGACAACACACACACACATACATATATATATATATATGTATACAAATCAAAGTATACATTGTTTCAAAATTTCTTTTTAGTATATAAGGTGTTTCTTGACTTTGTGTGTTCCATTTAGAATCATGTTAGATTATGTACTTGAAGGATAAAAAATAATTATTCTAGTAGCTTCTACAAAGGAGAAATGTCAGTTTTTTTCTGTATTTTCTGTTCTAATTTGTAATACATGCTACTAGTACTAAATACTACAACTCAACCACATAATACTGATACACATATTATAAATGTGTCCAACACAGAAGATGTTTGTGTAGGTTTAAACATTTAGAAATGGTGTTGTATACTGAAAGCTACAGCTGCTGCCAGTAGTGTAATAATGATGCACAAGTAGAATGTTCATTGTCCCTGAGTGTATCAAATGATGAAACAAAGTCAAGTAGAATGTTCATTGTCCCTGAGTGTATCAAATGATGAAACAAAGTCAAGTAGAATGTTCATTGTCCCTGAGTGTATCAAATGATGAAACAAAGTCAAGTAGAATGTTCATTGTCCCTGAGTGTATCAAATGATGAAACAAAGTCAGATTTTAACCAGAGGAAACAAAAAAAAAAAAGAGTGAATTGACCCAGTATTGTGTTGGGTAAGGAGGTTACTTCAAAGTGATAAAAATGGACATTCCAAAAGCAACACAGAATGAATAATTTGCATAAATGCAGTTCCTGTCACTTTTCTGGTTTGTATTAGGTGAACAGGTTTGAATGAACTAATTTCTTCTTTAAAAAAATCAGTTTTTTCAACACTGTTAAAGACATGCTACCCAAACAACCAGTAAGGCAAGGCACAGGGTAAAACTTTGGTGAAACAGTGCCATGTTGTTAACAAAAGAAAAATACTTATGATTGTGTGGAACTTTAAGTCAATATACATTGTTCACATCAGCTTTCCAAGAACTTTGTTTAACACTCCTACGAAAAGACGTTTCTAGTCCTGATTTCTCCAGATAGTAGATAGGGACAGTGGGAATCTCGTTAATCCATTCATTAATGGATTTAAATGGCAATTTCATTTAAATACAAAATTATTAGCCTAATATTAATAACCTTTCAAGTTGCTTTGGGGCCTATTAGGCCCCACTTTTCGTAGGAGTGTTAAACATTTAACTTGACAGAATATTCTTTAAATTTGTAACATTAACTATAATTTAAATGTCTTAATGTAATTGTATTAAAACTTGTACAGAAACAAAAACAAATCATCATAATTAATTGAGCAAAGTGTACACAAGTGAATATGATGCAGAGCATATTTTTTAATATTTCTTAATGTGTAGTCTAACATTTTAGCTGTAATACATTCAAAGTTAATATATATGCTAATGATCAAGCAGTAGAATTAACACACAAATATGATAATGTAATAGCAATAAAACAACTTCAGTTATGAGTGCTGGTAGTAAAAACTGTGTATGCTTAAGATATTTCAACATTTTCTTAAGATTACAATCAACATCTAGATAAACATTAGTTTTTAAAGGCTCAGTTTATTTTGAAGTAAAACAAAGTGAAAATGATGCAATAAGTACCTTTCCTCATCTTTATTGTATTTACCAAAATATTTTTGATGTAATGAATGGATACATTACTGATACATAATTCTGACAATTATGATGGCAGATGTTTAAAACTACTTTGCTAAACTCTTATTGTGTGTGTATCAAAACGTAATATGTTTTGTTAAGCTTATTCATTATTCATATTTTTGTCCAAAGGTTAAGTAGTTTACCATCAATAAATATTTTTGTCTTACATTCAGCATATATTTTTCTAAATAGATCTGAGTTTAATTGTCATTGAAAAGACTGTTGGTGTAATGTTTTTTAATTGGATGTTATTTTACATCTCTATTTTCTTAGCTTCAGATATACCAGAAATAAAGATCATTTTTACACATACAGTAAATGCTACTGTTTTTATGTTGGTTGAATTAAAATACACTATTTCGTAACTAAACAAAATATACACATACTTGGTTTGATTTAAAAAAAAAGTAAATGTTATTGCAGTTGACAGAAAACTAATCAGTCCAAGCTTACTGCAATTGGTTATATGGCCTTTCAACTGATAAACTTGAGTTAATGTTACTCTTATCAAGTACAGACCAATTATACAGTCTTCCTTTATGAGATAATGTTACACACAGGAAGTAGAGTTTGACTTACAATGACAAATTTTATTAAACTTATTACCAATAGCTACATGAATGCCAGAAAAGTTTTCCTTTTAAATACTTTGAAACAACAGTTCAAGAAGGTTCACTGTGTACATGTTCTCAACAGAAAATGATTTGCAGCCTCTAAAATTGACAGTTGTTATGATTATCTCCAACATACACTGTGAATTACTTGTATTATTGTCAGAAGTGATAAGCATGTTTCTCTGACTTCTGTACAGAGATACTTTTGTGTTTCCTTCCACTGTAATGTGAAGTTATTGGTTGATTGCTGATGAAACACTAGTGTATTAGAGACCACATTCAGTGGAATATATTATGTTCACAGAGTTATTTGGTATAGGCTTCTGTGTTCAAATTATAAAACTTAACTGAATAAAGTGTGTTAATTATTGAGAAGGTTACACAAATTAAATCAAATTTTTCCATGTGAAGGAAAGTATTTTTAATATTATTATGAAAATAACTCTGCACTTGAGAGCAGTCACCAGACCATATACATACTCACAAAATTATTTAGTAGAAATACTTTAATAATCTGATTTTTTGTATACAAAATGGCAATGTTTACTGAAAGCTTGTCAACTTTTTTTTTATGATATACAAAACATATTAAAAGTTACTCTCTGATTTTTACTTTGTGGTTACAAATTGGGAAAGTTAGAAACCACTTTTAGTGGAATGTATTTTATTCACAATGTTGTTTTGTGTTCATGTAAAACGTATAACACAGACTACTCAATGTAAAGATGTTCATGATATTTACATCAAATTTTATGTTCTTCTAATACTAGTATAACATATAATACACACTGAACGTAGTATCTATGTTCATTACACTGTTTTGTTGTGTAGTTACATCATGGTATATGAGAATCTGTTTTCAAATGCACCTCATGGGTACTCACCGACTTGTTTCAAAATGTACTCCAGTTTATGGGGAATTGCTTCAATTGTTTCTGCTGGCAATTAGTTCATGTATAACGTACTGTTCATTTTGTGACAGTATCCAAAAATATATACAAACACTTTACGTAAAATCACTTATTGACTAGTTTAATCCAATATCTTACTAAATAAATTTCATTTCAAAGCTCTGCTAGGTTTAATTGCTGAATGCAGCATGTGCTTTATTCAAGTTTATTAAATATACATCATTTTAAAAAGTGTACATTACCAATTCTAACAGTTATATTGACATGAAGTAAAGTCCCCCCTTAACTTGTCTCTGGTTGTTTGAAAGTTCTGTAAAGGTTCTTAGTGTAAGTTTCATTGTATTACTATTTACCTCTCCTTACACAGACAACTTTACTATTACTATAAACTGATAATGAATCCACACATTCTCTTATGTCTTTCATGGATGTTAAAGATAATAGATAGTTATAATAATTAAAACTGAAGATCTGTCTTTGTGAAGTAGTTATTAATTTGAGTTGATGGTAGAGTAATTTTGGTTTTCATAATTTATTTAATAGTTTTGCTTTGCCTTAAACCATAGGTCTATGCAGAGACTAGTACAGCTATCTGGACAACAATAATATGATTCTTTTTTCTACCTCATATCACCCAACACACTTTTTTGTTTATTGTTTCAGCCTATTGGGCTTTACTGCCCAGATTTTGGCAACATGTACAACACCCCTTTCTGAGACCAGTAATTTTGCTGTATTCATGACAAATTAAAATCTTAATTTTTGTGCTTTCATTCATGCCTTACACAAGCCCGCATTTCATGGGAGTGGCAATTTCTATTGACACTTTTCAATGAAATTACAAATTCTAGATATATTTCAGGACAAAATTTGGGTCATTTCTATATTGACAAGAAAATTGTAATGTGTATTGTGTGCATCTATATGTATATTATAACCATACATTTTGAGGCCATAAACAAAATATGCTGCATATTTTTGAAAAGATCCTAAAAAGCTGGAACATGGGATCATAAAATGTATCCTAAGTGACTGAAGAAGTAGGATCCATATTGTGGTGGTGATACACTATCTATCAGTCTTAACCTCCAATTTGCTAATAAGAAGATTAGAAATTAGGAGAGCAAGATGTGGGAGATCAAACCCACAATATCCCACATCTATATTACCATTCACTGCCTGGAGGCAGTTGTGGGAAGGTGACTGCTCTCCCAAATTAAAATAAGATAAACATAAAAAGATAAATAAAATAAAATAAAAAATAAGGTACTATCATATGGGGGTAAGTAAGATAAAACTTACCTCTTGAAGTTAGCATTCCTGCTCCCAATATGGTAAAGGCACTAATTAACATAACATTGAACCATGGTTATGCCATTTTATATATAGACATACACACCATACATAGCATGAAAGCATTTTCTTAGGATGTATGTCCTACCTGCTTAAGGTATAAACCCTTTCATTATGGTATTGGTAGAATCCACTCAGCTCATAATCATGAAAGTATCCATGAGAGTATAACTATACTATGATTCTTAATAATGTATGCATTTGTTTACAAAATTCTGCTGATTATTGGTAAACATTACAAGATTTTTGTACATAAAATATCAAGATATCTTAAATATTTTCTTTCAGAAGGTTGACTGCAACATGCAGAGTAAATTATCATTGTAGGATTAAAAATGTTTTTATAATAAAAAAAAATTCATATTTCACATAGGAAACCTTTATAACTTCCAGATAGTTATCAAATGTAAAGAAAGAACTTTATACTTAGCTGTTATTTTCACAATTGAATCAGAATCTCTCTATGTGTTTGATGGATTTGACTGATCTCCAAATCACCATAAAAATACAAATTATACCTTTTTTGTTACAAGAATGACTACAGATTATAACTCAAACATAAATTTTTAATATAAATAACTTAAATGACATAACATTATATTGACCCTTCAGCTATTGCTGACTAACGTGATAGAAGTTACAATTATACAGTGCACATCCAACAATATCAAACTGGCCTATATGAAGTGACCTGTCTTGGCTGTGTTTTAGTGCACTATTCTTTTGTAAAATACAGTCACACTTCAGCTGTAATCATACATGTATATACATTATTACTATTTATGAACAAGTTTTTAAAACATAGCACAGTAAATAAACATGTAAAGTATAAAATTATCTCTTCTAGTTACAACCTTTGTACTTGAATGCTGCTTGTAATAGGTTGCTATGGCTTAAGGAATTTTGTACATGGACATTGTGAAACAATAAATTTTAGGATTTATACATATATTTGAATAACTATAAAATCATAAACAACTCTATTGATACCCCAATATAGTAGTTATATATATGTATATATAATGTAGTACAATATATGTACTTATATATTTCATTATAAGTTATGTGTAATATCTAAGCTGTGCCTGGGTGGAGAAAAAGAAAAAACATTGAACAGACTAAAGATTCAACTTACCAGCACAAATGTTTGTCTGGAAAGAAAAAGATGATGTTATATTTGAAAACAGCTGAGAAAACCACTTGTGGAACATTCTAAACTTCTGATTGGTTATTCACTTGTCATATATAAGTGTATATAAAGGACTGTTTCCAAAAATCAAATGAGGTGAACAAGCCACTGTGGTTGATCAGTACATTAGTGATAACTCAGAACAGAGAAAAGACAGGAGGTTTTTATTTTGTATTCTAGTTTTGAAAACTAGGTAATTTGAATTTCTGATTCATACAGATCTATAGACTTTGTATTTTGACATCACAACATCTAATTTTAACCAGTGCTGTATTCAGCATGCTGTGTGACAAACAAAAAAAATCAATATTTGGGTGTTTTTTAAATATTTACTTTTAAGTTAAGAAACTAACTAATATATAATACTTATATAATATTTATAATATAAAATAGCAGTTCAATAAAACAACTGATGCTGTGTTGTAATTGGGTTAAGCATGTACTAAATTTTAGCCCAGCATGGCCAGGTGGTTAGGGAGCGCGACTTGTAATCTGAGGGTCACTGGTTTGAATTCCCATCACAACAAACATGCCTGCCCTTTTAGCTGTGAGCACATTATAACGTGACAGTCAGTCCTGCTATTTGTTAGTAAAAAGAGTTGATGGTGGATGGTGATGACTAGCTTCCTTGACTCTAGTCTTAACACTGCTAAATTAGGGATGGCTAGTGCAGATAGCCCTCCTGTAACTCAGTTGGAAGATTCAAAACAAACAAACAAGCTGAATTTTATTTCAGTCTCTGTAATTATACTGTATTATGTACTATCTAGCTCTGAAATTTAAATTTGTTTGAAAGACTAAGATGTCAAATGTCACTGTAATTTCTACATTTCTTGCAGGTGTGATGTTAAAAAGTGTTTGTGCAGCAAATCTTTTTAATTTTGTGCTGATGTTTCCATTAGAAGTGATGTTACTTTGTTCATTCAGTTGCAAATAGGGTAATTCATATAATAAGTGTTAATGAAACAACCATGTCTATGAAGAAAAATGAAATGGCATAGACTGTTTGGTACCACATAGGGCAGGAATTACACTTTCCTAACCATGCGAATCTCGCTAGTCAGGAAAGTCTATGAAACATACAGTACATTTATTGGTATACTTGGTATCAAATTAGGGAATCGTATCAATAAACTGCTCATCAGCCTTAGTGGTATTCATGACTGGCATGAAAAACAAAGAGCTAAAATCCATGATGACGAGAAAACACTTGTAGGAAAAATATATATGTAAAAACGACTGGTATGGGTAGAGAAAACTTTTAAGTAGAGGAAGAGTGAACAACGTTTCGACCTTCTTCGGCCATCAAAGAAGTTCGAAACGCTGTTCACTCCTCTACTTAGAGTTTTCTCTATCCATACCAGCCATTTTTACATATATAAAGAGCTAAAATATCTGGTGTGTATGTATGAATATGCAATTTTTGCTTTCACGCACAGGTATATAGATGATATAATTAGTATAAATAACCCTGATAAATAATTCTGTTCACACTATTTATCTGCTAGAATTAGAAACTGAAAACACTTTAATTTTAAATGTAGAGGCACATTTAGATAGATATATAAAAAAATTGATAATGACATTAATCTAAATATTTTTCTTTTTAGATATATGGTTTACCCTCTTTTAAAAATAGTGCACCATACTTTTCTGTTATAAGCATTATAACTTCACAATTATTCAAATTTTGTAATACAATATTTCAACATTAAATGTAAAATTTAAGGTTGAATTGATTTAATAAAAAAAATGAATAAAAATTAAAATATTCTGTGATAAATTTTACTGATGGTTTCTGATAAGTATTTTTATTTTTAATAAGGTCATTTAAACAACCTGCATTACTTTTATCCAGATTAACATCTTATCACATATAGTTACAGTGGACTTAATGGGTGGTGGTTGAGAGTTATAACTAGTTTAGATAACTTGATAAGGATTTTACAGTAGTATAATCTAATTACTAATTGGTACTTTTCTACTATAATGGGGGCTGTAATGCCAACCTCAGAAGGTGCATTTTTCTTTCTTACTCCTAAGTGATGTAGTACCTTATTTCCTTTTTGTGTTTTTCTTCTCGTTTACTTTGTAGAGCAGTCACCTTCCCACAAGTGATATAGATGTGGGATATTGTGGGCTTGAGCACCAACATCTCGCTCTCCCAATTCCAATATCTTTTGATTATTTTATTTTTACAAATTTCTTCATGTAAGACTGATAGATGGTGTATCCCTGCCACAATGTGGGTCCTACTTGTAGAGTTACCTCCAAACCCCAGGGCACATTTTACATCCCAGATTATAGCCTGTACCCTGCAGATCCTTTAAATTTATACAGCTTCTTTAATTTAACTTTTGTTTGGGCTATATATATATATAGTTCCAAAACAATGCACGATATTGTGAAAACTTTCATAGAGGCAAACCAGAATTCAGTTGAAGGACTGTCAGAATCATGTACAGAAGTTACAAGACTATATATCAGTAGTGACAAAAATTCAGTTATGATCTTATAAGCTCTGCTCTTAATCTCTTAAAAAATCAGAAATTCTCTGGAGATAAAGTTTATCTCTTACAAGTTTATACATGTATATTACATATACAATATTTAACTGGTAAATAAATTCAAAACCTGCAATTCACTACTGTCTCCATCATGTTTGAAATTTGTAGTTGCTAATCTTTTTATTACTGGTAGCCTGAAACTATGCTGGCAACTTCTATGAAATAATCAACTTGATCCAGCAAGTTTTCCCATGTTCTGTTAAACCAAAAACTCTAAGCTGGCTTTTGCTCTTTCCATTTCATGAAGAAAAGAATAAAACTGTGCTAGGGAAAGCTCTGGAAAAATAAAAAAAACTGATAGTTTATAAACATGTTGGGATAATTAATTTTTTAAGAATTGTTATCTTATCAAAAGTTTTTACAATTCATAAATTACAGTATTACCTAGAAATTTATTTTCCACTTGTCCATTGCCTTTATCAATAACAAGTTTCATCTGCAAGAATGTATTTCCCACTTGGTTGATTTCACTGCTGGCTGCAGTCACTGTGAAAAGAACAATATCAGTTATTATATTGCAAATAATTCTGCTCTTAGAAATGAACACCTCAGAATTATAATAATGCAAAATTGTTGTGATATTTTTGCCAACAACACAAAGCTGTAACTAACCTCCAAACTTCCATTCCATATCTATCAACTGGTTCACACTGATAATGTGATTTAAACTGGTCTGCACAAGAGCAGAATAGTCACTTTCCCACTGAGGAGAAAAAAGAAAGAACAAAACCTATACCTTGACCTCAGAAGTTGTGTTTTGTTTTAAGTAAATCAATATATATATAATTAGTAATTTATTTTATTAACTTGAGATTTAACAATTTTATGACAATACAGTTAATTACAGAAAAATTAGATTCACAGTATTATTTTACCTTTCTTGACAAGTGTTCTGCCTTGTCTTCACTTAAACCTAGAGTGAGGAAAAAAAAAGGTTTGAAAAATAATTTGACAGTGAGACTGAGACTTCTACCTGTCATTTTAAATTACAATAGTGTTAACCTAAAATTAACTGAATTTCCATTTACACTAGATGTGAAATGTATAACAAATTAAAACTTTTAATATTAGAAAATGTCATATTTTATAGTGTTTTTGAAGACAGAATTATAACTTACATTATTATGAAGATATACTGTAACATACCAAGTTTAACAGCATCTGCTCTCATCTGTGCTGCTGTAATTCCTCTTTTCAAACCTCCTGAAAGTAATTTCAGTTGTTACTTAACATTCTTTCTCAGACATTATTTTTTTCCAGTAAGTGAAGTAACAGCTGAGTCTTAAAAGATTGTTTTGCTCACAAACAGCTTTAAAATTTTCCTCTACAAGAGCCAAGGTTACAGAGTTAACAATTAAGAAGTTTAGTGACAGTAATCTATTCAGATCTTAAAAATGTCTATCATTGATGCATATAATTGTTGAATTCTACCCATCAACAGACTGATGTCATCAAATTAATTCAAATATTCTTATTTAATGAGGTACAGTTTTAGTAAAAAATATTTAATAGAATTAAGGGGTAAGTATTAATAATCTTCAACTAAAAAGCCATAAACTCAGAAGAAAGATTTAATTTATATTTGGAAGTATTTCCATTTAAAGAGCAAACACTTACACTACAAAATAATTCCTTCAGTACATTTAGTTTCAAAAGTATAAAATGATTCTTAAAAGCTTATCTTTACAAATTTCTCACCTTGTGGTAAAAGAAGCAGACTCTTCATAATATTTTTTAATCCACCCAGGTTGACCCCATGTTTCTCTGAAAATGTTCCTAAGTGTTGTAGCAATTCTGTTGACTAAACCAGAAAATCATTTTAAGCTTTACTGAGAAGAAAAACAAATTTAAATACCACTTGTTCAAGTCACATTCATTCTTACAATACCTTCAAGCATTATGTAATCAACTATCACATTTTATTAAAAAAAAAAACCTACTGTGCATAAACTCTGTAAAAGTTCTCAGAGTTATAATTTTCCTATACTTAAAACGTATTTCCAATAGGTACTTACCTCGTTTGACAAGATATTCTCATTCAGTGTTGCCATCTATATGCAAACTTTTCCTTTAAACATGCCACAAGCCTTGCACTCTCCCCCTCACTGGAAGTAGTGTATTCCAACATGTCTCTCTTAAAAATCATCATATGTGATTTATTAACCAATAGTAGCATTGCATGTTCAAATGACACGAGACTCCCTCCATATTCCTCTACCAAACCTTCACTTAATGTTTGGCAGATGTGAACACCAGAAAAGAGAGGAGGAAGGGTGTTTTAGCGAAGAGGTGTGTATATATCAGAAATACACTTTTCATATAGGAAAATAATAACTTCTGACATAATACCTCATCTCATAAGATTAGCTATAATACAACACTGAGGAGAATGATGGACCAGTACAAGGGAAATACCCCTGGAAGCATTTGAAGAATACCTCACACCATGAGAAAAAGAGATCCAGAGATCAAAGGAGGGGAAATGCACCACTTCTGAGCCAGGTGTACTCTTTGGCTGCATGTAGAAAGTTATGAAGTGTAGAGTGGCTAATGTGCATCAGAATGTACATGCAAAACAAGGGTAGGATGAGAATCCTTCTGTCTTCACCTATAACCCGAAAACTGGGGATTACGATTTGCACCAATTTACGGGTACTACACAAGGACCAACACCCTACAACAGGCCATCTTGCATCATGAGGATGGATTCAACTTGTGCAAGGATTTTGTTAATAGGTTCACTCAATTCCAACTCCTAAAGATCCACTTACATGTGGTGGATCAACTCAATTATTTGTGTAAATAAATAGTAGAAGGCTCCAGCAACCAGTTCAGTGACAGATCAACTGCTCAATAGTGTATATAGTATAAGGAGGCCACGTCATCTTGTATGGTGATGGACTAACTCCAGTAGTTGTGGATTGTTAAGTACATAAATAGTATAAGAAGGTCATAGGTCAACTACACTGATAATGCATGTAGTCCCAAGAAGACAAGTAGCATCTACACCAACAGAACACCACCACCCTACTCTTGACAGAATAGTTATAGTAAACCTTTTTGTGGAAACCATTCAGGAGGAAGCCTCCACAGTCTACTACCCCAGTAGCTTGGAACTGTAAAGTGGTAAAGAAAAACCATACTCCATGCAAAGAAATAAATTGAAATATGACAATATACATGTGTGTATTTTCATATAGCAAAGCCACCTCGGGCTATCTGCTGAGTCCACGGAGGGGAATCGAACCTATGATTTCCACTCAAAGAAGAAGATGAAAGACACAGGAGAGACTGGAAGACTGTCATCACCAGAGGCAGTGTAACTGGTGACCACAATACCCTATTTTGAAAAGCAAACCACACTGAGTTCTTCACTCAGTACAGCAGGGATGGGCAGCTATACCAATGCAGTCCACGAGAGATACAGTTTGGAATAAACAAATTTATGAAGCAACCACTGTAAGGTAGTTAACCTTTCAGAAATATTATGGAACACCCCATATCTATGGTGACTGTGTGGAGTCCTGGACGAAAACATACAAGTCAACATGGTATACAATACAGATTTTAAGTTAAAGAATACCTGGTCAGGTACCACTTGCCACAAAGTAGGATCTGTGTGATAAAAGGGAAGAAAGGCCCCTGAAAAAGAGGAAAATGAATAAAACTTACCAGTTAAAGCTGTATCAAAGTCTAAAGCACAGCCACAGGTGAAAGATGAAAACTTGATTCAGATGAATGCATAATGTGATGAAGATAGTGGGAAACAAATAAACTGGTTGTGGTTCATGCGATGGCTTGATCTATCTCTTCCAACAGATGACGAAGATGAAATGTAAGAAGACTGATTCAATGGGAGTAAACAAAGAATAAGGTACAGGATAAAGACAATAGAGAGGAATAGGCCAAATGGACCAGAAGGTTAATCCAATTTGTAAGGGTAGAAGGAGAAAGATTATAAAGGGAGGAGGATTGGAAGGAAATAAAAATACAGTTGTACATGCAGTATCACACTATAAGGCCCTGACTGAACACAGAAGTCTGTCAAGGCCCAGATAAGGAAAAAACAGGATAGAAAACAGGAAAAAAGGAGGAACAATCTTCCTAATCCTCTGAGGTCTTAGGGGGATTGGAAAAGATAAGGAGGGCAAAAAAGGGTACATGAAATGTTAATGGCAAACAAATAAAACCAGCAATGTTTGCAGGTCAAGAGAAAATGGAAATATATCTTAAGGGATAAACGAAACAAGGAGCATGAAGAAAGTGGTTAAAATGGAGTTTAAATCAGAGCATGGAAACCAAGTTGTGTTGGTCAATTGGGTGCAATAAAGAGAACAAGACAAGGAGAGGTGTGTAACAGAAAAACCACCTGAAGAAACAATCAGACAGGAGGGTACACATAAAGGTACATGAGAGACCAATCCTTCCTGAAGGTATCGACAGCCAGAGCCTGTGGTACAAGTAACAGAAAGAGGGCAACATTGTACCGAGGCCCACAGTAAATGAATCCAATTGATTAGAACTCCATCAAATGCAGAGGTCCCTTAAAATGAGTAAACCGAATGATCACTCCATGGGAGAAATTTGGCTCAGGCAAGAAAAATGATCTGTTACTGGATTGAAAATAGATTTCTGGGCCAAGTAGCCTCTTCATGGTTAATAAGAGCCACCACCACCATAGAGCTGTCAGAATGAACCACTACTAGATGGTGACTGGCAAGAGAAATGAAATAATATAATGAAATTGCAACTCCAGAGCCCAAACTGATGAGCAAGTGAATGTGAAAAAATACCTATGAAGCCAGTGAAAGTCTGAAGTGAGTGCCCAAAACTGGTAAGCTAACCTGAGATGAGAAAACTGAAGAAAAGGCTGAAATGGAAGTACTAATGGAATACAGATGTAGGCAATGGATACATCCATTATCGTCACCTACCACCCAATTGAAAATGTCCATCTCAACCTGAAAAAAATATACTATGGTAAACATGGGGAGTAAGATGAAGCAGTTCAGGCAAAAAATTGATGACTGTTCATCAATCTACAGTTGTCTTGGAGACAACACAGAAATTGGAAAAAAAAAAATCCAGAGGGATGGTGAATCAGTTCAACTGCTTGAGGCACAGTAAATCCCAAATTGTCTCTGACAGATGCAGGAATGTCACTGGACCTCAACGAGAAAGAAAGGAAACTGGAAATGAGAAATAGCAAGAGGTAGGAAATGGGATAATGAAACCTTCTGAAAGAACCCTTAGCAACCATTGATCAACAACAAAGGGAAGCCAGCGAGGAAGAAACACCATTAGTCAAACTCTGACAAGAACTAAACCATCAGGGTAGTCATTGGTAGTCAAAGAAATCAACAAAAAAAAGTACCCAGAAATGAAGTAGTGGAAAATGGTTGTGAGGAATAAGTAGCATATAATGCTTCAGCTGAGACAAATGGGCTACAAAAGTTATAAGTGCACACTGCTGGTGGGCTGACACTACCCACATATCAATATTGTTAGGGACTGGATCATAAACATGAAGTCTTAAAAAAAGGAGCAAGATGTACGATCCTGAGATACATGGAAGGTAATGTGATCTGAGATAACCAAATCTCTGTCTAGATGGTCCCAACAATAAAGACCTGAGTTGAAGACAAATTACAGATTAAAGTGGAAGAGAGAAAGTGAAGCTTACTGGCAAAAATCCCACATGATATCTGTGGAAATCATCTGAGAGATGATGTAAGAAAAAAAGATACCAGATAAGAGTATCTATGAGACTAACAGCTGATTCAGGATCCACACAAATGCTGATCAAAAAATGTAGAGTCCTTGGAGGGCACAACAAGCTAATCTCCTTGTGGAATTATAAGGTTAGTGGAACAGCAATAACCCAAATATCAGGGGAGGAAGTAAAATAGTACATGTAATAATGAAGGTCAAGGTGACATGAATAAAACAACGCAAACCTGAGAAAGAAAATCCAAGAAGATCAAGTTAGGCCCAGGAGAACCTCAGACTGGTGAACTGTAATAACTGACAAATTTTAGAGATGAAAAAAAAGAGACAAAGTCCTCATCAGTCAGCAGAGTCTCACCAGTTCCAGTAGGTATCATGATGAATTGCAAGAGGAAAGAATGGACCCTGTAACATTTTACTTCTTGATGCATGACAACAGATAAATATATCATCAGGTTGCCACCAACTGTTGTGACCTTCAAAGTGGTAAGGTCAACTTTGGAAGTCATTACACAGAAAAGTTTCACAACACTCAAGTGCAAAAATAAAGCAATGGAAATTAACTGATAAATATGAAAAAAGAATCTGATTGAACAAATCAAATTAAGTTTAAAATGAACCATCGTGTGAGGAAAACAAAGTCAAACATGCTGCAATAAATAAATAATAAAGCACATCTGAACTCAAATGCTGCTAAATGAGAAGTGAAGGTTTGATAGTCACGTGAGCATGCTATGCTACTATTTGTTAACAAATGATATATGATGACTTGTAAGAGATACACATTGAAATATACTAATTCTAAAATGGGGGGAGTGCAAGGCTTGTGGCATGCATAAAGAAAAGGTTTGCATATAGAGTACAACACTAAAGGAAAATAGCTAATCTTGTGACAGAAGTGTAAGTATTGAAATAATTCTGAGTTATACAAATCTATTTTCTGTTTAGTATTTCTAACAAAATTTTTTCACCTTACATCACAATTCTGTGATGTCAAAGTAATTAGTCAAAATGTTAAATTTCTTAAATTTAATCCCATCTCTGTTATTAAAATAACTTATTACATGATATTCTAATAAAATGTATATTTAAATACAATGGGTATAACACATTTGTACTTAATTCATTGATCAACTGTCTTTATCACTTAATTGTTTCAACATTTGAAAACAAGTCAAATGTACTAATGGTTAGAATTAGATGATTTGTGACAGTTGCTAATGAAGTAATCAATGATTCCATTAAGTGATGTGTTCCCCATGCAATTGTTACATAAAGCAAAAAATAAAAATGTCACTGACAAGTGCTGACATCTAGTTGCTTCCTGTTTAATTGGCAGTTCAAAAAAAAAATGTTAGCAATGGGTACTGCCATCCAGTCAAAATTGTGAAATTGTGGGAGTGGCAGATAAGGTTTAGTAGTTTTTTTAAAATTAAAAGTAAGTGTGAGCAAGTTTTGTGGTAGCAGAAACTGAACCACAAAATTCAAATCATCTTTGAATCATGATACCCTCCCACCATGAATAACCACAGATGAATGAACTTCATGTGAAAAGGAATTTTAATTTATTGAACAGAATAGAATACAATCCATTATGTAACTTTGTGCTTAACAAGAAACATAACAGCAATATTTTTATTACATGCATAGTTAAAGTAATTAAACAAAAACAGTAATTTAGATTAATTCATTATTTTCATGACAATTGATTTTTATTATAATTTAAATTACTTGACTGTTAAAGTAATTCAAAACAAGAACCTCACTTGTGAGAACACAAATAAAATAAACTTTTCAAATTATGTGGGAAGGTTTACTTGACCTTACAGATGTGTGTTAGTATCTACTGTAATCTAACTGAACCAACCACAGACATACTTCATAACACAAGATAACATTGTGCTAGAAATATTAAACAAGTAACCCACTAGGTTACGCTAAGGATTATGTAATTAGGATGTACCAGAATAGTTATATTAAATATAATATCAGTAAAATATTCATGTCAATCTTACTTGCTCAGATGGACAACTATCTTAAAGCTGGAGTTGTAATGTCTGTACTTTAACAATACATCTCTATTTAACAACAATAATTTACCTAAATTTAAAACTCACACCCTGTTAAGTACAATAATGTATCTAAATTCAAATGTTGCATTCTGTTTAACAATAGTAATGCACTTAGTTAAAGCATTCTGTTTAATAATAATGTACTTATTTCAAGAATTCTGTTTAACAATAGTATACTTAAATTCAAAACTTACATTATGTTTTCCTACAAGGAACTGAAAGACTATTTCCACAAGCTGACTGAATTGCTGAGAGAAATGGAAGAAAAAGAGAAAAAAGACATTCATACATCATTATGCAACACTAGATCATTGAAATTTTGCAATGTAAAAATTTTCAACTTTGTAACCTTGTGTTTTTAAACTTTATTTTGTTGTTTGACTTGCAGGTTTTACAGAAGTACATGTAAATTGTTTACAAGTCTACTTATAAACATGGAGCATTTTTCATTGAACTGGTGATTTTGTGATTTTTGCAAAAGTGAAGACACTAGGTATATGCGTATGAAAGTTTTTTTTAACTTTTATCATTAACCTGTATGATGTATCCAAGTATTATGTTTTAACAACTCATAATATTACAAGAAGCATAAGAAAGTTGTGCTTTAATAACTACTTGCTATAAAATTAGACTACATTTTATTACTGCATTATCTGAGACAAATTATTACATTTGAATATTTCGTGTTTTGATTAAATGATGCCAGGCATGTTTACTTTAGTTTGTCATGTAAAGATGTATTGCATTAGATCTTCTTTTGATCATACAAAAATATGTTGCATCCTTCAGTTTCATAAGAATTTTCACCACAGAACATTGTTAAAATAACTTAAGTTTTAGTGGTTTTGCACTTACATAATAGAAACTTGAGTTTTAATGCACAAAATTACATTGGATTGGTTTTGGCTGTAACCAGCTGATGAATAATAATTTTTGTACAACAGAAAATATAATTTTGTAATAAAACATAAACACAATGAAACTAATATTTAAACATATTTCTGTTCACAAATAAATACTGTATAAATGAATACATACAGATTACAGCATTCATTTAGTTCCAACAGATTTTAAAATAGTGACACTTTAAATGATCTTCATATAATGAAAAAAAAACTGAATGTTCCAAGACCTGTTGTATTTCTTTTCAGTAAACTTTGGTATTTTCTTTCTATTTTGATGATCAAAAGGTGATCAGATTTAGGTAACCTGTGCTCATTAATAAAACATGTTTCAGTCTCACTTTTATCAACCTCAAAAATCACTGTTCCATGCAACATCCTTTTTATAGGTCTTTCAATTTCACCAATACATCTTTTACTGGAAATATCATAAAAGATACTGTAGATACACCTTTCCCTATACATCTCTTCAAAAGCTCTTGGCTACATATGGTCCAGTTGTTTTACTGACAATAACCATGCTGTTTAAATGTGAAGCCATTAAAAGAGAGATAGGTGAATGAATCCACATAGAGGTAAACCAGTTTCCCTTATAGTATTATTCATAATATCAATAGCTTTACGACTAAAACATGGTATTTAAACTGCAACATTTTTTTCATGAACTCTATTCATTTGCTCTTATTTGTCTTGAATGGTAACCAATTGTTTTTTCAGGATAATAATAAGCTTTCAAGATCTTTCTCATATATGCTTTGTTAGCTTCAGGTATTTGATAAAATTGGTCTTCATACTGTGTGGCATCAACACTTGAAATTCTGAGGCCTCAGTTTGAAACCTGTTGTTCAGTACTCCATACCAACTACAAGTGTTGCATGTTTGACTTCTACTATTCCATATCAATATGAATGTTAGTTATTTGCAACTTTTACACAAGTCATCTGCAAGTTATTTCTAGATTGTTATATTCATGATTTAGTGATATTGCATACCTCTGATGACCTTAAATATTCTTCAAACGCATTTTAGTTTGTTTAAAGCATAGGTCTACTGGTCAGAGTTAAGTAAACAAGACCTGTTTGGCAGAATGATTTCCCTTTTCTTATTCCTTTCTCTTCGATAGTTAGTTTAGTCTTTATTTTAACACTGATGTTAATTTTACAAATGTCAGTGTGTATCTACTGCAGCAGTACAGAAATAAAAACAGTGTGCTACAATATAATTTTTGTTTCATATTCTTACAATTAACCAACAATATTGGTCAGCCAGTGAAATATCCAAATGTCTGAAAATTGTTCTAAATCACCAGCCTAATTGCCTAAATGATCTAAAAGGTAGTTTTCAGTCCACTCACCCCTTTAAAAATAGAAATAACATAAGTAACTCCAATCCTCAAGAACCTCACTGACCAAAAACTAGAGAGAAGATCATATTTCTGATACCTGACACCCTTTAAAACCCTGAGAAAAACCTTACCTGGCCATGTGGTATATTTTTCTATTTTTGACGTCTCAGTCCTTCTACTTATAACCAAAGTAGTAATATCAACATAATTCAATTACGGTATTTCCCACAGAATGTTCACAATCAAGATAATTGCCAAATTTTCTCTTGTAAGAACAGAAGTGAAGAAATATTTAACAGCTTAGCCAAATTATAGTTTTCAACATAAAAAAACAACCTTACCATCAAAGCATACTTTAATTTAAGGGTTGGATACAGATAAACTGATGATAAATGGGGCCTACATGATGGCCTCCAAATGTCATTTCAATGCCGATACCAACATTCGCTTTACCTTCAGTGCACTTAAAAAACAACAACAAACAAGTATTTATGCCCTACACAAACTATGACAATAAATAAATACACTACTGTTTTTAAGGACAAGTACTAACTAGTTGAAGCTAGACTGAGTAGATAGGGCTAAATCCGTTATTCGTTCAACTTCAACTATCTTTAAACTTTATTATTGGTCTCAAAGTGGATTATTCGTTGTAATTATCAAATTGTTAACTAATTATTCTTAATAGTATTCAGCAGCTCTAGTAGAAGTAGTGCTCAGTAGTAAGGCTCATAAATCAGTTATTAATATAGTTACTCCTACCGAGTGCGACTCCTCCATCTACTGGTCCTAGTTAATTTATAGATATACTTAAGAGAACCTCTCACTATTTACACTCTGTTTAATTACTTCTTCTTTTTATGCACTAACCTCAAAGTTTAACTTATTCATACTCTGAAAATCCGATATCACAGCATCTGGTGGAACACTTTCCGAAAAATACAACCCCGTAATTGCCATCTTGCCACACATATATTTAGCGCCCTCTGTGTTGGTAAACAAACGAAAAACTTAACTTGTTTGGAAGAAAGTACAACATGAAAGCTATGGGCTGTTTAAAACGAAGGTGTTCTGGAGAAATAGTTTCTCGTCAACTCCGCGCATGAATATGGTTGCCATCGAAGGATTGTTAGATTTTGACTGAGAGGTTTATATCTAACATATTTGTCTTGTCAGAACGATGATTTTAGCGATGAAAGGTTTCTTTTTTTTCTTCTTCATGCTAATTGACATGTGATTAGTTGAGAGTCACTTCACTTGCACCCCGCTAGTACAGCGGTATGTCTCCGCATTTCCAATGCTAAAATCAGGGATTCGATTCCATTCGGTGGGCTCAACAGATAGCCCGAGGTGGCTTTTCTATAAGAAAAACACACACACTTAACTTCTGGCAAATAACACTAGACAACAAAATAATTTGCTGCTAAAGAAAATGCATGTGATTTGAGATAATTTGATGGTATTAATTTCAAAAATATAGTCAGTACAATGTTGTGAAATTAAATTTATGTGGACATTTGAATGGGTAAAAGGCATATATAATTTAAAATACTGGCTGTATCATATTTGTGTAAATTTCCAAATATATTGTGCATGTGTACTATTTGTTCTCGATACAACAGTAGCAAATTACAGCACTTTCTTTTCAATTTCACACTTATCTTTTCCGCCCGGGAATCACAAAACCCTCACATTCTCAATTTGCTAATTTCCCTCGTTTAGCATAAAAGGGGCAAAGTCTCGCAGTAGCCTCTGATTCACCTCTCAGCAGGCGTTCCCCAAGGTTTAGTACTAAGCCCTCTGTTGTATGTATTATATGTTAATGACATCCCCTTTCCCAAACCCAAGTACACCTATGCGGCGCAATATGCAGTATGGAGCATGTCACGCGAACCCCTACTGCCTGCCTCTAAAGTCCAATCCACACTGAACAGCATTATCACCTGGTGTAACACCTGGCGGGTCGCGCTTAATGCAATTAAAATACAGGCTATAATCTTTAAACGCAAAATCTCAAGAAAAAACAAATCTATCCCCAAAGTTAAACTGAAAATGATGAACACTGAGCTTAAATTTTCTTCAATTACAAAATTTCTTGGCATCACGCTCAACAAGAAACTAACTTGGACTGATCACTTTAAAACCATACTCCCAAAAGTCTATAAACGAATCTACTACCTCAGAAGAATCAGTAGTATTATCAAGGGCTGCAGAACTAAAATGATTCTCACCATATACAAGATTTACATCCGGCCGATCACTGAATACGGCAACATGATTACTGCAAACGCACCCCTCTTCCACCTTAAGAAATTACGACAAGCCCAGAATCTTGCCATTTCACTGGCATATCGACTCCCCCAGATACATACCGATAGCTTACCTTGATAAAGCAAGCACCATCTCGCCTCTCAAGAAAATACTTACCTATCTAGCATCTAAATACTATAGAAAAGCAAGCAACCGCACACAATTAACAAGACAATTTCCACAACTAGCAGCCACTCCACGAACTTGGCAGAGATACCACTCTCCATATAATTACATACATGCCCTGAATGTAAACTCGAATATCTAATCATATATGCCTTCATACTTTCAGTGTTGGGCACTGGTGCGGTTGTTTTCTTTCGGCGCCCCACCAGTGAAAGTGGGTTTTTTGGGGTACTCCCGTTTCCCCCCCCATATCAAAATTCTTTTTCTCTTAGGATTTATAGATCTCAGCCCTGATAAGAGGCCAGTTAGAACGCATCATAATCATCACCAAATGTTTAGTATCATAATTCTGGATAATTTATATCAAGAGTTTAACTAGGCTGACGTACTGTTTGCATCTCTCTGCTCGTCTAGTCTCTCTTCGACCACATCTACGTCAAAGAAACCTTCGAGTTGATGCGAATGGGGTGCTGAGCCTCTCGCCGCAGCTACGATCTCTCTCCAACTCGCGGGCCTCCTTCGCAGCTTGTTCCGACGCTCCTCAAATAGTTACACAAATATGTTCATTTCGGGGTCATCTGTGACCACCACTCCAGACTAATAAATAACTAGCCACTCAAGTTCAGTTCACCAGTCTCGTAATTCCTTGACAAATTTACTCTAGTCGCGTGTGGGGTGAATAGAAACAGTAGTTTCTGACCGCCCCTGGTTATTTTTCGTTCCCCAAAGGGGAACGAAATAATAAGTTAACCTAAGTAATAATAAGTTAGCTCAACCAAGTAACCTCTGACTCACTCAATCGCTCACTTCACCTCGTTCTACTCATAGTAAAAACAACGTCTGATTTTCTTCCTCTCTCTTTACTCGCAATATAATTAAATTCTGCAAAATTTTGTTAATAAAAGCTTTTAAATTTTAGTCCTGTAATCATAAATTATTTTATATTTTCTAGAAAATCATTTGATATGGTGGTTGTCTACTGTTCAAGTAAAGACCGAAAATGCAAAGAATTCACACGAAACAGAAAATACATTGCAGTTTCGAAAAGGAGAAATATCACACACCAGGTAATCGTAGCTTAGTACCATTATTTTTGGTGCAAAACTGGTGACTCTATATTTATATTATTGTACATTTTAAACATCTGGTTTGACACAGCGGCTGATAAAAAAAAGAGAGTAAGTGTGCTATTTGCATGATGTGATGTGAGCCCGAAGGTAGTCTAACTTACTGTTATTTTTGCACTGTTAATATTTCTGGATATTCAGTCAAAACTCAACAATCCATAAATATCCAGATATTTCATCTGCAATGAAACCAGTACCCCATGAGGCGGTTTTCCAATGTCATGCTCACTAGCAAACTGGAAAACGGAAGAGTTATCCTATGAAAAAGACAATGAAACATCTCCATCCTCTTCATCAAGTAATTCTATACCTGTGTTACCTCAACAAAAATTGCTTCATCTGAACACAGAAGAAGAGGTAAATTATCTGATTTATGACTTTTCTCTATCAAAACAGCCTTGGAAATTTCTTGGTTCTCGTTTATAGCAATGAAATTTATTAGCTTTAGAAACAAAGTTTCAATTTCCCCGATGTCTCTATCAAAGTCTTGCTTCTGAAAATAGCATACATGATACTTTCTGTACAAATGTTGGTGCACTAATGGAGAAACGGAGATTTTTTATTGACTCATTTAAAGCTATCTGAAAGTTGTACTTTTGCACAGTGGTCCCATGAATTTCTGTTTCTCATGCTATGAACATGAGATAAACTTATAAATCATCAATTTTCAATTAATAAATAAAGTTATTAAAGAAACGATCGTTAGTTTCACTATACATAATATTATTTAGAATACATTTAACGTAACTTGAAAAATAGAGGTGATCAGTAATTTTCAACATGATTTTTATAATCAACATCATAAAATTACTCAGAAAGATACATTTTTTAAAATAGCAAGAAAGTTTTAACTTATACTATAAATAATTTTAGGAAACAAATTGTGTAATGATATTATTATGGTGAAAAATTTCAAATATAATTTTTCTACCGAGGAATAGTAATGTTGTTATCATTACAGCTGGAATATAAATTGCAGTAAACGAAATTTTACTTAATTTGTATAAAATATTACACTTTATAATGCCAGAGCCCTTCATTGTAAAGACATTAATACTGAACAATTCATAAGCAGATAAGCATTTTTGAAAGATAAGTTTCTATCCTTAATAACAAAAATCCATAACATTCGTCCCATTACTTCTGATATGACCTTTCTCTTGAAAGTTGGGCCTGGCATGGCCTAGCGCGTTAAGGCGTGCGCTTCGTAATCTGAGGGTCGCGGGTTCGCGCCCGAGTCGCGCCAAACATGCTCGCCCTCCCAGCCGTGGGAGCGTTATAATATGACGGTCAATCCCACTATTCGTTGGTAAAAGAGTAGCCCAAGAGTTGGCGGTGGGTGGTGATGACTAGCTGCCTTCCCTCTAGTCTTACACTTCTAAATTAGGGACGGCTAGCACAGATAGCCCTCGAGTAGCTTTGTGCGAAATTCCAAAACAAACAAACTCTTGAAAGTTAACAAAATAAGCAAGGTTGTGTGGTATTTAAATATACTAAGTAGCTCTGTTTATCTGTAATATTAAAGTGTTTATTCTGAATTTATCATTTATTCTTTATACATACAGGTTTCTCATAACATACGATGAAGAAAGCCGTTAAAATTACCTATGATACAAGGTTTGTTTTTTATTTGCTATAGTAAATAATGTCTCTTCTACCCAAGAGGATATTGTAATAACATGTAACATCCAAACTGAAAAGATTGGCACTTTGTAAATATCATTTTCTAGTCAATTTGACATTGTTTATATGATACAGTTTCCTAATTCTGTAAGAGACCAAAGGTCATGAGATTACACTTTGACTGGATGAAGAAAGCCAATTTATCTGTTGAATTCAGATATACTTTCTTAAGCCAGTTCTAGTAGCAGAACACAATGCATACTCCAAAAACATTGTGTTTTAGTGATATAGAGATTAATCCTTAATGGAGCTAAACACACTATGTTTTCTGTTATTTGTTTAATAAAGAGTTTATTCATATTCACATTTATACAATTTCATTATTTTACACTTTGAGTTTATCAAATACAAAGTGTCCACTTATATCTGTTGTTATTAATTAGATTACCTATCTGGTATTTGTAAGAAAACTGATTTATCTGACAATATCACGTTATGAAGTTGATCTATCCAATTTCTTTCACATAATTTAGTTTCACATGAATATACCATACAGTGGTCAGGAAGAAGAAAATTCTGTATTGTGACTGCAGGATATCATATTGCAAACTTTACTATTTCTATTGAAATGTATATGCCCTTTACTTGAACCCTTGTGCTTTAAATTTAAACATGCTTCTTAGTTGAAGGAAACGGGTATCTTCCACAATTAGAAAGACTTAAAACTAAGAGGGAGATTTGATCAGAAAGAGGTGATTGGTGTTTGAGAGAACTATTAGAGTCTAAGGGAAGACTTCTTATGGGTGTCGTACTTTTGCCAATACTAGAAATGGCAATGACTTCTATCTTGCTTCAGTTGATGATTAAGAAAAAGAACTGTTGATGTCAGGTGCAGCATGAATGGTTTTCCGTGTGAAGGAAGTATGAACGAGTGAGAATAATCATGGTGGTTTATTGTCTGGTGAGTCTAGAACCAGTGAGAGCAGCCTGTAAAGGAATTTTAGACTCGTAAAGTCAAAGTAAAAAAGTCCCAGCCCTGGTCAAAGCTGATTGTAAACATCAAAAAGAGACTGGAGATATCATTTGTAGATTATTGCCACCAATGGGATCTATCTCATTAGAAAATGAAAAATTAGGCACGAAATAGCAAATTAAATGGAATGTAGGTCAATGGTACCTTTCTAAGTGAGAGATTATAGTGTCAAGACAGCCATGAACCACGAGGAAACCTAAGGATTTACAGTGCTAAGGAACGAGTTGCCAAGCAAACCTTGTCATACTGCTATCCTAGAATGAGGATTTACTACTTGTCTTTCAGGTTTCCTGAAAACAATCTACAATACAGCGCCTATGATGTCGAGGATTTCTTAATCAGGAGAAATTCGGAAAGCCATTAAAGAGAGGATATGGCCACGATGATAGTCCCCCATAAACAAATCAAAGTAAATAACTCTACTGACATTCAAGGGTAGAACAAAGGAGAATGTGGACCACTTTTATGAAGCATTTTAGGCAGGTAACTGTTTCGAGTTGTTGGGTTCTGGATCATCCATCTATTTTTGACATCCCACAGTGTCCACGAACATATTGGGGTAGTTAAGACTGTCGTTGGTTCATCTACATAAATTTTAATTTCAAAATCTAGGAAAGACTACTATACGACCAAGAGTGAAGAAATAAATATACCAAAGTTGAAATTGAGTATGGTTTTGATATTTGCCAGCAGTATAGTAACCTTTTGGTTCAGGCAGGCCTACATCTCATGTTTCACTCTGATGTGCTTGTCTGTTAGATCTATTAACTAATGAGTTGTAGCAGTTGAGTTTTATACAAAAATTCATTGTGCACATTGACAAGCTGTGTCTTTATATAACTGATGAATCTATGATAGTTTATCTTGACCAAAAGTAACAAGGGGGAATATTTAAATAAGTTAAAGACAAAACCATTGTTTTATCTCACTGTTACCCTGTAAATGAAAAAAGCTAAGAATACTTATCTAGATGTTCAAGGTAAGTCTTATTAGGAAGTAGCAGATATAGAGGAAAACATAGCTCCAACAGTTCACAGAGCCATATATGTTTGCCTCTCAGTTAATATGGTTGGCATAATATCTAATCATGAAGAGTTTGGACAGTTAGTTACTATAAGATTACTAACTAAAAAAAAAAAGTGGTAATCTTTGTTTTCAAACTATCAAATTATGTTCAAATAAGATCTGAATATTATTTGGACATACACTATCAGGGGCGTAGATTTTTTACACCCGATGATGATTTTTGCAACTACTTATGTGGACTGTTCAATTTGCAAATTAGTAATCTCTGATTAAACAGTCACAGAGTAATCTTGTTGCCACGATACTTCAAGGTTTCCATGTAGGATTGTATAAGTGAGGTGTTGTGAACAGTTTTCAAAATGTTAATAGAATAAAGACAAATGTGTCACAAATTAACTGCCACATGAATTTATTCCTGCACACTGCACAGTATAAAAGATGGCCATTATACTTGACAAGGTTACTAATAACTTTCATTGCATGAATTACGTTTTCAAATATTAATAAAATTAGTAATTACCTTTGATAAGTTTATATCTACTGAAAACCTGTTCATGTTGTTTGATAAAAATAATTAAAATGTCTTGAAAATTACACATCAATACAATGTAGCACATAATCATTCATACTTTTCATTAACGTAAGATTCATTTAGTCCTCTAGTCTACATGTTCCCAAACATAGACCTACTTTGTGATGATCTGTTTATGAATTCTTTCATAAGCTCTTCTATATTTATCTTGTCGACCTCATCTTTGTGAGTGTGACAAACTGCCACATGGTTGAGGCGGCACTGAGACATAGTTGACCTTAACCACGTCTTCAACCGACTTAATGCAGAAAAGCTGCGTTCACATTCGCAGCTGGATACTGGACACACAAGCAAAATTTTCTTGAGAAGAAACACTTCACTAAACATCTGCAGGCTTGTTTCATGCATTTTACAGTAAGCATCCTTTGCACCTTTCAGAGATACTGCTTTTGTTGTTCCTTTGAACAGGGGCAACTGAAACTCGAGCTGTTATGCAAAGATTTCTGGATAAAAGTTTATAACCGAATTGTCAATCTTGCCAGATGTGATCATGTTCTCAAGTGCCAGATATTGCTTCAAGTCATTGTTGTCTGCATTAAATCTAGTGGTCAGATGTTCTATGACTGTGTCCATAAATTCAAAATATTGGCTTCTGTAATAATCTTTAGCTGTTGCAGAATGGTGTGCTGAGCCATCACCTGTGATCCTTCTAGGGGGTCTGCGAATGCGTGGTAGTTCAATAGGCACCAGATCTCGGGAAGTTACCTTTTTCTCAGCTTCATCAAATATCTTGTTGTAATTTTCCTCTGTTTGCAATACCCTCAATTGCTCAACCGTCATTGCAGATGCTTCAATCATGCCAGATACTGTCACTGATTTTGCTTGGAATGCACGGTTGAGTTCCTCTAATGCAGCCAATGGATGCTGAGCCACCATAAATCATAAAACTCTCTTTCCTTTGTCAAATCTGTTCAGCAGACCTGGTGCTTTCACTGCTACATCTGATTTTTCATTTGCTAATTCAGACAAAGAATCAACAATGGCACTGTAGTGATCATTAGCACATGTAATTGCAGATAGGCGGCACATCCAGCGTGTTGGACACAGTGGGTGGATGTTTTTAACTGGACCATTGTGACTGTCTGACGATACAATATTTTCAAAGATTGTCATGTATTTGCCTGACCTCTGAAGCAAGACACCAAATTTATGTACCCACAGGATAGAATCTCGAACACATTCACAAGTTTCAACTGCATGTTACATTATTAAATTAGCCTTGTGTGTTCCGCAGTGATAAAACAAAGCTGATGGTTGCTTCTCTTTTATTTTTGCCTGACATCCACTGTACGCATCACTCATGTTATCGGCTCCATCATAAGTTTGTGCTCTTAATCCTGACAGTGGTAAATTGAGTCTAGTCAGTACATCAAGTATAGTCGAGGATATTGTTTCACCAGTTGTATTGGAAACACTGTACAAACCAAAAAATGTCTCATGGACGTCAAGGTTCTCATCTATGTATCGTACACATATTGCTTCCTGTTCGGCACCTGTAACATTCTGAGTGCCATCAACCATTAATGCAAAGATTTTACTTTGCTGCACTTCGTCTGCTATGTTTCTCAGTATCTGATGGCTAAACATCTTCATTATTTCATTCTGGGCCTGGGGTGATGTGAATGGAGTTTTCTTTGACGAGGCCATCAACTCATGATCTTCCTCTTCCAGAAGCTTCATTAACTGCAGGAAGTCTCCCTCCGTATCAGTATGTCCACGTAATGCTAAACCTTGACACAGTAAGAAATGTAAACTTCTGAATATTTTGGCTTCTTTTGTATTCTTCCTGCTGCTTCTTTTTTCCATCGTGTAGCTGGACAGTCACTGGAGTTACATTAAGTGAACCTTCTGAAGATACAGCGAATCTGTGCTGAAAGGAGGATTGGTGTTCGTTGAATTTCTGTTTTGCCTTTTTCCAGTTGCAAAAACCGGTTGAAGGTATCCTCCACTGGCCTCTCCAATTTCCCTGTAAAAAGGCCTCTATTTTCCACCTTGACACAGTGAAAGCATGTGACTTTTTGAGTCTGAATGTTGAAGTGCAGCCATAGGAACTCATCAAACCACTTGCCCTGGAAGATTGATATTTTGAGATTTTGCTTTCTGTCGTGGTATTAGTTGTGCGCCTGGATGATATGGCTTTCCACACTGTATCTGTGGAGTGTCAGATTTTTCATTACTGCACAAACTTGTTTCACAACTATCTGGTGGTTCATGATGTGCAGTAGTTGCACAAACATTTTCAGACTCGTCCTCTGATGAACATGGTATTTCCTCTGTATGGCAAGTTTCTATTCCTTTGCTTGAGGTTGTTGGATTATCTGCATCTGCATTGTCACTTGTAGTACTAGTAACTGGCTTGCAGAACTGTCTAATATCGGAAAGTTTCAGACGCTTGCTTGTCATAATTGGAATCTGTTTCCCAGATGACTCAACAGGTTAAAATACAGTCTTTATTGAAAAACTCTAACGTACAACGAACGAAGATAGAACAGAATGGAAGTAGGACTGAACTGTACAATGTATTTAAGTGGAACGCGCGAACCTCACAGTGACTACCAAGCCGACTTACCGCCTGGGCATCGCTGGGACAATAATGTGTGCTCGTTACAACACAAGTAATTGCAAGTTTCTCGAAAAATACTTAAACAATCACAAATGTATTATATTCCTGTTAAAACTCATCAAAAGGCAAAGACGTTGTGATATAATGTCTATAAGCACTTCTATTAAATAAAAATACCTAAACAAAAACTAGCAATACAATTCGAGTAGAGGCTCCAGGCCGTTGAAATCGCTCCTCTTGTGTTCTAATTATACAAGAAAATACAATATTTTTACTATCTATGATAAGAGAATATATTGTTCTTTTACCATAAAGCACCAGCACTTTATTAGAGGGCGGTGATAATCTGAAATTTCATGGATTAATGAGGGCCACAAACACAGGTCTAATGAGCCCTGTTGTAAAATCGAGGCTCAGACTAAAAGGAGCGGAGGGGAGTGATGTCGGGCCCGTCTGGATCCGAGCTGCCTGAACCCGTCGTTAACTGTACACTAAACGTACACTATGGTCAGCGACTTCGGCAGCTTAGGAGAGTAAGGCGTTCGACAATAAAACCGGCTAGACATGCATAAGAACAGATGGCGTCGGAAAACCGCACAATATACACATAATATTGATGCAGCTACAAGTTACAAATGGCCTGCCAGATCTAGATCACAGGAGTTTACGCTTGGGAGTAATATTTTCGAATTTTATACTCTGTTCAATCTGTTGTGATGAAAATTTTACTTAATCTTACACTACGTGCAAGACGTAGGTATATTCTGTGATAGTGCTTGCTAGCCTTGCATATATACTTAGGCCTATTGACTGATACTTACGAACTATCGCTTGGATCAAAAAACGTAGAAGCACGCCTATATTGAAGATGTACATTTCGGCTACTGAAAAAACCTACATCTAGGCCTAATTATGTAATTCGATTGGTAAGAACACGAGAATCACAAGAACAAACACACAGTTTGTAGGCCTGTGATGCAATAAAACAAATCTAAAGACCAAAATGTAGGGGGGATGATTGTATGCACAATGCCCCCCACCTAAAATGATGGGGGTATTTATCCCCCATCCCCCTGGGATCTACGCCCCTGTACACTTTACATTTTATATCATTTTATTAATACCTATGAGAGATGGCCAGATGGTTAAGGCACTTGACTTGTAATTTGAGGGTCGCTCTTTCAGCCGTGAGGGCGTTATAATGTCACGATCAAACCTACTATTAGCCCAAGAGTTGGCGGTGGGTGGTGATGACTAGCTGTCTTATACTGCTAACTTAGGGACGGCTAGCGCAGATAGCCCTAGAGTAGCTTTGCGCGAAATTAAAAAACAAACTCATATATTAAAAACTTGCTTATTAATACTCTAAATAAATGATATTGTAACACCAAAATGTTGTTTTTATAATAAATTAAACACCCAACGTTGCTTTGTAGCTTCTTCAGGAGCATTCACTAAAACACAAAGAGAATCCAAAAGCACAAAGCTTCATTTTTTTTAATTTTAAATTATAAATTATATTCGAATCATAATGTCAATTTGTACAGCATGCTTTTAATATATTAAATAGTTAAGCTTATTATTGAAAGAAAAGTATTGTTAAAATAATTAACCGCTATTGCAATGAACAAAAGTTCTATCAAGGTTACAGAGTTAAAATAACAGAAAGATAGGATAAAATGAAGTAAAGTAATTACAATTATAGGCACCATCTTTTGTCCCTATTCTTCTGTGTTTGATTTATGGTTGTTCGATGAAAAGAGCTTCTTTGAATTTTCTATTATTGTACTTGGTGGCTTTGTTGCGGATTTCTATGGAGAATGATGGTTTCAAATCAGGAGTTCCTTGCCCGTTATTAGTTAAAACTGATCTGCAACTGTGCTTATTTCATGTGGATTTTGTAAGAAGCATCAATAATTTCTCCTATCTTTGTGTGTAGGGTTCTTCCAGTTTCTCCTATACACGTATGATGGAAGATATTACACGTAAGCTAGTAAACAACATTGAAGACAAAACTTTTTTCACCACAGTTATAATCGACTTAGTTTAATTCTCCAATAATTGTGCATTTCTTGGAAGCTTTGGGATGATGGGAGTCGAAATAATGGATTGATTTGTGAAGTGAGGTAGATTATATAATATTACGATTGTTAATCCTTAAAGTAACGCCAAGAAAATCTATATTTCTTTTCTCATCCGAAGAATTCAGGGTGAACTGGGTGTTGAAGTCTATGGAATTTAGAAAGTTTAAAAATTAGCTTAAAAAGGAGAACTGTGGTTCCATACACCAAACACATAATCAATGTATCTAAGCCAGAGATGAGGGTTAATGTTGGTATCTTG
The DNA here is from genome assembly GCF_004210375.1 of Tachypleus tridentatus. Lineage (NCBI taxonomy): Eukaryota > Metazoa > Arthropoda > Merostomata > Xiphosura > Limulidae > Tachypleus > Tachypleus tridentatus. Next base: position 13,181,110 of record NC_134829.1, on the reverse strand, counting down.
GTGCTACTTGTTAGGTATTGTTGTTGGAAAAACGTACATAAAGATTACGGCTGATAAGATGACTTCTAGTACCTTATCATAATTTTCTGTCCTATGACTGTAAACGTTCTCTCTAGGTACGGGCTCAAGCAAATCTACTGGTGGCTCTATCTTTTGCGATTTTAGTGTTCTTGACAGAAATACTGAACTCTTCAGCAAGTTGACTTTATAATGGCAATTTCTTCGCAGAAATTAGAAAGTTTATTGTTCTCTCACTAATATATTTCTAAGAGTAATAAAAGTGGGTAATCTTTGGCTTCAAATCCTGACATTCTTAATTAAAATTGTATAATGAGAAACCTACTTTTTATAAAATAAGTTATGAGATTGGGTAGTGATTGCATACTACATATCATCATAGTGACTTTTCTTTTTACCACTATGGTTTAAGTTTTTTCTGCGTAAATTCATGTCAGCTGTCAAAGATGTTTTCAGTCTTTCTGCATTTTATATATTGACTCTGTTGAGCAATTATCTTCCAGATGTGAGTGCAGAAGGTCCAATAGCACTTTTAGGTTTCTCTCAAACATCAATGATGACTTTATGTGGTTTATGGTTTCAGGTATTGATGCTCAATAACTCGTAAGTAGCACTAGAAAATCTTTATTCCACGTTTTCCGATACATATCCACGCAACGGCTGATGCATTAAGAAGTATAGCTGCATTTCTTCAAAATGTTACCAGAATACGGATTAAGGCCTGTTTTCTTGATCATTTTTAGTAAAAAGATGTAATACTTTTGCATAAACAAAGCTGATTCAAAGTTCATTCCCTGATCTGAGTAAAGATTCATAATCATCAAAATCCTTGAAACAAATTAATTGATAAGATACCATCCTAGAGTTTCTGCTTCCTGGTTAGATAAAGCATATGCTAATGGCAATTTGGTGAAACAGTCTACCACATACATGATGTATGTATTTCCATGTACTCAGTAGCAACTCTCTCATATGATATTCGTTTTTACTCACAGCGTAGTTCACATAACTACGCAATTTCTCTTACAGATCCCCATCACCCAACTCAATAAAACTATCGATATGATTTTCTACTCTTCTCTGTCATCTTAATAGCTAAGTATCCAGCCATGGGAAAGTCATGGAGATCCTGGAGTAATTATGAATGTGGTGACTGTAGAAATAACTGTTACTGTTTCTTTCCGCTATTATCTTCCTGTTTCTGACAAAACAAACCCTGTTTGTAGGTATAAGGAACACCACTGTACACAAGGGTTTTTCATACCTACATTTAATCTACTAAATAATTGGTTTGAATTACATGTCTTTTGCTTCAGTATATTTCAATTGACCACTTTAATTTGTCATCATTTGTACGAGTCCTATCTTGTATTATATTCTGTCCTATTTTAGATTGGCAATCTTTAATCTTTTTCGTGCTTTAATTTTTTCTGTGGTGTTTACAGTCTTCGTTAGCACATGATCTTTTAATAATGCATCTGCATTTACATCGTTCTAACCAGGGTGATATCTACTGTTACATATGTACTTCTGAAGTTCTTGAGACCATTTCGCTTTATGGCTTTTCAGACTGTAAAACTTCACTAGCCAGTTCGATGATACAGAATATATCTGGAGCGTAAACTTTTGTCCATGGACGTGGAAAACCATGGAAATCACTGGAGACTTGAACAATACTGAATAACTCTTTCTGAGATATACAATTACTCTTTTTTACTTTATTTACTGCATTACTTTAGTAGGTAATCATATGCTACTTTCCATGTTGCACTTGTGGTGCACTGCTTCTGCCGCAATATCACTGACGTTTATTTTTTAAAATGACTGGAGCTTCAAGTACTGGATACGCTAATATTGGAGTAATGGATAATTGTTTCTTCAATTTTTGGAATGGTTGTTCACATTCGGCAGTTCACTAAAAGTTATTTAGTTTTTAAATAATCTGTGTAACTGATGAGTTATATCAGAGAATGATTTTATGCTCCAAGAAATTCTCTTACATCATCTAGGGTCTTTGGTGTTGGCCAATTTTCAATATGTTCAACCTTAGTTAAGTTTGAAGACACACCTTTCTACTAATCATGTTTCCCGGTAAATTAATTTTTTGACAAATCAATTCACACTTCTTGGGATTCAGATTAAGGTTCTCTTTCGAAAACCAATCCAAAACTTGCGTTAGTCCATCATAAGCATTATTAAATGTCTTCCAAGTGGATGATTATAACGTGCTACGATAATTAAAAGGTAACTATTGGATTACATAATCCAAATAGTCACAAAACTGTGAAAATTTATTTTGTCAGATTTTTATGTATGTATAGACCGGATTCTTTACAGTAGGTACCTATGACTTGTTGGAGATACATTTCAACAATAAGCAAACAGCACAGAGTTTATTTGTTCTAAATTTATATATTAAATGCAAATATAACTGTTCATTACACAGTTATCCATAACATTTCTATCTAAAGTTTGTAATAATTCTCTATTTTCGTCAAATTCCAAAAAAAACTGGTTCGGTTACGAAAATAAACTTGCAATAAATCAGAGCATAATTGATAAAACAAGCAGAATTTATGTCACAGGTACATTAACCTCTAATATCTAACTGTAACTGCATTCCAGATTTAATATATCTCACGAACTAGCACTTAACTAACTCAGTAATTAGCCCTATAATAACACTAAACAGAATGTCACACTGCTTCTCTCGTTCTAGTATTTAGATTGTTCTAGTTTTCTATTTACTATACAATATTTTTAGATTATTACATCTTCATCGTAACTTGGTGACTTGATTTTCTAGCAAACAAACATCTAGATTAAAGCATTGCAAATATTCCTCACACTAATATTATAACAAATATAAGCTTGACTTACTCAAAGTTTTACTGAAACATGGTAAGATAATTAAACTTGCATGTTGATATATTTGGTAAAATACACAAGCTTCTAAATATTTTCTTAACGTTGCTCGAATATAAAATGTCGTAGAAGTTACAAAAATGCAGGCTGTAAGTATTCTTGGAGAAGCAGAAACTAAGTTTTTATGATGAAACTACAGCTAGTTTTAAATTTGTATTTGAAAGAAGGTCTCTTACAAAAGACAATGTAAATAGCTTAAGTTACAAGTAAAGGTTAGTGCTGCTTAAGTATGTCTTAACCACATATCTTTCCTGCTGGAACGAGGTGTTATCTAATAACCAAATATTTGTGGAAGGAATATATCTAAGTTGAATAGCGACTATATAGGCCATTGTAATGGGAATGGCAACAGATAACAGGACAGTTAAAATGTATTGGTCAAGTGGAGGTCTCATGAAGCCCATAGAACGAGAAGTTCACTAGGGATACATGTTCTGTGGGTGATTAGAGCATGAATACATGTGGATCTTCTAGAAATATTCCTCTTGGTGTGGATACCTGTACGTGGTGAGGGGACTTCCCAGAAAAGATTCTGTCTTTTTAGTTTACTTCCTCTGGGATCTGAACGTCCATCCAAGGGTCACTACACACGGCAAACCCGTGAAGAGAAGGAGAGAATCCTGATGGTTGAGAGGTCCAACCCCAACACACCGTTTTGGCCTTGAATTTCTGTAGCTGGATGGCCCCCAAGGTCAAATGGTTAGTTCTACTGGGCTAGGGTCAACTAAGTACCAGTGTTGGACATTCTCAACAGGTGTTGTGGAAATTGTATCTGATGCTGATGTTTGTGTATAGCGCACATCAAATCATAGCATTGCTTTAGTGTCCTTGTGTGGCATTGCAGTGGGCCCCCTCGTAAAAATCCATGGTAGGGTTGGTCAGTGGGCACTGAATCTTGTTCTCTGTATTATAGATTCTCCAATCCTCAAAAACAATAAAATAATAAAAAAGAGGTAATTGGTAAACGACCAATCACAATCAAAACATATCTAAAGATTTTTAATTCTTCACTCTTTATCAGATAAATCGCTGAGGCAAATATCTCTCTTTTTCATTCAAAAGGAATTAGAGAGATTTGCTTTCTCTTCCAAGTATGTCAAGAAGCTCTGCTCTGAGGACATCTTAATGCAAACATTTACCCATAAACACAGTGAACTTCTTCTTAATTCTGAAGTCATTGGAGATATAACCATTAAAGTTACTCCCCATGCTACTTTGAAGTATCTAGGAGTGATTGTTCAAAGGAATTTGAAGAAAATTTGAAGAACGGTTGGAGATTCTTGCTTGTTTCTCCAGCCAAGATGTTTCTGCTTTCTGCTGTATCTCCACTTGCAAGGATAGAATTATGCTGCTGATCAACATTTTAATTTTGACGTTTAAATTACCACGTCCATCTGTCTCAATCCAGGCAGGTTATCTAAAGTGTAAGGTTCGGCTATACATTCCTAACCCTCTCTGTTGTTTCTAGTGCCAATGGTTTGGCCATTCTAAAGCATCATGCCATGGTTCTTTGACGTGTGCTATTTGTAATGACAAAGACCACTATGCCTACAAGTACAAAATAGAACCAAACTGCATTGACTTCAGTGGCTCCCATCCCTCTTACCTTTTCTTGCTCTAGAGGGATGGAGGAGAAATAGGTGCAGAATTTGAAAATGGATAATAATATTTCTTGTTCTAGACTCAAAATTTATTGTCCTTAACTCCATCTTGAACATATGCTGTCACACTATGTTCTACTGTTTCAGTGAGAGTGCAGACGTATTTTTCTGTACCTCCAAGGTAGAAGTTTTTCAACCAATGAAGAGTATTTTGTCCTCTATGGCTAAATCAGTTCGTAAGTCAATGTCTACTCCTTCTTTGTCCCCACTACCCCTTTATGTGACTGCCCACGTCCACTTTCTTTGGCCTCGGCTTCTTGTGCCTGCTCGGGTTCACCATTTTTGGTCCAAAATGTAGAAAGATTATTTGTTCATGCTCTCAGTCGTTAGAATCTCCGTCTACTGACAGAGATCTACTCACTCGACCCAGGGCAGAATCTGTAGAGATCGACATACCTCCTTCTAATAAAGACAAATAGCATGGTTGTATTCCAAAGGGTTCTCCTCCACATAAATAAAAATGATAACTTTGACGTAGTGGAACTGTCGAGGTTTCCATTATAGTGTGGATGACATTAAGGCCATGATTCATTCTAACATTATGTATGTTTTTCATTACAGGAAGCATTTCTGAAACCTCTTATACAGTCACCTTTCAGTAGTTTTATTTATATAGAAATGACAGGTTTTGTGATGGACGAGTGCGTGGAGGGAGGTACTGCTGGTCGACCAGCACATGCTCACCCCTTATTTGGAGCTCACTATACCCTTGAAGGCTATTGCAATCCATGTTTCTCCTGGTCATACCATCACTATTTGTTCTCTCTACCTGTCTTCTGAAGAGACTTATGATCAATTAGACCTTGATGCTCTCATTGAACAGTTGCCACCTTCCTTTTTAAGACAGAAAGACTTTAATGGACACAATTCTCTCTTGGACATTGCTAATATTGATGGAAGGGTCGTTCTGTAGAGCATATGCTCTCGAATCACAGCCTTTCTCACTTCAAAGCTAGTTCTTATACTTATTTTTATGCATCTAGTCAGTCTTTTACTGCCAATGATCTCACCATCTGTTCTCTTTTCACTTTTCTCTGACTTTTCTTGGAGGTTTGACAGTGACCCACAGGGCAGTGGTCATTTTCCTATCGTGCTGAGGAAGATTTGCCATGGCTGAAGCCAAGCGACTCACGTGCCTCGGTGGAAATTGAACCAAGCCAGCTGACCCTGTTTCACAGCCCTATCAAAAATTGATCCTGCCGTTGTCTCTCTGCTATCAATAAACAACTTTGTGGTAGTGGTGACTGAATGTATTGACCAGGCAGGTGCTAATTCCATTCCAAAGACCTCGACACGTTTTCGCAGTAATCTCGTCTACGGAGGAGTACGGCCTGCTAGGAGGCTCGGGAAATTGAAAAACAGGCTTGGGATACATTTAGTAGGTATCCCACTTTTTGAACTACATTGCTTTCCAGTAAGCTCATGTAGTGCAAGGGTCCTCTTAAATATCAAAGTCAAAAGCAGCCTTGGATTAAGCTCACAACCAACATTTCTTCCACCACCAGTTCCAAAGTCTTATGAGACAAGATTCGGAAGATCAGTGGGAAGTATACTTCCCATCGACTTTCTACCTCGCCCTGAATGGCCAGGAAGATTTGATGTCCAGAAAATCGCCCATACTTTTGGCAAGACCTTTTACGTGCATCTAATGCTTTTATTTTTTCACATTACCTTCTTGGCCATCAAGTCTTGTGCAGAGCAATCGTCTCTTTCCTTTCAGCCTAGTGATCTCTATGATTATAATTACCCATTTACACTGGTAGAATTCAAGCTTGCTCTTCATTGATCTGGCAGTACATTGGTTGTAACTGATTGATGTTCACTATGAGATGCTGCGCCATGTCTCTCCTGCCGCTCTTGCTATTATTCTCTTTGCTTATAACCGACTCTGGCAGAAAAATGTTTTCCTGATAACTGGTGCCAGACTATTGTCTTCCCTTTCACTAGGCCTGAGAAGGATCCCGAGATACCTTCTAACTATCATTCAGGTGATTTGACTAACTGTTTCTGTAAGGTCTTTGAAAAAATGCTTAGTTTGGTTCCTTGAATCAACAACCTATCTGGCCCAACCAGTGTGTATTCCATTGACAGTGCTTTACTCTGAACTACCCGATTCGACCTGTTTTTACGTTCTTTGACCTTGAGAAAACATAACAATGTGTGGAGGTATGGATTTTTATGGGGAGCTCTACTCTTGTGTTAAATGGCCAATTTCAAGAAAGTCTCTTTCTCTTTTTCCAACAAGAATTTGGAGTCTGTCAGGGCTGTGTAGTGATAGCATTAATCTTGATACTGAAGAGTATGACAATCAAGACACAGCCCTGACAGACTCCAAATTCTTGTTGGAAAAAGAGAAAGAGAAGTCGTTGACTTCCACATCTCATATCAGTTGTCAAATACAAGGTCTCTTAAGCGGCAGCTTCAGACTTCCTTTAACTGCTTGTTAAAGTGAACCATAGAAAAAATATTTTCTTTTTCCAAAACTGTTTGCATGCCACCAACGTGGGTATACATCCTGATCCCAAGCTCTGTCTCGTTGATGTTCTTCTCGTTGATAGCTTCTGGAGCAAGATTCTTGAGGCTTATCTTTAACAATAAGCTTACTTTCATTTCTCACATCAAGCAGCTATGTGTCGAATGTATAAGAGCATTAAACGTCTTCTACATGATCTCTTCCATTTTTTTTTGGAGCAGATCCATGTTCCCTGCTTAGGATCTATTGTGTCATTATTTGCTTCAAACTGGACTATGGTCTTTGGGCCTTCTGCCAGGACCTCGGCCTTGGAAATACTGGATCCCATTCACCATCTGAAGCTTTGACTCTGCATGGGGACGTTGTGCACTACTCCAATTTAGAATTTATGCACTGAATCCCACGAATCTCTTCTTCACTTCTGCTGTTTGCAACTTTCTTTACAGTATGCCATTAAATTTCGATCCTTATCACAGCTTCCCACCTGGTGTTGTGTCTTTCTTCCTCAGTGGACCATGCTCTTTTAGTATAGGTGGTCTACCATTCATCCCTTTGGCCACTGTATCCAGACACACCTTGCTGGGTGATGTTTCTCTCTCCACTGATCAACCCTTTCTGCCACGGCTTATTACTGTGGCCACCTGTGACCTTTCTTTGAGTCATCTGAGGAAGGTGAAAACTCCCGATTGGAAGTACTATCTAATCTTTGCCAAACATCGTTTGAACCATTTTTCTATTCCAGTTCAAATGGATGCTTCAAAATTAGGCGACTCTATGGGATCTACCATGGCGTTTGTTATTTGGTGGTTGCTTATAGGATCTCTTCTACAGTATCTGTGTTCACTGCCGAGTTACATGCCACTTTTCTTGCCCTGGATCACGTAAAAGCTATGCAGTACATATTAGGTTGAGGAATAATTCGTGAGCGTTTTTAAATAATTTCATTCAAGCATTACATGCAAGACTATACAATACTTCAATGCATGAACACATTACACCCAAAACATTTATTATGATACTTTATTTCATGTAATACCTAGGTATATAGTATGCATTGTTTTAAACGAAATTGCAAGAAATTAAATGCGAAAAGCAGATAGTGTCGAAAATGCTCGATTTTGTCCACTTGACATTCCATTTAATGAGCTGAAAATGAAAGCAAAAATTAAAGACATGAAAATCAAACACACCATCTATTAGAGCAAAAAATTATCTGCCAAATGACATGAAATATTTTGCGAAAGCGTTTCATTTATGAATATATTTTGTTAACTTGAAAAAACGCTCACGAATTATTCCTCAACCCAATATATTGTACTATTTACATTGACACTCTTAGCTCTCTACCGGCTCTGTGATCGCTTATTATTAGTTTTCGCCCTGTTCTATTCGTATCCAGTTTTCTAGATACCTGGCCACATTGGTATTTTAAAGAATTAGCTCGCTGACACCGCAACTAAGTATGTGTGTGTATTTTCATATAAGAAATTCACATTGGACTATCTGCTTAGTCCACTGAGGGAAATCGAACCCCTGATTTTAGCGTTGTAAATCCGTAGACTTACTGCTGTATTATCGGGGGACCACAGCTAATTCCATAACTGCTATGGTATCATCAAAGCTGTGACTTGTTCCGTATATGGACTGTGGCTTTTTTTGAAGTCTCGGCTTCGCGCCAGGAACATCGTAACGCGGTTTTCCAGATCACACCTTTTATTTTTCTACGGCTATCTTGTTTCTGTAAGGATCGGAAGAAGCAAGTTATGCTAACTAGACTATGCACTGGTCGAAGATTTTAAATCATTGTTAAAAAATTATCTGAGACTGATCCACTAATGTGTGGTCTTTGCGACACTAAAGCCACAATAGTCTACGTTTTACTGTCATGTCGTCGCGACGGTAGTTAGCGATAGCACCATTTTAGTCGTTTGGCTATGGAAACACTGTCCACCATGCTTGTGTTTTTAACTTTTTATGAGCCATTGACCTTTTTAATTCTATTTAAATTTGTAATTAAATTTTTGGACATTTTGTTTTTTCATTTTTACCTTTTCTAATAGTTTACTTTTCTCTTTTTACCGGCTGTTTGGCGGAGATAGCCTAATTGCTTTGCGCCAATAAACACCAACAAACCAACCAACCTAAAATATTAGTTAACCAAGGTAATACACTGATAACTCAGCCTCTAAATGCAATTTCTAGAGAGTGGTAAAGGTTTTAACTGAATACTTATGGTTCTTTTTCAATTTACATACCAAGCTAACCTTCTTGACCAGTTGGGATGTACTTTCTGGCTATCTTGTTCCTGAGATAAACAGTAATTTTTCTAATCAAAAACGTCATGGGAGGAAGAACTTTTGACGCCCAGTGCTTTCTATTTGACAAGGATTTGGACTTCCAAAGTGAATCAAATACTCTAAAATCCAGTCTGATAGAATCTATGAATACAGATGTGTTGCTGGGCAAGAGTCAATAGATGGGTTGACTCTGAAGCCACAAAACCCAAGTCCTCTCTGACTGGGATGATCACAGAAATTACGAAGATGATGTCACAGAACACTATCAGTATGCCAATTGATCCAAACCTTCCTGTGGCTCAACCATTACTATCAACTCTTACAACATTAGCAGTTAAGAGGGAAAAATAGTGTATATTTTTTGGCATTGGGAACCTTTCTTTAGATATCTTTTTGGAGGGGGTTTGTAATGTCAGTAAACCAAAGGTAACAAGTGTATGGCATGCCTTCATCTATATCACAACATCCAAATGGCGAGGAATTCCTTCCTAGAGTTAAGATCTCCTCGAGGTGTGGTTAAGTTATGGGAGGAGAAAACAAAAATAGATGATAATCTATAAGCACTACTACCACTACCTACAGCAAGGAACTCGGCAGTCAAATCAATCATGGTAAAGGAACAGATTCAACTTTTTACAAAAATTTCAAATTGCCTGTATCAATGCTATCATTGATCTCAATAAAGAACCTTCACAGTAAGCAAGAGAAATTCCACTTTTACAATACACCAAACTGGGAACCTCTGACTCTGAAAACGCTAGACCCATTCCAATAAAGAGTTCCTGATAATCGAACCAAAAAAGTCAAGGGTGATGTTCTTGAAAGTACCACCATCCACAATCACCGATCACTTTAAATTCCCACAGATCCACCTTCTCAAGCATCACTGTCACGTGATGGCTGCAAAGTTGGTAAAGAATTGAACCATATACAATTAAATGAGAGAATGGCTGCAATGGAGAGCACTTCCCCCATCACAGTTCAAAGAGAGAACATTGCCACTTGTGAATCGAGCTGATAGATATGAGAAAGGCTCAAGACACATCATATAATACTGTTAGACACACATTGTGAACAAACTATGAATGATGGTCGCCTTGCAAGATTTACTGATCTGTTCGAAGTGAATGCAAGGAACCCAAGAATTTGTGAATGCAGTCAAAAAAAGAATCAAGATAAACACAACAAAAACCCAACTAGTGATATTTACAAAGTTAACAAAACCCCATAAAGCACAACCACAGATTTACACGAATGGAACATTTCTCCAGACTGCTACATCCGTAAAATTTCTAGGACTAACTTACGATTCTAAACTTAGATGGACAAACCATTTAAATATAAAAACTAAAGTCTGGCAAAATACAAACTATGTTAGGGGTCTAACTGGCAAAAACAGTGGAGCAACACCTGACAATATCCTAAAAATATATAAAACATAAAAGATCTGTAATCGACTATGCAGTTCCAGCATGGATTAATGTAAGCAAGAAACAATTGAAAACCAAATTACACATATTACAAAATACATTACTTACAACGGAATATAAAGTACCTAGAATCACCCCTTCAATGTTTATGCATAACATTCAAACATACCAAAAATAGCATAGACTCGTAAATATTACAATAAAACATTTTGATAAAAATTGGAGGAAAAAGAACTACTATGCGAGTTCAATAGGTTCTGCATATATGATGAAGATAGTCCTAAATACCTCTGCCCGAGTAACTTATTCATTAGTTCCATAATAAAAAAAAATAATTAAGTAATAAGATAAAAACAAGCCACCTATGAACTAGACATCAGTGACGAACTGTTGGTGAAAGATACATGGGCATTGCCCTGATAGAAGTCTGAGTAAATGCAGATTACTCTGGCCCTCATGTAATATTTATTAATATACTAAACAGTTTATATAAACATAGAAAAGGAAGAAGTCAAGTGCACCTGACCCTCCTGGATATATATAAATACCCAAACAATGATAGAGAGAGAGAGATCCCTAATAGTTTCAAACAAGAATTGGTTATAAAATGTTGAAGTCACCAGTTACTTAAACAGTGTCAATGCTACAAATAGAAGTTTGAATACCATGTTTCGAAAACGTTAAAGAAAAATCACGGTCTTTAAATCATTATATAATACACCAGGTACATTACTCATAGCGTTAGTATTTTCTGTATAATACACCAGGTACATTACTCATAGAATTAGTATTTTCTATATAATACATCAGGTACATTACCCATAGCGTTAGTATTTTCTATATAATACACCAGGTACATTACCCATAGCGTTAGTATTTTCTATATAATACACCAGGTACATTACTCATAGCGTTAGTATTTTCTATATAATACACCAGGTACATTACCCATAGCGTTAGTATTTTCTATATAATACACCAGGTACATTACCCATAGCGTTAGTATTTTCTATATAATACACCAGGTACATTACTCATAGCGTTAGTATTTTCTATATAATACACCAGATACATTACTCATAGCGTTAGTATTTTCTATATAATACACCAGGTACATTACTCATAGCGTTAGTATTTTCTATATAATACCCCAGGTACATTACTCATAGCGTTAGTATTTTCTATATAATACACCAGGTACATTACTCATAACGTTAGTATTTTCTATATAATACACCAGGTACATTACTCATAGCATTAGTATTTTCTATATAATACACCAGATACATTACTCATAGCACTAGTATTTTCTATATAATACACCAGGTACATTACTCATTAGTATTTTCTAATGACCATGTTTCTTGATCCTCACTCAGAGTTACATTAAGAGTAAACATTATTGATTCCAAAACTATATCAGCTCTAAATCATTTTTAAACAGTATCATGTATATTGAATGAGATAAATTGAAAGCGCTGAAAATTAAATTATAAAATGATTATCCAACTTGTACCAAATAACCTTTACCTGGTTCATAAGCATAATATTATTTTACACATCTACATTTTAACAGTGATTTATTATAATATTTTACGTATCTCACTACTATATTATAGGTTTTAGCAAAAATACAGTACTGAAGAAACGATCTTTCTTCAGTATATTTAAAAAAAGAAAGCAAATCAAATGGTTGATATGACATTTAACACGTTTCCTTCAGGACTTCGCATAAACTTACACAAGAGCTATTCGTGAACAACCATCCATAATTTTGAAATCAAGTTAGATGGAAGATAGTTACATAACTGCAAAGAAACATCAACTCGCCTACTCTTGTGCATGTGTTTTTGTTTTCTTACACCAAGGCCATCTGCTGTGTCCATCAAGGAGAATCAAACCCCTGATTTTAGCATTGTAAATCAGTAGATTTATTGCTATACCAGTGGGGTACACTCTTGTCTGATCAAACAGTCAAATTTTGCTATCACTCACAGCATACACACGACCCCGTGGGACCATCATTACTGACTGGAGGATAATACTGCCTTTCCTCTCAACTTGTACAGTACAACAGGGTTTCCATTATGCATTCAAACAACTTGAATCAAGTTGTTTACTTTTAAAGTGAATTGATCAGTGTTTAACCTTTTTTTAAGATTACATGTAAGCACAAGACCCTCAAAACTTACCTAGTTAAGAAAGAAAAAAAGAAAGCAATTGGTATTTATATTGCATAAACAAATTAAATAGCTAAATGATGTACTAGTATATAATGGATGGACAACAAAAAGTCATGTGTCCCTTCAAGGCTGTAATAATTAAGCCCACTTTTCATTTTTAGGTAATCACCAATTACCATCTTAAACTCTTGTTAAGTGCAAGCTTACACGACTAGTGATACCAACTTATTATACGTCAGTCACTCGGTTACAAAAAGTAAAACTGTTTTAGGCCTTTCATAATCTTAATCTGATGCCTCCTTGTCATTTGTATTCAGAAAAAAGTAAAAACAAAAAACTTCTCTCCCACAATGTCATCTCTTACCCATATTTTCATAAAGAAAAGAACTCAATGTATCTTAATTTAGTCCAATATGATAATTCTTCTATTCCTGGAATCTTAGTAGCTTTCTTCTGAATCGTTTCCAATAAGTCTGTGTCCTTTCGTAGATCAAGAAGTTTCCAAATCTGTAGGCAATATTCTAGGTGAGGACTGATTAGCATCTGTAGTTGCTGTTTGCCCTTTAAACCATGACTGTGTAATCAAGTTTCTATCAATGAATTTTAAACTAATGGAAAAGATGTACATATCTTGCTGCTATCTATCATTAGTGGGCTTGTGTAAAGTACTCAACCAATGCTCCATGCAAAAATCCAATAACCCATGCATGTCCTAGGACAGACAAATACAAGCCTAGCCAGTGATTTGGTAATTTATATCAGAGAAATGCCATTGACAACAGAAGAAAACATGAAATTGAAAAACTATTTCATTTAATCATTAATGCAAGTGTTCAAATTCACATTTTTCTAATTTTTTTTTTTTTTAAGATCTAATGGATGCTGTTGTTTAAATAAGAAAAGAAAACTATACAAATAACTTAATCTTGTAAACAGGATTTCTCAACTTACCAGTAAGGTTTTAGACTTAAAAATAATCATTAGAATGTTGTTTTACTGAAAAATGCTGAAGAGAAAGGTTTTGGTGACAAAATAAGTTTTATTACATGTTGAAGAAAAACACAAAACAGCATCATAACCTGCACCAAAGGAAAACTAGAGTAAACATCGAAAATATAAGGAGAAGGAAAGAACATTGGCACATAGTACTATGAAACAGAGGAATGATACGACATCAGTTTTTCATAGGCAATGTTATAAATAATTGCTATGTTTTCTTGGCATTGTTATAATATCTTTCATTTAATATTTGTAATTGGAAATTTTCTTCAATTTTGCCTATGATATTTCTTAATGAAATTAACTCCAAGTTTTACCCCTAAAGTTAGTTTGTAAGAAAATCTTGATTGTAAGTTTAAACAAAAACAATTAAGGCACCACTGGTAAGTGTTTGATGCCTAATAATTACACAACTAAAAAGAATGAAATCAGTATAAATAATATTTATTAAATATTGAAGGCACTTCATTTTTCAAAACTAGGCAAAACACACATACACAAATAACCTTTTAAAATACTAATTTAAACACAATATCAAAACAAGACTACAAAATTTACAACAAGAACATTTGTCAAATCCATTTACCATATTGTAACAACCCAATGATAAAAAGGTGTTAAACTGCAATTGAAGCTTAGGTGAATAACTTAACGTAAGAATAATAGTATTCTCAATTTGTGCCAGTTAATTCTTCAAAATACCAATTCATAGATTTTAAAACATAAAACAATACTTATAACCAGTCACAGCATATCAATCTAAATTATCTTCATATAAAAATCTGTTCTCCCAAACAAGCTTTCACATTTCATAAATATAAACAACTCTAGTCAATCCAGATACTAAAAAAAAGGAATCATTAATGCTATACTAACCATAAATAAACTATCATCATTGATTTCATTTTCTTTTAATTGTTGACTGGCAAGGAGAAAACTAAAAAATCTTACAGTAAGAAGGTTTTGGTTCTAAAGGTACAGAGAACAGCTATAAATGGAATAACATGAAATCACATCAATGGTACTAATGCATTTTTAACAATAATCCATTTGCGTCAGAATGCTGTTATTTGAATCTTTTTTAAATTCAAAATGCTAAATGTTTTTTCTCCCAAAAATCAGACTGATGCCATAATAATATGAAACTTTGTTTTCTCCACAGGAACTGACAGGTTAAAGAATTTTTTTGTAGGTGGGCTGGGTAAAGATGGCCAGCACAAAACAATGGGAAGTGATGGTCAGTGCTTGGTTTGTGAACTTTGAAAGCTCACGAACTCTCCACCTTAAAGGGACTACCAGGGATGTGGTCATCTCCATACTTAATGAACAGAATATAGTCGCCTCTCTCCTTCACGACATAGTTTATCTGGTACATGTTCCGACCCAAGTGCTTGATATACACTTCTTCACAGGGACCCTTGGGACCATGCAAAGCAACATAGAGAAGGTTGTTGCCTGTGGAATGCAGGAACAAAATGTAACTTAATTATAAATTCAATATCTCTGTTACACACATCTTGTGATAAATTTGTGGTACAAGGGTATAATATCTATAAATAACAGTTACTATAAGTAATATTTTTTCTAATACTAGAGAGTAATATAAAGATCATACTATGAAATAGTAAAATAAAAAATAAAAATTAGAAAGCTTTTATATGCTTCAAAATCATAATTACAAATAACAATTATTGTTATTAATAAATCTTTAACAGATTAAGGAATTTTTACAGCATTTCTTTCTTCCTATGTTTGCTGGAGGTAATTAGTTTTAAGCATATTTACATTGTTTGTAGTAAATAAGTTATTCGCAAAAAAGTAATCAAGTAAAAGTTAGTGTTTCTGATAATTCCTCTCGTTCTTTATTCAAATCATTCAGGTAATAAAAATAACTGATGCTTAAGTTGTTGAGACTGGAGAATATCTAAGGAAAAGAATAGTTTAAGAACAAAGTAAATAATTAGTTTTAAGGATAGGCAAAACTTACTTTCATAATGCTAGAAGTATGACAAATGAAAGATTACTTTAGAGCCCTGGTTGGAATAAAGGGTTGTGATCTAATAGGAATAACTTACCAAACAGTAAACATTATGCTGTTTGCATTTCTCTACATTCAGAGTAAAATTTATATTCATTGAATTATACATTATTTTCTACACACTGACAAAAATTTTTACTAATTTTACCACACCAAATCTGGGGAAAATTACTTTTAACAAAGTGCTGGGAATAAGATATTAAGTAGATCACTATGGATGAATATGTAAAGACAGCAGATATGTTAACTGAACTTGTGAAATACCATTCCTTTTCACATTAAATTAATCTCCCATTTATTATCAATTTAGATAGAAACAGTTGAGACTTAAGGTTGAGATTGGGGAACACCTAGATGCAAATGATCACAACTTAGATTTGAGGTTTTACCACATATGGATACCAGGAATAGTAAGGGTTTTCCTTAAATTTCAAGAAGAAAATTTGAAGGGATGTAACAATAACTGTCTATGAATTGGTTATGACCAATCTAAAATTAGCAAAGGAGAGAAGAGAAACATTATAATTTATCTAATATTACAAGAAAACAAGAGTAATTAATAAAGAAAATGTATAAACAGTTTTATTTTATACTTAATAGATTTTAATAACTTAACATTTTGATTACACAAGGTGTATTTATAAACTTTAATTGAACATAAATACATTATTAATTGTTCAGATTCTGTTTACATCCACACTACTATTTACAAGCATTCCAAGCTTGACTGTCTCACCTTTTCTTCCCATAGATCTAAAAGTGTGCAACAACCCAATCAATCAATGAACTCTATCACACATGTGAATGTGCAGATTTTACAGAATATTAAATTCAGTTAAAAAAGGATTCCATGATTATTTCTTACATACACCTTGACTGCATATGTTATTGTGTGCATTATGTGTTGGAAAAGCGAGTTTCTCAGTAGCATTACTATTAACACAATGAATTCCTCTTCAGGCATTTTCATTAAGAGGTACAAAGTTTAGTTGATAATACTTCCTTTTTATCAAATCTTTCAAACCTTCAAAGTTACTTTAGTGTGAACAATGGAGCTCAACACTTGACAATAAGATAATATATATTACTCATGGGGATGTTATCTTACAAAGCATACCAGTATATAAGCACACACAAAGCTGGTCCCTGTCCCTAAAACATTCATTCACCAGATATTGAAATAACATTAAAAAACTCCTGTAGCTATAGAGTCAAGCTGAAAGACTAATCTTTCATCAGGAAAAAGGCTATAAATACTTCATATATACACTACAAATGCACAAGTAATCTTTTTCATTTTTATCACCGTTCTGTGATCCACAGCTATAAAATGGTCTATAAAATAAAATGGAACACTGATCAAAAATGAGAAATTCACTTAAATATAAGAGAGAAATGTTCCTTATATTTAAAAAAAATAAAAAAGGGGGTTATGTGTAAAAGAGCATGTTTGCTCAGGAAGAGGATAAGGGATAAAATTAAAGAAAACCATTACAAGCTCAAAAAGTTTAAGTTAGTTGCTATGCATAATGGAAGACAGAGAATTATAAGATCAAGGGTTTGTTAAAGTAGGACATTACACAATCAAAAAAAAAAAAAAAAATGTTTGAAAATGTAAAAAAAAATTAAGTCAGGATTTATTTACATACGTCAAGGCTAAGTAAAACTTCAGGATTTGAGTAGAAAGCTTTCGTTTAAGAGAGGATAATAACAGGCTTGTCTCTTATAATTAAGATAACCGAGTTACTAAACTTCAATTTTTCATCACTTTTGATAAATAAAGATTTAAGCAGTATTCTTCTTCCTTAACAGCTGTTAGAGGGAAACGTGATTTTTCTTATTTATAAAAAGGTATATGATAAAAATTGTCCAGTATTTAGACCTATTAGTTTTTGCTCAGCAATGGGAAATGTGTTTGAAAATATAATAAAAGTTGCTTTCTAAGATCATTTAAGAAAAAAAACAACTAAAAATCTATTGTATTGACAAGATGGTATTATTTGGGGAAACTCATCTTACTAGCCTTTGAATTTCTTTGAAGAGGTTAATGCTTATGTTAATGAGGGTAAAAATTTGGTTATCGGGATTTTCAGGAAGTATTTGAGAGGTGCTATATAAAAATTTTTTTAAAATAATCTCAGAGTGAGGGATAAACTGTTTCATTGAAGTGAAAAATTGTTAAATGGAAGAAAGCAAAGGGCTGTTATAAATGAAGTTTAGTTAAATTGGATCAGTGTCACAAGTGAAGTACTTCAAAGCACAATTCTTAGCTTTGCTAATAATAATTAGGTCTTGGCTGTGAGGAGAACAACGATGCTTTAACAAAAAGATTTAAATCATTTGATGTACAAGTTGAGCAAATTACTGGCAGGTGGCTCTCAGTTATAATAAATACAAGATAATGCACCTGGGATTGTCATAATTTAAATTATATGCACAGTTTTGAAAGGAATAAGTGATATTGAAAGAAAAAAACAACAACAATCATTTAAGTTATCCATGCAATGGGATGTTGCTTTTGGTAATGTAAATAGAATCTTAGATCATACCTACAAAAATATTGAATGTGCATCTAAAGATTAGAAAATTTTATTTTATAGATCACTGTTTAAGAGTATTTTATTCCATCTTGAGCTTGTTACCTTAGGAAAGATAATGAATTGTTGGAAAAGGGCTACCACAATATCTATGAAATTGTTTCATCATGAAATACAGAAGAGTTACAGATGATCTTACTGAAGTACTGAAAATGGTTAAGGGAATTTATAATGTTGATCACTTACTTTCATACCTAATGTAGGACTAGTCTTTTTCAACCAAAATTTAAAAATGTTCCCATCTTCAGTTGGATGATTAATTTTTTTTTAATAGAGTAGTTGGCTTTTGGAATAAGTTACCTTTACTTCTGGTGGATGCAGTAAATTTAAGGAAGTTTGAAGAAAGTCCTCATGTACAATTAAAAGAGCAATTTTTGATTTGAGTTTGTTTTTTTTTAGTGGATTGGACAGCCTCAACAAATCAACAGGGATATATTGTTGTCCCTTAAAACATTATTTTATGTTAATATTAATTCTAATCAGCTAAAGAGTTCAATGTAGTATTATCTATCATGAGAAGGTTCACATTTCTGCTTGTACAATAAAAGTAAATAACATTTGTTTTGGGTTCAAAACCTTCACATTCTTTGCTTGAAACTTGCCATGGTAATCATAATAATGTTTCTAAATTTACTTATTTAATCTAAGTAATTTTTTTGGAAGATCAGTTCTACTATTTCATAAATAGAAATATTTTCAATTACACATGGTGCTAGTGCATAAGATCTGTGCGTGACGTATTCATGGAGTCATATCTGCATCCCGAGAATTAAGAAAAAATTCTCCATGATGGGAAATTGAAGTGAAAAAGGTAAATCCTGACCCCTGTTGCAAGTCTACATGCATACAGAATAAAAATTTTAAAGTTGGGGGTTGCACATCGTGTTGCAAAATTTGTCCATTATCACATAAACATAAGTTCCATTATTACTTATACAGCACTCAAGGTATCATACTATAAGTATGTGGTTTCTTTTTACATTCATAATATCTAAAAACCACATTTCAGAATACAAGTTCAATTTGGGAGGGAGGAGGGAAGAAGAGTATACTTTCCATTACATCGACTACAAAAATCACCAGAGCCAAAATTCTAATGAAAAATATGTCTGATTTTATGCACTAAAAACAATTCAGTTTGTTTTAAAGGCTAAACTGTCAATGTATATTTTTTCTCACAGATAGCTGTTTCGTAAAGCAACTACAAAACTGTACAGCTGGTGAAATACTTAAAACATTATTGTAACATCCAATACACCTACAATATTTTTTTAATGAATGTATTTAGCAAAAGCTGGTATCACACCAAACCAACCCATCATGATGACATTTCAATATACCTAGTTTATATAGCAAATGTATTCACTAAAGGCTAGTATCACCTTAAATATACTTACTTACACATAACACTTACCAGCATCTCCACAGTTTACAGTAAAAGTATTCTGTTTATTCAAGTAAGCTTTCTTCAGGCCCATGCCTTTGCTGCTTACTTTTAAAGCATTTGAGTGGAACTTGGGTATATTTTCTGCTTTCTGTCGAGCCTGTTTAGAAACAGTTTCAACAACAACTGAAGATGTTTCATGTCCTCCCTGATCAGCAACAGCACTGCCTACAGTTCAAGAGAAAATACAATTTGCAATAGTTACTAAAAGTACTGAAATATGCTAACTACTAAACTGTACTAGTTACCAATTGAGATGTAATAAAATTAACATCTGATAGTTACAATCATGAAGATCAACCTTCAAGATGTAGTTAACAGAAGAAACTATTAATCACTAAAACTAGTAGGAACTATCAACAACTGAAAACATTCTTACCAGTGCAGTGAACTTTGAAAGGACTCCCTACAATGTGGTAATCATTATATTTAATGATAACATAGTAATCTCCAGGTGCTAAAGGAGTATATCGTACTTTGTAACCTTCTTCCACTTCAGTACAGTCCATTGCAACCTTGGATGGTCCATCAATAGTTACTGCTAAAGTTCCTGCACCAGCACTACAGCTGTCAACAATGAAATCGGTTTTTGTTCCTATAGGAAATTAAAACCAATATATTTTCCATCAGTGATTTTCTAATAGTGTATCTTTTCACACTTTAGAAAAACTTGTATTTATAAATGCATCAATAATGCTGATTTGTAACTTAATAAAATGACAAGAATTCATAATGCTATTCTTCTCGTCAGAACATAAGTGCTCTAATTTTCTCTCAACTTAGAAAACACATTAATGATTTATATTTTTTACATGTTTCTACCATTTAAATTAATTTAAATTAAAGGTACCAAAATTAAAACTATTTTCCGTCTTTGTTAGTTTAATAAAGAATTAACAGTAACTTTTTAAAACAAATTTAACTACAGAGATAACCAAACAATTAAGTACAGAGTTATTTAACATATTTAAACTAGATTACAGAGATCTGCAATACCAAAGTAATTATGTTTTATACCCACTTCTACTACTTTTAGTTTCTATGGGATCTTGACAAAAATGTGGTTCATAAACCATAGAAGTTGCCTTTGTTCTCTCTATAGTAGATATCTATTCTCCTAAAGGGGATATTATGGTATTTCCATGTTAAAAAGTCAAATGACCATTATTGACCTTCACTGGCCGAGGGGAATGATGCCTTTAAAAGGAAAAGGAATAGGAGCTTTCCTCCAAAATAAAAGCAACTGTTTTTCTCAGCTCATTATAACTAGTTTGGCAGAGATTCATCTTAAGCTGATGATCTTTTCACTGACTCAGTAAAAGCGACCATCTACATCTATACACTAGTACATGCATTGTTGTCTTTGTGAATAGTGTTTCCACTGACCATTAAAAGCATTTAATCTGTTTATTACCATGTAACTGAAGACACAGTTGAATTTTCAAATTCAGAATGCACACAAATCTTCTATTAAACCATGCTATTATTAAAAAGTATCTAATACTTGCACAGAAATTTCAAACAACTAATTAGTGAGATACTTAAATATTTATTTATATAGCACTTAAATAATTATGATATTTAAACTATCAACTACAGAAATATTTAAAACAATATCTGTTGAGTCATTTTAAAAAGTTAACTATGGGCATATTTAGATAGTTATCTTTGGATATAAAGAAGTAGAGATTTTTAAAATAAATTTACAGAATAGTGGAATACCTGTTTTACATTCCTTCAGACCACTTCCATCAGCATGGACTGCAGCAGGATCAGCATCATCCTGACCAATACGAATGCGGAAGGGACTCTGTGGGATGTGCATTTCATTGTGTCTAATATGGACTTGATGAATTCCATTCTCCTTGGGTACAAACCTAAGTGCCCACTGGTCTGCGTGTAAAAAAATCTTTCACTTTTATAACTGTACGAGTTAATTGCCACTAAGGTATTGTAAGTGCATTTAAAGCAATGACAAGACACGTTCATATGCTGTTATATTACATTTCTGAGAAGTAATATTTTATTACCATTAAATATTCACATGCAAAAAATAAAGTTTGCCTTTATAATATAAGCTTTACATTTTATGTTTAAAAAACAAGTGCTTCATTTTGACTTAAAGGTAAAAAAAGGAAATTGATTTTTGAAAATTCACCTTTAAGCATAAAGTTAAATGAAGTTAAACTAAATAATTACAAAATAAATTATGCAAATACAAGGTTCAGCGAGATCAACTTGAGTAATTAAGTTGTTGAATAATGCAAGTTTAGATGAGGTTAAGTTAAATAATTACGAGGTCTAATAATTTAACATATGTATAATGCTCAATAAGGTTAACTTGATAATTGTGCAGTTTGATAATACAGTGGTAAAATTTTGCAAAATATTAAAATACTGAGACTGGATACAATTAAAGTTAGCTATACAACTTGAGATGGGAATGTAGCAGTTTTTTGTTTTTTTTAAGTAATGATTTTGTTCACCTTCGTCAATTGGGGCTACAAAACAGTCATCCTCTGAACCAGAAGGAGCAACAACTTTTCCATCAAGCATGCCTTTAGCCCCATTCATCTGTATTGTGAAAGCCACAGGTTTGTTAACTTGAAGATTAGCTTCTGTAACTTCTCCAATCTCAATCTTCTTAGTGTCACCTGACTGGGGTAAGATGTAAACTGAGAAGGGACTGTCTGGGATAGGCTGATCATTGAATTTAATGCCTACTCGATAATCACCTACAAAATGAAAAACATGGTAAGAGTTTGGCTTACTGCAAAACAGAATACAAAACCTATAAATCAAACTGGTTGTTGCCAAACTCTAAACTTCTTATGATAATGGTGAGTTCTATAATTTTTTTTTAAATTATAGAAAGACCAATCTGCTTCTATAGCTATTATGGATTATAAATTCAGAATTTATTTGCTTTTAATATATTTGCTTTTCTGTTTAAACTGTCAGAAGGCTAAACAACAAGCACTATATTAAGTAAAGATAAGATCTAAATATTAGATGCACTTTAGAGAAGAAAAGCAACAGATAATAACAGCAGCTAATTAAGGTGAATAATTTCCAAATAAGACACTTTACACAAAGGGAATAACTTCCCATATAATAGACACTTTAAATAAAGGGAATAAAATAGTCTCCAAATGGTAAAGAGAGTCTTCAGGTGGAGGAAATAAGCTGCAAGTTATAAGACACAAGTCAGGTGAAAACAAACTTCAAGAAGGTATGTGTAGAAGAAAAAAATAAAAATCTAGTTTGAAAAAAATAAAATGTTTTCTGAATTTTTTTAATAAAAAGAAATTAATACTTGCATAAAGATAACAAACAATGGTTGAAATATAACCTATTCACTTTTGATTCTGAGGATATAGGCTATTTATTAGATCAAAGAAAATGTTCAAAATGAGGAAAATTTGAGAAAAATATTCAAATATTGGAAATATGCTACTGATAAATAACATACTGATTTTCTTAATGAAAAGCATAAACTCTAAATAGTGATCAGATTTTACACAAAACCTTCTAGAATGATGTAAGCCTAAGCCAATGGCTTAAAGAAGTGATAATTACTGAAATAAAAGTAGTTCAGTATTACAATATGATATGGCTAAGTTGTTTATACATTGTCTTTGGAGTTTCTTAACCATAAGCTTATCTGAATAGAAAACATTTTTTTTTAACTTTAAACAAACAAAAAACTATTTGCCAGGAGATATTACTAAACGTAAAATGCCTTTGATACATGAAAAATTTCAGTCACTAGCCTGGCTCTTGAACTTTGTATGATATGTAACATGATCCATCTTTTCGATCTGTGAAATTAATTTCTGCCTTTGATGGGCCTTCCACAGAGACTGCAAGACTTCCGGCACCAGCTTCTCGTGTCCAAACATTAAACTCACCTAGAAAATAGATATTGTTTAAATTTAGCACCATAAGGATTTCTAGATAGTTGAGTTATTATAAGAAATATTTGAAACAGTAACCAAAATGGAGAGATTAGCACAGTTATTACACGTGGTTTCTAAAATTAAATGCTTTTGTAAGTTAAAACTGACCATAAATACAATAACATTCCACAGTTTTTGGAATAAGAATTATATCACCTGGAAACAACCACAAGTTTCATATAGTTAAACTTTAATTTCTCACAAGGAAACCCACAGATTTCATAACATGTGTCATCTGAAATGATAATATTTTATTAGTTTTTACATTTTGTTTTCAGAAATGTACAGTAATTTTATGACTTTCATAATAATAAATTAAGCTTCTCAATGAGCTTCCACATTCAACTGATAAAAATATCCACGACAAACAAATGTTTGGCTCTTACATGGATCTCCTGCTATGCCTCGTTCCAAACCAATACCTCCAGCATGGACTCTGTGAGCTCCAAAGTCCTGTAAGGGTCCAACTGTGAATTGGAAAGGCGAACCAGGGATGTGAATGTCCTTGTAACGAACACTGACTATGTGTATGCCAACCTCTTTAGGTTTAAAGTGGACAGCATATACAGAGTCCTCCATGTCTAGGATCTCAGCATCATCAGTTACACCAGAGGGAGAAGTGACCTTGGCTGTCATGTCAAAAGCAGTTGTACCTTGATGAAGAGTAATTATGAATTAACCATGTACCTAGCCAATACGTTGAAGCAAGTCAAATTACAAGTTAATTTATACTTTATTTAATTGTTCACTTGTAAACTTTAAACACAATTTAATTTCATAATTATTGTGGACCTTACCAGGCAACTTGACAGTTAGTTTGCATTCTGAGCCTACATCAATAACAGGCACAGCATCCCGTTGCTTCTTAATGTATTCTCGTTGAATATTGGATCTTTCACCAGTCACTTTGACTGTAAAAGGGCTTCCTAAAATTAAAAAAAAAAAAAGTAAATCGATTTTATATTCAGTATTTAATTTTTTTCTAAAAACATTAAACATCCTGTCAGACTGATTTTATCATACATTTTTTTTACTTGAAAAAACAAAAAATTATAGCATAATAACACATGAAAATATAAAATTTGTTAGATTGTTACACAAATAAATAACCCACCAGGACAAATACAAATTATTAGATACTACCGTTGAAATGGGACATTCAATAGACTGAGACAACTTCAAAGTACTAGAAAACTTAAGTGAAGAAGGCTTTCCCTACCAACTTCAGAAAACCTGGTTTCAACAAAGACATTGGTTTGGAAATGCCCAACTAGTATGTGAACACAGAAGTAAACAGTAGAAATATGAACACTAGATAACTTGACATAAATAAAGATGCAGGTCTCAGGTTCAGAAGCAAGCAATCAGTACATTAAAACCATAAATGCTCATACCCACTTAGAAATGAACCCATCATAAATCCAATACATTTAGTACAAATTTTTCACAAAATCTGAACTAATTTTATAAACATGTTCCATGATAATATTTCTTCCATATTGTACAGACAATTTACACAAGTCATCAGCCATTGCACACTGTTGTTATGGGAAGCAATCTAATAGTTTTTCTTCAAGATAAAAGATCTTTCACAAAGACAAGAGTTTAACCCACATTGTTTTTGTTCATTTTAGCATTTAATTACTTTATATACATGACATAAACAAAGAATTAATCATTTCCTGACAAAGATAATTTCTAAAAAATACCAATATTTTTCTTTTAACACTCAAATTTTGGAAATAATTTACAGATTTAATACAAAAAAGTAATCGTATTTTTTTCCTTTTTTGTATTAAAAGTATCAAAGTTCTTGTATAGAAAAGATATTACAAAAATGTCTTTCAGCATATCAAATAACCCAATAAACACACAAGTGCAAATTTTGTAGAATTGACAGTTTTATAAAAATATATGAAACTTTAAAATGGTCAAGCATTATCTTTTCACGTTGTTAATACTGAACTCATCTCAAAGTTTTGTCACATAATTATGGGGAAATAAAATAAGTTAAAACTTTCTCATAATTATGAATAAGTAGAAAAAACAAGCATTAAAAAAATTATGTATCAAATTTAATTGAGAAAGGTATTTTCACAATTTCAAAAGACACTGACCCTTGACATGGTGGTCAGCAAATATTGTCACATAATTATGGGGAAATAAAATAAGTTAAAACTTTCTCATAATTATGAATAAGTAGAAAAAAACAAGCATTAAAAAAATTATGTATCAAATTTAATTGAGAAAGGTATTTTCACAATTTCAAAAGACACTGACCCTTGACATGGTGGTCAGCAAACTTTATGTTGATAATGTAATAACCAGGTTCAAGTGGACGATAACTGACTTTCAAAGTACCATCTTCATTATCCTTACAATGAATTTCAGCTTTACTAGGCCCTTCCACAGAGAAACTAAGACCTCCTAGACCTGTAAAATTGAAACTTTTGTAATCATATTGTTACTACAGATATATCTAGATTTTACTGTTACATCAGAAAATGACACTAAATAGAACAACTTGCACATAAACCTACAGTTTACCTTTGTTTGAGTTTTGTAGCAAACAGAGTAGTAGAAATTAGCTCATTGTTGAACAATGATTTTATAAAAACAAACTGCTATCAGAGAGAAGAGACTGTAAAAAAAATTTCATCTTAATATAAAAGATTTTAAAAAGTTTCCCTTTATGGGTTAAGAATGTATTTGAAAAATTTCTTCAAAAAATTCCCATAAGTAAAATTTGAAGCAAATATCCTCTCAAAATTGGAAAACTGGTGGGAAATCAAGTTTACATGTTAGTTGTCCCCCCTCCTTCCATTAACTCGTTAAAGTTTTAATTTCAGGCAAGGTTCCTCATAAAAGCTATTCTTTTGAGGAATATATGAGAAATTTCTCAAGAATGCTCCTTGACTTAAGTGATGGTAATTAATAGATGAAACTTCAAAAATTTATTCAGTCACTTGAATTAGCTTGTGATGTCCATCACCATAACATTTATCACTGAAGTTTCCTTTTAGACGAATATTTCACTATTTTAGATTTGACTATACTGTTTACTCAAACATTTCAGCTATGGTCTAAATATGAAAATTATCTTTACTATATACGTACATAAATCATTTTTGTGTGTGTATATATAATATATATATATATAAAAATGATTTATAGCAGAGAAACAAGATGTACAAAATGTAAAACATTTCTCTTGTTCATTTCCTTGCCATGTTGTATAAATGATGACTGTGAACTAAACTAATTACCTTGTAATCCTTTTCCTAGTACCATAAAATGATATGTTGAATGTTATGCTAGTTCACCCTCCAATTTAACCAAAATGAGGAAGACCAGACACGAGTTACAAACCTACTACTGATGTTAGTTTCTTAATGACATTTAAATTTTACTTGATGCTGGGTCCTGTATACACACAAGTATTTAACAAGAAACTATAAAACACATATTTAACGTAACACATATTTAAACATACATTACAGAAATGAATAAAAATGTAAAGAAAATTCAGCACTCAACCTGCTTCTTTTGTGTCAATTAGAATTTCATTATCTTTGTGACTTATTCCTTCCTGCAAAGCAGTGCCACTGACTCTGACATTAGATGCATCAGCAATTTCATTCTCCAGGACATTGATAGGAAATGGACTTCCATTAATGTGTTTTCCAAGACGTTTCACATTAACCTCATGTTTTCCAGACTCTCGAGGTGTAAACGATATACCTAAGCAGAACATGATAAAAAATATACATTGTCAAAAATGAATGAACTAACACAGATTTAGTTGTTATTCTAAAGATCTTATTGACATGTTCGAGTGAATACCTGTTTCAGAATGAGAACAAAATTTAAGTTATAAGAATAAAAGAGCGACTTCATATATACGACGTGCGTCTTTATGACATCAAATACTGGGTTGATATTTTAAGTTGGAAGTACAATCACAAATCTAGAAAATCTGATGCATACATACACAACTTTTATGTACCAGCCCAGAAATAAAATAATGGTGTACACACCCAAGCAAAGTCACAAACAGATTAGGGAAAACATCAGTAGCAAAATGTCAGTAAATAAATTACAGGGAGAATTTTTCAGTGGTAAGGAAGTTTCAGGGTCTGATAAAAGATGCTTTGCAAAGTCATTTAACCAAATTTAAATTTGCTAATGATATTAAGGCCTTGAGTGTTTCTGGCAAGAAAATAATGTTTTTTTCATAAAACATATCAGTATGCAAGAAACATTACTTTTAACCAAGTCACTGTCTTGTAAAGTACAGTAATACAGAATATTTAATATGATTCCTCACCTAGATGACCATTAGGAAGTTTCTTTACAAAGCATGGTTCTTCCAGTCCAGATGGTGCTACAATGCTAGCATTCAGACTCTTTACATCCTTTTCTTGCACTTTTAAGGAGACTTCACTGGAGTGTCCAACAGAGATCTGGTTACGTTTACGACCCTCACCTGTATTAGTCATGTTTCTATTAAAAGTTGCATCTTGGTTGGGTTAATAAATGTGAGAAGGTAATAACTACCTATATATAAAAGATATTTCTGGACCTTTATCTGTGCATTTTAAGTTATGACTGAATAATTTAAGAAGTCATTTCATTTTGAACTAATCAAGCTCAATATTTACTTTGAAATTTTATGGAAGATTTACCTGTAATTCTAGCAGTAAATGGGCTTCCTTTGATATGTTTGTCAGCAAATTTCACAGTGACTTTATATTCTCCTGGAGCAGCTGGTATATATGAAACACCTACAGTGCCATCTTTGTTATCATGACAATTGATTTCTACCTTAGATGGCCCTTCAACAGCTACAGCCAAGCCTCCTACATCAAAAGATGAAAATGAGACTTCATTTAATTTTTTAAGTAGCAAATATAGGCCCAACAAGGACAGAAATTATGGGTGGTTTAGAACATCAAAATATCTAATATGACATTAACTTTTAAAATTTAAACTTTTTTTTTTTTTTTTTACATGGGTAATTACCATGCCCACAACTAGTTGCAGATGGTGAATGATAGTAAGTATTTGTACATTATGGGTTAAAGCACCCAAAAACCTAACCCTTCACAGATTTTCCATGGCAGCCATCTCATTACTCATTTGTGTCTTTTGGATTGTTTGTTAAATGGGATATCCTCAATGTTTTTTGTGACAATTACAGACATTTTCCTCTTTGTACTTTACTAACAAATTATAAACTTTATAGTAATTGCTTAAATAAAACAAAAACAAAATCAGTTGAAATTTGTTATCAGTATCAGTTTGTTTCTGGATTTAGACTAAACATCTTTGTTTATACACAAACAAAATATTAAAAGAATTGCAAGGTTCAAAATACTGCATTTTTTAGTCCGTTGGAAACTCTTCGTCTACCTTAATTAAATACAATACATAATACATTTTGACAAAATCAAAATGCTTACTTGTTAAAATAATTTTTACTGTGTGTGTGTGTGTGTGTGTGTGTGTGTGTGTGTGTGTGTGTGTGTGTGTGTGTGTGTGTGTGTGTGTGCACTCAGTGGATTACTTAATTATGCTTTAAGATATAAAAATACAAGCTGTACCTGTTTAAGGTTTAACTTTAATTCCACCTTACTCCGAAAAATTACCTAACTAGACTGTTTCAAAGCACAGCTTAGTATTATGGTTTTGGTTATTTTGATGCAACATAAGCAGTATTATTAAATGATATATTGCAACACTTGGCATTTAGAAATCTAACTTGAAACAGTCAACAGAAGCACAAATAACTCTTGGTAACTACTAGGACTAAGTTGAAATGTTATTACTCTCCTTATCACATACCTGCCCCTGCACCTTTAGTATAGATGGTGAAGTTGCATGGTTCACTAGCAACACCATGGGTCAGACCAGTACCATAAGCTGTCACATAACCACTGCTGACTGTATCAACATAGAACTTAAATGGACTTCCTATATGCAGAAAAGTCAATATTTTACTATAATACTGAAATGAAACAGGTTTTTGTACAATAGTTTGAAATTGAGGATATTTCTATAAATGAAACAAAGTACTCAAAATAAACCTTTATTACTACTACAACATACAAACGTTATAAATATTCATTTTAAATTACAAATACCAGTGACAGTTGTAAGAATGCAATTTTTTTTTAATCAATATTTTAATATTATACACATTTTATTACTAGAACTATAAATGAATGAATACAATGGCTGGCTTCAAGATATACTTTTAAAATTACTTTTGTGCTTTTAAATTCTGCTTAAAACGAGACTGGAACAACAGTGAGAAACAGTGTTCACTTGACGCATGTTTTGAGATATATTCTTGCTTTGGGATCAATGATTATTAAATAGTTGTGTCAAGTGCGGAGTTAAGTTGGAAAATTATAGGAGACATTTATGATAGAATTGTTTGTTTGTAGTTAAACACAAAACTACACAAAGGGCTTTGTGCTCTGCCCCCACCATAGGTACTGAAACCAAATTTCTAGCAGTACTACAAGTCTGCAGACACACCACTGCCACTGCAGAAATTGTTTGTAGTTCAGCACAAAGCTGAACAAAGGGTTATCTGTGCTCTGCCCACGAAATGTATTGAAACCTGGGTTTTAGCATTGTAAGTCCCAAAACATACCACTGTGCCACTGAGGGACAAAGAATCAGAAAGTTAAAATATAAATAATTAGATAAATTAAATAAACGATTTAGTTATTGTTTAATTACATTTTATCAGAATCCACAAAATAAATTTTGTGGGTTTTTTTCCATTTTATATATTATTTGCATTTCTTGTAGTATGTGCATCTTGAATTAAATAAAACTGAATTAAAAATGTAAACAAACAATATCCTACAACTTCAACAGACAAACAAAACAGCAGTCACCTGGAACATGATCTTTGTTGTACTTAATTTGTAGTTCATGGGAACCCTCCTCTTTTGGTTCATACTTCAAACTGATGGTTCCATCATGGTTGTCAATAACAACTGGTTTATCAAACTTTCCAGATGGCATGATTACTTCTGCTATGGAAAGAAAAAGATATTTAGTAAAAACTGAAAGTGTTTTATTTCATTGTTTTTTTGTTGTGTTTTTTTACAATAATTGCTTATTCAGACTTTTTATTATAAATTCTGGAAATCTCCACATCGTATTATTAGATATATAGCAATATCTTTCTTCAGAAGTACAAATTTTTTGTTGTTCCATATCTATTATCAGAAATAAAAATACTTATTCCATTACTTAGGTAATAAAATTACTTACTTTATTCCATGCTTTAATTATTTAATATAAAAATAATTGTTCCACACCCTGATTACTTGAGGTAAAGAAACATGCTACACTATCCTTTCATTATTAACAATTTGTATTTAATTGCATAATACATTTACAATTGCTGGCATTCAAAATATTTAATTTTATATCAGCAAACTGTGTGAAACCTACCTGTCAGTAGTTCTTCACAAGCAGGTACAGGAATAGTATTAAATTCTATAGGCGGAAATTGACTTCTTGGGATGCTATCAACACTATCAACAAATTTCCTCTCCTGGATTTCCTCTGAGACAACCTGCATAGAAAAGTTACACTGGTAAATAATTACACTCTAGAATATAGTAATTTAATAATAAAATAAAATAATGCTGATGTAATAACAAAGTACGGAATTTAAACATATGTTTTATATAAACAGTTCATTTAGGAAGTGTAGAAAACCTGACAGAGTTTAAAGAAAATATTTATTGGCATGTGAAAACCTTCAACTAGGTGAAGACGTGATATATTTATAAAAATGCAGTACTCCAGAGTTTCATTGAAATGTTTATTTTGTGAATGAGCATCTGATAATACAAAATGTTGACTGATGTACTTCAGAGGCATTAGAAGCAAGGGATTATGGGGCTACCAATTTTGCATATTTGATTTTTAAAGCAACTGTAAGCTGTGTTATTAATTTTCTGAAAGCATTTAGAAGCTCCTTACAATTTCAATCTCTATGTCTAAAATCTGCATGTCTAGCCAAGCACACCCACCTTGCAAATCCTTAAATTGTTGTACTTTTAGCCAGTGCTCTGTGTTAAATAAAGTTCTTAACCATGTCCTACACTAAAACAAGTGCAACATTTCTTTGTATATAAAACGACTGAATTGTAGGCATTGAATGTTACAAAGTGAAGTTTTGAAAACAAAATGTTAGTTAACATCAATCTCAAGGTTTCCTGTATATCATCATTACTGTACGCAACACAAGAGGGCGCTAGCTAATCCTTCTATGTAATCCGACGACGATAACCGTAAAAGGGTGCGAGCAGAGTTGATAACAAAGCCGTTAGTGACAGTGGCCCCAGTAGATGAGCATTAAAGGTTGAGAGCTAAAACTGAAAGTTCCATTCCTGTGATTTTCAGAGATAATCTATTGTGCTGCTTCATGTCTAGTAAAAAAACAAACCACATAAAATTTCCGTTGCCCTGCATGCCTTCTAATAGATCATTATGGAAACAAAAGCGCATCTGTGTGATAAACAGACATGATTACAGATATTTGTGTTATAAAACAGTTACTTATCGACAATTTACTAAACGATAATTTTCATCGGTTTCCTGTTTAAAAAGACTCCCACGAGAACAAAATTCAAGAGTTGGGTTAGATATGCTGTAGAAAGAAACGGGATAAAGATCCAATAAACTGGCTAAACATTAGGCTTCAACCATACAGAAACATACATCCACGTATATACTCATCCTTGGAATTCATTCTATAATTAGTAGAAATCCAGGACCAAAAAAATAGTACAAGATACGTAGAATACAATACTGATGGTAGAAAGGGATAAAAAGAAGGTATTTGTCCTCTTAAATTTCACAAAAATGCACGTATGATGTTAAACTTAAAATATGTAGTTTAACTACGATGTTAATTTTTTTTATTATTAAAATTGAACATTTGTGTTTGCAAACAACACATACACTGCTGGCCAAATTCTTAAAGGCTAATGAACAAAGAAAAAAAATATGCATTTTGCGTGGCTAGACTTAACCACTTATTTGAGTAGAGCTTCGAAAGATGAAAATAAGAAAAGGGAAAATAAAGTAAAACCTATTTTAGCATTTAATAGGGAAAATGTGAACACTATGAAATTAGCCTAAATACTAGCTGGTCAAAGGTTTAAGACCACACCAAAAAGAAGTCCTAAACAGAGTAGGAAATGCCCAACAAGAGGTCTTAGTGGTGAGTTTAAACGGCCGTCATTGCGAATAACTGCAAACATTCGCTTTGGCATGGTCGATATAAGCGTTTGCAGAAGGCTGGCTGCAATGTTATTCCAAGTGGTGAAGATGGCTTCACGAAGATCATGTACTGTTTGGAACTGACGTCCATTTCTATAGACTTCCCTTGCCATCCACCCCCAAACATTTTCAATGGGGTTCAGTTCGGGGGAACACGCTGGATGGTCGAAAAGAATCACGTTATTCGCCATGAAAAAGTCCTTTGTCCTGCGGGCATTGTGGATTGCAGCGTTGTCCTGCTGAAAGATTCAATCATTTCCACATAAGCGATGGCCTCCAGTCAATAAGGATGCTCTCTCTCACGTGCTAATGTAGCCAGCTGCTGTTTGATGCCCCTGTATAACCTGAAGCTCCATTTTTCCATGGAAGGAGAAAGCACCCTAGATCATGATGGAACCTCCTCCACTGTGTCGTGTAGAAAATGTCTCCGGTGGGATATCCTTATCGTGCCAGTAACGTTGGAAGCCATTTGGACCATCCAGATTAAATTTTTTCTCATCAGTTAACAAAACCTTCAACTTTTCTACATCCCATGTTTGGTGCTTCTCTGCAAAGTTTAACCGAGTTGTTTTGTGGTGTGGAAGGAGGCGTGGCCTTTGAAAACGTTTACGATTTTTAAAGCCTTTCTCTCGTAGATGCCGTCTTTTTGTTCTTGAGCTGCATTCTGCGTCCGTAAAGGCCTTAATCTGGTTCGACGATCGGCTGGTGTCTTGCCGGACAACCCGTCGAATTCTTATGTTCAACACAGGCGAAATTTTCTTGGGCCGACCACTTGAAATTCTCGTTCCGTATCCATCAGGGTCTTTCAAGACATTTGCAACAGCAGTTTTACTACGCCCAATCTCACCAGCGATGGCACGCTGAGAGAACCCTTGCTTTTGCAGCTTGACAATTCTGCCACGTTCAAACTCTAACGTTTTAGCCTTTGCCATATCTTTACCCAATGTAACACAGGAGAAGTCAGTGGGAGATGCTAACAACGCTAATGTTTGAACACAAATGACTAAATTTCGTTACGTGTTTATCGATTCACGCTTCGTTTCAGTATGGTCTTAAACTTTTGACCAGC
This sequence comes from Tachypleus tridentatus, assembly GCF_004210375.1. Lineage (NCBI taxonomy): Eukaryota > Metazoa > Arthropoda > Merostomata > Xiphosura > Limulidae > Tachypleus > Tachypleus tridentatus. The sequence goes on along the minus strand of NC_134829.1, from coordinate 13,146,699 downwards.
TAATATTTAGGCTAATTTCATAGTGTTTACATTTTCCCTATTAAATGCTAAAAAGGTTTTTTATTTTGCCTTTTCTTGTTTTCATCTTTCGAAGCTCTACTCAAATAAGTGGTTGAGTCTAATGACGCAAAATGCATATTTTTTCTTTATGTTCATTGGCCTTAAGAGTTCGGTCAGCAGTGCATTTAGTCTGTTGATTTACACTGTAAAAGCTGACCCTCTATATAAATGTTTGTTCTCCCCCCCAAAATATTTATGGACGCCCAGGGGTAGGAATATGAAACCATTTCATCGCGAGTATTCAAACCCCAGATTTTTGCGTTGTAATTTCGTAGATTTATCGCTATTTCAACGGGAGCAAATTATTAGAATGTTGAAAGAAAAATAAAATATTCACCCACATTTTATCATGAGGCAAACTTCAACTATTTCTGTCGCATCATAACTTACAAAAGTTAGGATTTCTCTGATAGAACACTCGCTACTTCCATTATGGTCGTATCAAACGGATTGAAGCGTGTATTAAGCAAGTGCACAATGTTTTCAGTTGTTGGATATACAATACTTGTTGTTTAACTTATTTTGTGACCTAATATTTAACGATTGTGTGGTTTTCATGAAACGAGTGTTGAAGGTTAATTTAAGTGTTAGTTACAAGTTTTGTAACGTAACTATAGTAGTCGTACAGAGTGCATGCAGTTAGATACTAGACTTTGAGTAATGTGGCATCATGAACCATACTAAACTTCGGTATTTTTATCGATACCATAAGTGAATATGGTTCCATTATTACGTCTCCTAGTTTGTACAGTGTTCCATGTCTCAACGAACACCACACACACAAGACGGTGTATAAATAATATACACGCACATATAGGTGATTAGAAAGCTTAAGTTTAGTATAGAAAGGTCAACTGAAAGTTTAGTCAGAAAATAAAGTTGGAAAACGTAAAGTTAACAGGCGTGGAATGACTAGCCTTAGTTTCACAGTTACACACACACACACACACACACACACACACACACACACACACAAAAGAATAATTTGTCATGTCAAAGGGCGTTCTAAAGTAACTGAACCCGTCTGTGTGGACTTTGATGAAAAGAAAACTATACAAAGTTCAGGATACAATTATGATAACTCACGGAGTAACGTAAGTGAGTCTAAGACTTTGCAGTAAAAAGCAGTAGAGAAAAATAATTCGTCTTGTCAATCGGTTTCTAAGGTAATCGAATCAGCCTGTGCGGCTTTTTGACAGGAAAACAGGATTACTTAGATATTTAGATAGAAGCGTGATATTCTATAGTGCAAGAATTTTTTTGTACATACACTTAACTAGTTTTGAATATATTATTTTAAAACAAGTGAGTTGTGTGCTGTCCGTTTATTGTTAGAATTTATCACCAACAAATCACAGATACCTACAGTAAAGAATTCAAACCCATATGCATAAGAACCCTGACATTAGTAATGCTACAAGTTATTACAGAGAACTAGATACATTACACAGCCTTAATACGCCTGTACATACATGTCACCACGTTCGGCAATACTCTATCCGACGATCGTGCATCTTGAAAATATTGCAAAAAAATACTTTCATTAGGTTATGTTCAAACACATATCCCACATTCCTCCAGTCTCTTCATAAGTTATCTAGATCACGGGGTCGACGGTTTTCCAGTGCCCATTTCAATTGTCTGATCAAACAAAAGTCCACAGGTGTTAAGTCCGGCAACCTGGCCATTTTGCATTCATACTGAATAGTATTAATACCCATTTCGTTCTTTAGCTGCTTGAGGATTCTTACCTGTCACGTCACGTTTTGTTTACCACGTTGGGGTACGAATTATTGCAAACTCTTTCTGGATGGTCCTGGTTTAAGTTGTTCTATATCCCCCCCCCCTTTTAAAATGTTTAAGTAGAGGGTAAAGCTGCGTACTGGGGAAAAAACCCCCACAAAAAACGATAATTTTCGATGGCAAAACAGTATCTACGCCACCAAAAGTGTTAAAATGTAGTTCTGATAAATGCAGTTTCATCGCGACTTCATATCGGCAGTATTTCTCATGTGATATGTTGATTTACATATTCAAAATCAATTTAGTGGAAAGTATCCAATCTTGTATACATCATTAATGTTGCTTCAGTTACGTCTATTACTTCTTCAGATACAAAACAGAGGTACTTGTAATGCATCTGCCGAAACTGAAGCAACACAATTTGTTAAAAACACACACACACGTTATGTACAAACATCAACACTAAAGCATTTCTACGTATGGACAGGAAGAAATTTGACTGTCTTAATATAATCAACTCAGTCCACTCATCGTAAATCTAGGTTTTGTAACAAAAAACTAAAAATCGATTCCAAACATATAAACTTGAGTTATACTTCAATATGATAAAGATAAAAATGCACTGGTCCGCCATACTTTAACACTTTTTCAAGACATTAATTATAAACATTGCTATAGTAATGCTATTATTATTCTTACGAATTGCCAAACAACGCTGCTGTAAATAATAGGAGTTACAATAGTATAATGATACCGTTGTTATAATTATGTTAATTAAGAGCGTGTTGTTCTAGGCACGCTACTCTAACGATAACATGGAATATTAGATGTTCCACATTAATGACCTATTAGATGGGAAAGGTATCAAAATGTGTGATGTGACAATGAAGTATCATTCGAACAGGTCGTTGTAGAAAGGAAAGTTAAAAAACAAAACAAACCGTTATAAGAGAACACTTAAGTTACCTGTAACATTATAAGAGAACACTTAAGTTACCTGTAACAAAGATAACGCAAGAAAAACGAAGACGACACATAACGTCGTTCATTTTTTTTTTATTTGGTAACGGATTCCAAAAGTAGATTCTAGATGTCATAGCCACACGATGAGTGTTTTAAAGTTAAATTTCATGCTTTTGATGTATCAAAACAACAGCTTGTTGGTTAGTTGATTCATTCTAGATTCATAGCATAAAAGGAAACCGATAGTGAACAGTAGCCGTCGTCGACTATTGAACTAATTTTGTCTGACCGAACACTGAATTTCACTGTCGCTTGTGTAGCGCACCAACGAGTCCAAATAGCCGAGTGCGTTTTCGCAGACTAGAACTATAAATCCTTGAATTCTCAGCCAAAGCACGTCATACACTTAACGCCCGTTAAATAACTAATTAGAAAGTGATAAAACTAATCAGCTGATTGCTGTCATAGACATCATGGGCTCTGGAGAAGAACTGTTATATGCTCTCCTTCCTCTCCCCTCCCGAAAAGCTTTTGGAATGATGCCGCTATACTTAAGGATGATTGAAAACGTGATTAATGTTTGTTTAAGCAACTAGCACTAATGTGATACATTCCAAACACATTGTTTTCTTCATTATTCATTCAAGCTGCCTCCAAATTTATACATTGTTTAGACATTCTCACGGACCCTGGAAAAATACCTCTGGCCTCTTAGGGGCTCGAGTACTATTCTGCGGTAAAAACCATTTCTAGTGCAAGATAAAACGAAAAAAACAATATTTTCACTACACTCTGATTATAAAGTAAGAAAGTACTCTTAAAATCAGAGTGTGGTGAATTTGAAAATTCACTATTCATTTATTTTAATTTACTAAAATTACATAAATGCTATAAAAGAAAACCATATGTATAAACGGGAATTTATTATACAGTTGTGACAACGTTTCTGTATTACAAATGTAAATTTCAATACACTGAAAGAACTGAAGATCCTTCTAAAAATTAATTTTTATCCAAGTGGTTAAAAATATCACTACGTTGAACGATTTAAATTAGAACGCAAATGTTACTATATAGTGGTAAAAAAATACTGTTACAACGAACCACTTCAGTGTCGATTTTTACTGCAGAGGTAGAAACGCGCATTATTACAGCTGGCTATACTTCTCAAATGCCTTTTTTTCTTTTAGATATTTTAAAGCTAGATCTACATCTTAACGATAGGCTAAAGGATGCTGTTACTGCCACTTAAAAACACGTGCTGTTCATGTGCCAAAAACTCTTCACAGCAGCATATTTCTTCTTTCTTTTTTGAAAATGCTGACGCTACAAAAACTTGGAAGGCCACGACAAGCGCTTGAAGGGAGTAAATACCAGAAAACTGCTTAAGAATAGCTTCACTAAATATAGTCCAACCGAATCTGTCAATTAAAAAAGTACTACACTAGGACTGGTTTTACCTGATACTAAACAATCTGCGATCTTCCCAGTCTTAGAGGAACATTTACTTTACCCGATGTCAAGCTTCTTATGATTACTTAGTCATAGCAGAATCGCTTATCTACACGACGTCGTAACTTCTGTGATTACTCAGTATTAACAGAACACTCGTCATGTCTGGTATATTTCTCTGCGTTTGCTAAGTTATCATTGAAAAAACCAATTTAGTTATCTTCAGGTAAGCAAAACCTTACACGACGTTACAACAATTATAGTTATCTTGAGATTAGGTAACACCCTAAGCTATATTTTAGGCTAATTTATTACATACAACGCCCTCTTCCGTTTTTTAAGTTGTCGGTATCAGTTAGGATTAAGTACTTTCACCAGTATTTTCGAATGAGAAGCGAGAGGCAAAACAATGACCTGTATTTTAGCTTGTGATGTGGTTATTAATATTCTTAACCATATTTTAGTTTGTCAGGTGTTAGGGGCTACGGTCCCCATTTTCGATTAATCACGCGAGAAGCAGTTATTAGAATGAAAAAAATATCCCAATACTGAGCTATAAAGCGCAGATAGTCTCGTTTAGCCTAATTGTGTTGCGCCATAAAAACACCAAACCAACCAACCAGTTAACTGTTAAAGATACAATGTGCATAGCATGATAAGCCAATAACAACAGCTAATGCACTACTAAGTATATAAATCCCGATCCGTACCAATGGTACAGCGTTATGTCTGTGGACTTAAAAAGCTAGAAACCGGACTTCGATACTCAAGGTGAGCAGAACACAAGGTTTAATGGTGTTAAAAGGTCGTTCTGTGCTAGCGGACTAATGCTGAGCTGATAGGTTAGAAGGGCCTCTCTGAACATTACCCTTCCAAACCTTTAAGTCACTCTAAAAAAAGTGGGATTCGACCAGTGTAGAAAGCGATTTTTGTGGCTACCTAACGCAAACCATGGACCCTCTGATTATGATTAATTTTGTGAAAAATATGAGGTAAAAATAAAAGTTAATTAACATATTTGTTACTAGTAGTGTATGTACACTAGGTAGAAAAGGTGGAGGATAGGGGTGTGCTTCTTTGCCCTACATGTTAGGCGCTAATGCTCGCGTCTGGTCTAGCAGAATAATAATTAGGGATACGAACACATACAACGTCGTATACAGCTATAACTGAAAACTAATTTTAAACAATCTTCGAGAAAACTAACCTGGAGCACTAATAATTAAAGTTATTTCCCTTCAATGACCGTGTTTTGTACACTTTAACACGTATGGTAAGTCAATCTCATTTCAGAAAGAAAAGGTTCATAGTTATTTAACACAACTAAACACACGCACAGCAGTATTTCGAAAGAAATGGAAAAGTGAACCAACACAGCTAACATACAATATTTTATGGAAAATTTAGCATAGTCGTAATCAATTATTGTAAAAGAAATGAAATCAATTAACAGTATTTAAAAACAAATGGAAACAATTACCTTATAGGTAACTATTCCAGTTTAAGTACTAAGTACCATACAGTATTTGTGAGGAAACAATCAACTAACGTTACTGCCATAGTGTTCAAGACGTAAAAAACGGATGTATTTGAATAAAGTAGCTAACATATACTGTTTTAAAAAAAGATGTACGGAAATAAAAGTTAACAAATATACGATGTAGTATACTTACATAAGGAAAATACTCCGCCTAAAAACTGCCATTGCAAGAAGCGAAGTGTGAAATCATACTTGTACACAGTTTGGAGTTTAAAATGAGAGGGAAGAAAAGAAAAATAAATCACTTAAGTGAAGTTCCTTCCTGACAACTTGGTGAGTACGACACTTAAACACCAGATTTGTTTATTTGGGCACAGTCCTCGGGTGGAAAAAGTAAATAATTCTGCTGTATAACACTTACTTCTCTAAGTTATCAATTGCGTGAAGCATTAAAGTAATGTACGACACCCGTGTTTAATATATAACAAACAACTCAATGAATATTGCAGCAAATGTTTAAAAAGAAATGCATATTGATATTCACATAAAGCACAGGCCAATCTCGAGAAATGTGACATGACGTAAAGAACGAAGGAAGGAAGGGCCCCAAGATGAATACAGCCGCCAAATATTTCAACAGGAGTGACGTAAAGTGCGAAGGAAGGGCCCCAAGATGAATACAGCCGCCAAATATTTCAACAGGAGTGACGTAAAGAGCGAAGGAAGGGCCCCAAGATGAATACAGCCGCCAAATATTTCAACAGAAGTGACGTAAAGAGCGAAGGAAGGGCCCCAAGATGAATACAGCCGACAAATATTTCAACAGAAGTGACAAAGAACAAGGCGATAATTTAATACGAATTTAGTCGTCAAATAATTGCCAACTTAGATATATAAAGGCTGAAATTGTCACAAAATACTTAACCCGCTACACTTGATTGAAAGAAATGTAATAATTTAACAAATCCATTAGCACGTGCGAAAAATCATGGCTCCTATAGTGCTTCCGAACATACAAGAACGGCATTTGCAAACATACTCCACTGAGGGAGTGGACAGCTTGAGAAGAAAATATTCCCCATACTCGGCCTGAGAAACGTTCCGAAATTTATTTTCGCACACATTAATATGCACCTTTCTCGCATCTAGGAAGACCAACTTAATCGGGTCTTTATAATGGTGCGTTTACCGTAAAACCGTAACATACAGTAAAAATAATACTTATCCAACATTCAGTTCGTGTCACTAATTCTAATTTATATTAGAGTTATGTTAATATTATGATATGACAAATACATAATAATAATAATCTCTGGAATACACGTGTAGAACAAAAACATCAATGAAACATGATTATGTGAAGTATTTAAGTCACTGTTGAAACAGGTATAGTGAAACTTAAACATAAGCTATATATTTTAATTTAGACGAAGCTTGTAACAGACATCATGATCTAAAAATGTCATGGAAGGCGTCGGTACAATTTAGAAGCTTCCTATAAATAGAAAACCAGGTTATATTGTATATAGTTAGAAGAATAATTGAATAAGTTAATTCCGTGTGTCAAGGAGTGAGACTGCGAGTATTATTGCGTTTATTGGTCAGTGACCGACTACAAAAGTTAGTCAGTGGTGGTTTTGTTACATAAATATTAATAGATCAGCGAGAAAATTAAGTAAATAATTTGGAATCACGCGTACACTGGTTAAGGAGTTTCTTTTGAAACGTTATTTGTGAAGTCAGGCCTACCAGTGGATGAACCTCGTAGCAAACGCTGTTGAAGGAACGAATGAATTTATCATTACTTGGACTGCATTTTGCACTACTTTTACAAAAAGAGAGAGAGAGAGAGAAAAGTGTTATAAATAACAGAAATAACAAGTAATTACCTACTAGAGCAAGGCAGTGAATACTACAAAACGGGTAATTTTACAGAATTATGAAAAAATTACTAGCATTGTTTACAACCCATGTAATTTCCATTATTAACTACAAGGGAAAAGTCTATACATTGAAGTTTCTGGAGCCATTTTGCTCTTTGACCCTCTGCATTTCAAAAATCGCCAACCATTTCAATGCTGCATGATCTATTCAAAGGTAGAAATTTAACATCATGCAATGCCCTGAACAAACCCATGGAAATAATGATACATTATCCTGAAGACAAAGTATTAACAAAAGACTGGACGCCGAATATGGTGTGTACCGGTAGTGAGTGCAAACCTCAATTCAGATAAGAGATGGAGCTTTGAATCAGCTTTACCTGCAGAAGTGCATCAGATTCTTGGAAAAATAATAAAAAAAAAACAGGGCAACATCTCTTCATCCATCTTCTGATGGCATAATGGATGGACAAAATCAGACACTTAAATGGATTGGCCATTTATGTGGATAAATATCAGAAAACGACCAACCAACTTAAGAGTCACTGATCTGCAGTACATGATGATAAACGCACACTTATCACCAATGCTTAGGAGAGAGCTTAACGCGTCAGTGGACCTTCTTCTATACTCACATTTGAAGAATGATTACTCATACTCATTACTTATACTAAATATACAGAAACCAAGATTAGGAGAGAGCTTAACGCGTCAGTGGACCTTCTTCTATACTCACATTTGAAGAATGATTACTCATACTTATTACTTATACTAAATATACAGAAACCAAGATTAGGAGAGAGCTTAACGCGTCAGTGGACCTTCTTCTATACTCACATTTGAAGAATGATTACTCATACTTATTACTTATACTAAATATACAGAAACCAAGATTAGAGAGAGCTTAACGCGTCAGTGGACCTTCTTCTATACTCACATTTGAAGAATGATTACTCATACTTATTACTTATACTAAATATACAGAAACCAAGATTAGAGAGAGCTTAACGCGTCAGTGGACCTTCTTCTATACTCACATTTGAAGAATTATTACTCATACTCATTACTTATACTAAATATACAGAAACCAAGATTAGGAGAGAGCTTAACGCGTCAGTGGACCTTCTTCTATACTCACATTTGAAGAATGATTACTCATACTCATTACTTATACTAAATATACAGAAACCAAGATTAGGAGAGAGCTTAACGCGTCAGTGGACCTTCTTCTATACTCACATTTGAAGAATGATTACTCATACTCATTACTTATACTAAATATACAGAAACCAAGATTAGGAGAGAGCTTAACGCGTCAGTGGACCTTCTTCTATACTCACATTTGAAGAATGATTACTCATACTCATTACTTATACTAAATATACAGAAACCAAGATTAGGAGAGAGCTTAACGCGTCAGTGGACCTTCTTCTAGACTCACATTTGAAGAATGATTACTCATACTCATTACTTATACTAAATATACAGAAACCAAGATTAGGAGAGAGCTTAACGCGTCAGTGGACCTTCTTCTATACTCACATTTGAAGAATGATTACTCATACTTATTACTTATACTAAATATACAGAAACCAAGATTAGGAGAGAGCTTAACGCGTCAGTGGACCTTCTTCTATACTCACATTTGAAGAATGATTACTCATACTCATTACTTATACTAAATATACAGAAACCAAGATTAGGAGAGAGCTTAACGCGTCAGTGGACCTTCTTCTATACTCACATTTGAAGAATGATTACTCATACTCATTACTTATACTAAATATACAGAAACCAAGATTAGGAGAGAGCTTAACGCGTCAGTGGACCTTCTTCTATACTCACATTTGAAGAATGATTACTCATACTCATTACTTATACTAAATATACAGAAACCAAGATTAGGAGAGAGCTTAACGCGTCAGTGGACCTTCTTCTATACTCACATTTGAAGAATGATTACTCATACTCATTACTTATACTAAATATACAGAAACCAAGATTAGGAGAGAGCTTAACGCGTCAGTGGACCTTCTTCTATACTCACATTTGAAGAATGATTACTCATACTCATTACTTATACTAAATATACAGAAACCAAGATTAGAGAGAGCTTAACGCGTCAGTGGACCTTCTTCTATACTCACATTTGAAGAATGATTACTCATACTCATTACTTATACTAAATATACAGAAACCAAGATTAGAGAGAGCTTAACGCGTCAGTGGACCTTCTTCTATACTCACATTTGAAGAATGATTACTCATACTCATTACTTATACTAAATATACAGAAACCAAGATTAGAGAGAGCTTAACGCGTCAGTGGACCTTCTTCTATACTCACATTTGAAGAATGATTACTCATACTCATTACTTATACTAAATATACAGAAACCAAGATTAGAGAGAGCTTAACGCGTCAGTGGACCTTCTTCTATACTCACATTTGAAGAATGATTACTCATACTTATTACTTATACTAAATATACAGAAACCAAGATTAGGAGAGAGCTTAACGCGTCAGTGGACCTTCTTCTATACTCACATTTGAAGAATGATTACTCATACTCATTACTTATACTAAATATACAGAAACCAAGATTAGAGAGAGCTTAACGCGTCAGTGGACCTTCTTCTATACTCACATTTGAAGAATGATTACTCATACTTATTACTTATACTAAATATACAGAAACCAAGATTAGGAGAGAGCTTAACGCGTCAGTGGACCTTCTTCTATACTCACATTTGAAGAATGATTACTCATACTTATTACTTATACTAAATATACAGAAACCAAGATTAGAGAGAGCTTAACGCGTCAGTGGACCTTCTTCTATACTCACATTTGAAGAATGATTACTCATACTTATTACTTATACTAAATATACAGAAACCAAGATTAGGAGAGAGCTTAACGCGTCAGTGGACCTTCTTCTATACTCACATTTGAAGAATGATTACTCATACTTATTACTTATACTAAATATACAGAAACCAAGATTAGGAGAGAGCTTAACGCGTCAGTGGACCTTCTTCTATACTCACATTTGAAGAATGATTACTCATACTTATTACTTATACTAAATATACAGAAACCAAGATTAGGAGAGAGCTTAACGCGTCAGTGGACCTTCTTCTATACTCACATTTGAAGAATGATTACTCATACTTATTACTTATACTAAATATACAGAAACCAAGATTAGGAGAGAGCTTAACGCGTCAGTGGACCTTCTTCTATACTCACATTTGAAGAATGATTACTCATACTTATTACTTATACTAAATATACAGAAACCAAGATTAGAGAGAGCTTAACGCGTCAGTGGACCTTCTTCTATACTCACATTTGAAGAATGATTACTCATACTTATTACTTATACTAAATATACAGAAACCAAGATTAGAGAGAGCTTAACGCGTCAGTGGACCTTCTTCTATACTCACATTTGAAGAATGATTACTCATACTTATTACTTATACTAAATATACAGAAACCAAGATTAGAGAGAGCTTAACGCGTCAGTGGACCTTCTTCTATACTCACATTTGAAGAATGATTACTCATACTTATTACTTATACTAAATATACAGAAACCAAGATTAGAGAGAGCTTAACGCGTCAGTGGACCTTCTTCTATACTCACATTTGAAGAATGATTACTCATACTTATTACTTATACTAAATATACAGAAACCAAGATTAGGAGAGAGCTTAACGCGTCAGTGGACCTTCTTCTATACTCACATTTGAAGAATGATTACTCATACTCATTACTTATACTAAATATACAGAAACCAAGATTAGGAGAGAGCTTAACGCGTCAGTGGACCTTCTTCTATACTCACATTTGAAGAATGATTACTCATACTTATTACTTATACTAAATATACAGAAACCAAGATTAGGAGAGAGCTTAACGCGTCAGTGGACCTTCTTCTATACTCACATTTGAAGAATGATTACTCATACTCATTACTTATACTAAATATACAGAAACCAAGATTAGAGAGAGCTTAACGCGTCAGTGGACCTTCTTCTATACTCACATTTGAAGAATGATTACTCATACTTATTACTTATACTAAATATACAGAAACCAAGATTAGGAGAGAGCTTAACGCGTCAGTGGACCTTCTTCTATACTCACATTTGAAGAATGATTACTCATACTTATTACTTATACTAAATATAGAGAAACCAAGAAACATCACTGATGTCATACATGAAATTTGAGTTTGTTATTAAGTACAAAGCTACACGAAGGGCTATCTGTACTCTGCCCACCACGGGTATCGAAACCAGGTTTCTAGAAATGTAATTACGCAGACATATCAATGTGTCACTGGTTTTATGCTGTCCTAAAAAGAATCAATGACGTTGTTTACAGAATCCAGAAGAACAAGCAAATCCAAAAGTTAACCATCATTATTGTCTTTAAACATACGTCAGTGAGAGATAAGTCATGTATTTAATTTCGGATAATATTTTGCTAGTAGGAAGTGAATTTGCTGTCTAAGGGTCCTTGTAAAGACCACTTACAGATGATCACAAAGCAGAGCTGCCAATGGATTAGCTTGCCAACCTACGTAAGAAGGATTCTCAAAGTTAAACAACAAAGTGACGATAAGAGACAAAAGGAGTCATGCCATCCGAGTACCTTAATCTCCAGAAAATAAAACAGTCAAAAACCTTGATGACGAATAGTTAAACATGCTGTTTTATTTCCGTATTAATACTTTTCAAGGGGTTCGCAATCCAAGAATGAGGTAATCTGCGAGATACATTAACATTTTAATTTCAATTTGTTTTCGAGACAGCTTTTCATGATTTAAATCATGATACACGAAAGTTAAGCTTCTTCTATTACATAAAAAAATAATTCTAAATAAACACCACAATCAATTAATTGAGTTAAATATTTATTCAGTGAGACTATCCATCTATTCGTTAGTGATTGTTCTTGTAAAGGTAGTTGATAAGAATATGTTGCATTAGTCATCGATCGGAGAAGATTTGGCAAGCAAGTTTATTTGTAAGTGAGGGATACATATATTGAAACACTAAAGTTAGACAGGTATAATTAGCAGATAGTAAATTTTATTGAAGAATGTAGTTTTGGTTTGTTTGGAATTAAGCACAAAGGTACATAATGCACTGTGCGTGTTTTGCCCACCATGGGTATTTAAACCCGATTTCTAATGGTGCGAGTCAACAGACATACCGCTGGGAAGCTTACTGAAGAAATGAAAGAAGTTTATCATGATTGTGTGGATTGGACTCTTAGATTATTTGATAAAAATAAATCAAAAGAACCGCCTAACGACAGTACACATAATAACTATGTAGCAGAGGAACATAATTATACTGAATTTAACAAAAAGCAATACAATCAACCAGTGTTCGTGAAGGTTTTAAAAGAAACAATATTATATTACGAGCAAACAACTGTAATTACAAATATAGTAATTACAGGTAGAATTTATAAAACTGAGATAAATATTACTTTCAGTTTGTTTTTTTTTGTTAACTCCTAGTAAGCATGAAGTTAAACAATGGGCGATCTGTGCTCTGCTCACCACTGGTATTGAAGCCCAGCTTCTAGAGGTACAAATCCTCAAACATACCACGGCGCCACAGAACTAATGACAAGCGGAAATACAGCCAGTCAACAGTACCCTACCACCACTCTTATAATACACCCACAAGTTAGTGGAGGTAGATGGGTTAAAACCCGGCTCACCAGGTCCAAAATCCAGAACTGTAACTCAAGATCAACTCGCACCAAGTCATAAGAATCTTGTGCAATCTTATTGTACAAAACTATGTTGCATAACTTAAAGTCAAACTTGTACATGTAACTCGCTAAAATATCATGCAAATATGCAAGTCGGACCAATCAACGATTTTCACAAAAAAGTCTTACTTCAAATGAAAATTATTCATTTTGTAAAAGTAAAAACGGAAAGAAACTTTTTTAATATTTCCTAAAAGGCACCGATCAAAAAGCAAAGCGATAGCAATGTTCTATACATCAATTTATGGTGAAGAAATTGTTCTGTTACGTTTACAACAACCTCCCATGGCGAAATTTCAGATTTTTATATAGCCGAGGTAGGAAAATACAGATAAGTCTACAGAATGGCTATTTGGTTAAAAATAAACTCATGTTTATGAGTTGCAAAAAAGGATTTCTCAATACGTTTTAATTGTTATTTTTCAAGGCTCCCCTTTTTCTTACAATTATTTGTTTCCTTATTGTTGTTAAACATGAGGCAGCGTAATCAGCTATCTGTGCTCTACCCACCTCGAAAATCGAAACTCTGATTTTAACGTTATAACTCCATAGATATACATATGTATTTTTTATTCTTACGAACTTGCACTGAACTGTGGATTTCACACACAAACAACAAAAAAAGAGAGTATAAATTTGTAAAACGTTCTCACGCATGTCCTCAAAACAATCTATTAAGACAGATCTCAATGCCGATTTTAATAGACAAGCATTACTCCACTAAATGACTACTAACAGAAAACAAAGTAATAATCTACACGAAGTCAAAATATATTCTATAAGATAGTTTTAAAGTTACTACAATCCGCATAATACCACCAATACCCTTAGAAATCGAGGAGGAATATATAATCACAGAAGATGCAGGAAAGGAAGGAGCCAATCACCACAAGGTGCTGTTATGTGGTTACAACAAAGTTTATTGATTGGTAAATAATTTGTTGGAAGGAAAGGAGCTAGTTACTACAACGTGTTGTTGTGTGGTTACTACAAGGTGATTTATTTATTGGTACATTAACTGTTAGAAAAAAAAACTGTAAAGCCAGAATGGAAATTTGAGTTACCACGATAATAATGATCTTCTGAGGGTGTTATAGGGGAAGAAATATACAACCACAATTTACAAGAGTGTAGAAATAATGGTGATTATTGGGGACCACGTTCAGTACAAATAATACCATACCTCAGATGATCGTTACCGTCAGAAACAACGGGGCGTGCTGTTGGTCCCAACTTCTGGGGCGGTAAGATCTTTCTCTTGCTCTCTCTATACAGTCTGACAAACACACCTATAGGGTTGTAGCGTATCCAGGCTCGCTAGTGGCGCCGCTATATCTCCAGAATCGTATTTCTGGAGGAGTCGTACAATATCTCCTGCTGATTACCGGTTGCCATTTAAGGCATCAGAACGGCGCAACTTCTTAAGTTGCTTCATAGCGATTCCTACGCAGCTCGTGAGATAGACCCTACATTCGTGAACCCTCCTCGACGTGAACAGATGAGAACTTTCACACTTGCTTGAGGTTCAGTGGTTTATGATACTAGCCTGTCCAAACCTACAGATTATTCACAAAAATATTCTTGATTCTTTCAGTTCTGTATGCAAATATAAACGATTATGCGAATGTAAACGCCAAAGAAGTCCCGAAAATGTTTTCATAAAAAGGTAGATTTGTTACTTGAAAAAACAATTAAATATTTATTTCAAATTGTTATCGTAAATGTTGATTATAACGTAGTAGTTTACTTCAGCTTCAATTCAGATAGAAAAAGTTTATAAAGCTGACCATAAACTGCATGTTTGATCTCGACTTACTAAACAGTCACCAAAAGAAACAACCTAATAAAGAAGTGGGACGTCTTTCTAAATAAGCGGCTTCTGATGACGGCCTTACAGCGATTTCAAGAATCTTCTCAGGTTTTTAATATTTCACAATGTTGTAAACCTAGTACAGAAGTAAAGATCCAAGTTGTTCTTAAAAAAACAAAAACTTTCGCCACATTCGAATGTTCAGTTCCAGCTTGTAATTACATAACTAAAAAAAAACAATCAAGGAAGTTAACGACAGTAGAGCTGAACTGCTAACTTTGTAATTTCGCTACGTGGTTGTGGCACTCACTTTTTTAAAAAGGATATTTCTATTGTAACAAACTTTTATAAACAAGTATACGCAAGAAATCTTAAGAGGAAATTGACATTTGGTGAAAAATTACACATACTCAGAAACTGAACAATAAAAGTACCATCGACACACGAAGCCCTATAAAGACGAGTCATCGGTTACTACGCTTCGTAAATCAAACATTTAAAACAATCCTCAGTCGGTATGCAAAGTATCTTGATTAAACTTTCGTTTTTTGTAAATACCCCAAATTAGAATAAATATATTGGTGAAATAAGATAATATAAAAGATTTACAAATTAGACTATTACCTTTGCACCTAATTAACTAGGGTGCTGATAATAAAGTCCAACAGTTTCTGTTGATTGATACATGGAGAAATGAGTGGCAATAATGTTCATGACAGCTTTGTTGTTTAGTTGGGAAAGCATTTTTATATACTGATTTGCTTCTTACTAGGATACAGTGGTATTATTTTATATAAATTGTGAAAGTAATTAATAGGAATAATATGTCTTTGCATTACTCAACTGTCAGACGGTGAAAATATTTATACAGGGGAGCAAGAAAGTCCGAAATGTGTGACCAAGTTAAAAACCTGGAGATACTCTCAAAGGTTACGATAATTGAAAATTTGGTTAAGCGTGATTAGAGGAAAACTGATCTAGAAGTTGTATTTTAGCTATGTTTTGTGTGCCGAGTGTGGGCCGTGCGTATAAACGATTGAAATTTATTACTCATCAGGTACTCTACTAGCTTAACCACAAAGGAAAATTATTTTAGACAGAATTAGAGTAACTCGATCTACGAAACCTTGGGTGTGGTTAAATATGTCACTCAAAAGGGTTTGACCTCCCGAGCCCAAAACTGTAATTAGATCTCAAATCGGTAAAAGATGACGGAGCTATGAGCTAAACGTTTGTACTTAGACTCGGAGCCATTCTACAAGCTGCTATGCTACGGCTAAAAGGTTATTAGTGCGACAAATCGAACACTCGGGGAGAAGTAATTGCTAAGTTGTTTTGCTGTAAAAAATTAAAACAGAAAGACGCAGGGTTTTCTCGATAGCTCAAATTGTAAGATGTAGTCAATCCTTTGTCGCATCAACCTTCAGTTATATGAACAACTTTGTGTCTGTTAAATTCCAGCTACAAAGAAACGTTTTTGTTAACCTTTAGGTACATCAACATTGCTACACAACTGACTTTTAGTCTCTATACGTACGAACAATCGGTCGTTAGCCCATAGCCATGATTACGAACTAGTTGTTAGTGTATACACACAAGAACAACTGGTTCTATCCACCAGGTGAAGGATGTTACTTTCTAGCTACATCAAAAATTTGTTGTTGCTATACGTACAGCAGTTATTTAGTCTCCAGCCACATGAACAACAGGTTGTTAGTTTATGCACGGTATTTATTTATTATTATTATTATTATGAAGAACCTATATTTATATAGAAGTTCAAGAATGCGCAGCACTGATGTTGATAATTCATACTTCTAAAAGTCCATCAGACAAACTGTTTAAAATGCTTAAAGTAAAGCTGAAGTTCAGTTCTTCATTTGATTCACCATTTCTTAATTAAGAATGGTAGACTAATTAAATGCAAGTTTTTTTAAATTGTATTCATCGTAGTGTATTAATTTATATAGAAATTGAAGAATATGTAGCACTCGTTACACAAATTTATTCATCTAAATTAAGTAACATTATTACGCTAAACACACAAATAGTTGCATAATAGGGAACAAACAAGCAAAAGATTATGATTTATAACAAACTGTAGCAACACTAAACCCATACAAAGAGAGCAAGCTGAGCAAAGTGAAACAAACAGCAGACTAAGATTTGTAAGCAAACTCTCCTCTCCTTATATTAAAACTGGTACAAACATAGAGGCAGGTCCAACCTAACAAGTTTAGTTTGTCCAAATTATATTTTCATATAAGCTAACACAACATACAATTCAGTAACAAGTATTTTTTTTGTTAGAGGATTTTGATCCAGTTAAAAAAACAAAATACAACCTAATCAACGACCTCAAAGTTTCGATGAATTAGTATGCTAATAAATAAAACAAATTTCAAAGTGTTTCAGTAACCAGAGCTACATTGGAAATTTAATGCAGTTCAGAAGTCAGTGTTGTTCATAGGTTATGTAGAGGCTGAATATGTTATACATCTTTTGAAGCATATCACGTCTGGTCATGCTCTGTTCGAGAACCGTGAATCTTGATAATAGCTCTACATCGTAGTTTCCATTGGAAAAAACTCAACCTTATGGCATTCATGCCAAAGTTAACCCATCCTTTTCATAAAGTAATTTAGTGTACGAAGATGACAGTTTCCCAGCGTAGTTTGAACAGTATGATTACACAGAAATTCACAGGTGCAGCATCTGTCGACCAGACCAGTATACATTTTTATGGAGTAGTATGTACACCCATTTAATTCTTCAGCTGGTGTAGGCATGTTATGATGGAACAAATGTTATAGATAAAACTCCATACATATGCTCAAACTAATTTTTCAAAATGAAGATCCATCTTGGTTATGATGTGTACTGTTCTAGCGTGGAACTCTCTCTCACTGTTGCCTAAGGCATGTAGATTGCTTTTATTATTGATCTTCGTGTTACAATATGTCACTCTTTGCTCAGAATGGCTCCGATTTGACTTGTAAGTCTTTTTTTTCGGAAGGTCATGGGGCCCCACGCTGATTAATTTCTTGTAAATTCCCAATCAAAACACATTTTTCGATCTTAGCATATAAATAATTTGCGTATGAAAAAGAATTAATACATATTTCAACGTTATATATGAGTACGTAGTTTCACATTTAGCATGCAGAAGTCATTTGTAGGTGGGTATATAGTTAAATATTTGTAAGAATCCAGTGTTTTATACCGTGAGAAAATTTAAGGAACTCTTTTAGAATACAAGTAGTGTTGGAGAAACCAATGTTGTATTTGGTGAGAAAGTTTAAAGCACTTGTTTAGAGTGCAGTAATTTAGTTTAACAGGTGTCACTATTTCAGACATTAAGTTGAATTGTCATTATTTGACAATAAAAGTTAGTTAAAAACTTTTATATTTACATTGTTTAAGGAATTAGTGGGTTGAACAACTCAATCTCACGTTTTAGATTTTATTAGAGCACGTTTAATTTATAACAATTAATCCTAACGTAAGCACAATGGTAGAATTCCGAACTCGCAACACCCCTTTCTTCTGGTCTACTAATTAAGGATAATCTTGTTATGTGTGCTTATCGCTACAAATAATCAACAGACCAATGATGCTAAAATAAGGTGTTTCTTCTAAGCTGGGTTTCGAACAGTAACAGTAGGAATGTAATAATGCAATCTGGAATGATATGCAAAAGAGTAAAATACGCAACCTGCCTACAAGAGGGTTGCAATGAATAAATAAGTTACCTGATTATAAGGTAATGTTATTGCATCTTATCGTGTTTTGAACTAATTTGTTTCAGAAAGGGGTTGTTTACCGTTGGTCATGTTTATTTGATAGATTTCATCTAGCCACAGAAACCCAGGATACTGTTGTGCTGGGCATTCCCATGTACTAATGTTACTGAACTTTCAGTTGAATCCCGAGTTAGCTTGGTAGTGGAGAAATAAAAACAGTGCATATGACAGAAGTTGTTGTTTTGTTTTGTCACCGTCTCCATCATGGGTATATAATTCTGAATTTGAATATTATAAATATTCAAGCTTGTCACTTAAATAACAAAATTATATTAATTAAATGAAAAGCATGTTTTATGACATCAAATGTTGTCCCTATGATTAAAAGGCATATTCTTTAACTTCGATATAATGGACTAGATCAGGGGTCACCAAACTACGGCTCGCGGGCCGGATACGGCCCTCGAGGTCATTTTGTCCGGCCCACCAGCAGCTAGCCGCTTGGAAATGAAAAGTGATATTTCATCAAATGTCCGACTGTCATAACAAAATAAATCACACCGTTGGTCGCTTTAAGCTGGCAAACACAAGACGTTATGATAAAAAGAAACAATGCTGTCACGCGCATTTTTAACCAACAGGAAGATTCTTCTTTCGTCCTTGCTGACCGTTTATTCATATCGAGGCACGTATCTATGAAAGCATTAGGATTTCGAAAACAAGTACAGACTTAACCCTCGTCCTATCGACTCGTCTTGTAAATTCAGCGGCCTAGGGTTACCGCTTCAGCAAGCTCATTTCTCTTAGTAGTCGGGTTATGCGCTTTTCGTAACTCGTTCTCAGGTAAGTGTCATGGCAAACGTATGTTTCAATACATTTTGTTTGTGCGTTCTTGGACCAGTACAATACGTTCTGTGTTTTTCATTTTCAGATCCTGTTTCTTTTCACCCATCGTTATGGCTGCTTTTGTTTGTTTGTTTGTTTTGGAATTTCGCACAAAGCTACTCGAGGGCTATCTGTGCTAGCCGTCCCTAATTTAGCAGTGTAAGACTAGAGGGAAGGCAGTTAGTCATCACCACCCACCGCCAACTCTTGGGCTACTCTTTTACCAACGAATAGTGGGATTGACCGTCACATTATACGCCCCCACGGCTGGGAGGGCGAGCATGTTTAGCGCGACGCGGGCACGAACCCGCGACCCTCGGATTACGAGTCGCACGCCTTACGCGCTTGGCCATGCCAGACCCATGGCTGCTTTTAAAAGAAAAAAGTGAACTTTGAGCGTCGTGCTTTCAATGAAGAATGGGGAGAAAAGTACATCTTTGTGGAAACAAAGAACCAGAAAGCTACTTGTGTGATATGCACCGAAAGTGTTGCCGTTTTGAAAGAGTACAATCTTTAACGTCATTATGAAACAAATCATCTATCAACATATTTGAAATTTTCAGGAAAGTTCCGTTCTGAGAAATTTGAATCCATGAAACGTGTTTTTGAATCTCAAAAGAATCTCTTCCCGAGAAGGTTTGCTGAAAATGAATGTCACTTGTACAAGTTACAAAATAGTTCATAGGATGGCAGAGCGAGGAAAACCTTTTACTGACGGCAACTTCATCAAAGAGTGTATGATGGAAGCAGCAAATGAGTGGTGTCCTGAAAAAGCCAATTTCTTTGAAAATATCAATCTTTCAGCAACTTCAGTTGTACGGAGAGCAGAAGAACTTGGAGAGAACATCGCATTACAGATACGCCAAAAAGCTGGAGACTTCCTATGGTATTCTCTGGCACCGGATGAATCTACTGATCTCTCGAGTACGTCACAACATCTCGTGTTCATTCGTGGAGTTAACTTGGACTTTCAGACCACGAAAGATTTGGCATCAGTTTGCAGCATGCACGGAAGAACAACTGGAGAAGACATTTTCATGGAAGTGCATAAAACTTTGTAAGACTATAACCTTCAGTGGAATCAGCTTAGAGGTGTAACAGTTGATGTAGGAAAAAACATGGCTGGAGTAAAGAAGGGTTTGGTTGGGCTGACCAGGAAACCGTTGGAAGATCAACTCCCAAGCGCTTTGTTCATACACTGCATCATACATCAGCAAGCACTCTGTGGAAAAGACTTAGATATTTCTTGCGTACTGAAACCAGTCATTTCTGCAGTGAACTTCATTCGGGTTCATGCACTTAATCATCGCCAGTTCAAGGCGTTTCTTAAAGAAATTGATTCGGGTTTCTCTGACTTGCCTTATCACACGGCGGTGAGGTGGCTCAGCTGCGGTAAAGTCTTGTCTCGTTTTTATAAGCTGTGAAGAGAAATAGATATATTTCTTATCGAGAAATATAGAGTCGATCCACTTCTGTCGGATCCAACCTGGTTGTCAAAATTATCATTTTTGGTTTCCATCACATCCCACATGAATGAATTGAACTTGAAACTTCAGGGGAAGAATAACCTTGTCTGTGATCTCTATAGAATCATTAAAGGATTTCGGGGAAAGCTGTCATTGTTTGAAGCACATTTGGAAGAAGGAAACATCTCTCATTTTCAGTGTTTCAATGAGTTTCATGCTTGAATCACAGAAGATGTCAACCTGGAGTTTCAGAAAGATTATTGGTAATTTAAATAAGCATTTTTAGGGAGATTTTTGGATCTCGACAGAATCGAAAGTAACATTCTCCTTTTTCAGAATCCTTTTGATTGTGTCAGTGATGACGTGCCAGTGGAACTTCAGCTGGAGGTAATCGATTTGCAAGGAAATGATTTGTTGAAAGCAAAACACAGAGAGGGGCAACTTATTGAATTTTACAGCTGCATACCTAAAAATGATTTTCCAAAGCTGAAGCAGTTCGCATCTGGTATGGCATCAGTGTTCGGAACAACTTATGTTTGTGAACAAGCATTTTCAAAAATGAAGTATGTGAAGTCGGTACATCGATCAAGGTTGACTGATGAACATTTGAAAGCAATTCTAATGATTGGATGCAGCAATTCAAAACCGAACATTGAAGATATTTTGAAAGCCAAGCACCAATTTCATAAATCTCACTAATTTTTTTGCGGCTTAGTGAAATTCAGATATGTACTCACTATATGCGATGTGACAATTGTTTTTGCTAATGTCACCTTCTTTGATAACCTTTTGGCAAATAAAAATGTTGGTTGTTTTTTGTGTGTGTGTGTGTGTGTGTGTGTGTGTGTGTGTGTGTGTGTGTGTGTGTGTGTGCTGCATGCTACTCCTACATGGCTAATGTGGCATCCTAAACTTAGTGTTAAGTCTTTTACAGAGAGCTTTCGTTCTAGCTTATGAGTATTGAACATAATGATCATGCGGCCTGCGCTTCTCATTCCCCAAGTGATGTGGCCCCTGTGAAAAAAGTTTGGTGACCTCTGGACTGGACTGTCCTCTGTCAGCCATAACGAGTTTGTTTGTCTTTTTTTCTCTCGAAATCTAGTTTTTTTTCAATTTTTTACGGTTTACACATTCATGTACGTACACATGGGAATTTACTAAGGTGTTTGTCTCAAAGTCAATTTGTCATTCCAGTGTAAAAGAACGAAATGGTTCTAGTTTAAAACAACTGTTAAATCATCAAAAACATTGTACAGGTTTTAGTTACAACATTTAAAACACGAGAGGTGGTACGGATTTCAGATGAAACGTTTAAATTACGACACTATTTATTTTAGGTGCAAGATTTAAAGCACTAGAGATGGTATTGGAGTAGAACAATTACATAATTATGATTGTTTTGAAAGATACGGGTAACAATAAATATCCGGTTCAATGTCTTCCCGTGTTTAATTTAAAAACACAAGACCGTTTTCATTTTTTTCACGAAAAATC
The DNA here is from genome assembly GCF_004210375.1 of Tachypleus tridentatus. Classification (NCBI taxonomy): domain Eukaryota; kingdom Metazoa; phylum Arthropoda; class Merostomata; order Xiphosura; family Limulidae; genus Tachypleus; species Tachypleus tridentatus. The sequence continues at coordinate 13,123,916 of NC_134829.1, read as the reverse complement.
ACTAAATGCCTAATCATATAATTTTGGTCCTCCACGAAGTTTTGTGCGTTTGCTTTATCATGTTACACATGTTTAATGATAAGAGAAAAGTGAAAGCTTAGCAGTCAGAGTACTTTAAACATAAGAACATTATCCAAAAAGTTACGACTGAAGTAAAATCTTTACAGTCATCTCGATATACTAAAAGTGTGAAAAAAGAAAAAAAAACCCCGAGGGAAAGAGAAAGAGACCAAGAACAACTTTTATGTTTTTCACTTGACTTGCCCCAAACTGGGAGGGCGGCGGTGGGGGGGGACGTATGTGTACGACTAAATGAGCTTTCTTGTACGAGCTATTTTTAGTCGCCTGTAGAAAGGAGAAGTTCATAACAAACTGGCAAGGCGAACACTGGGAATGTTTGAAATTGCTGGCCCAGGCTAGTAATTTTTTTAATACTTTTCCTACATTTAGCCTCGTAGATTTAATGTTCCTTGAATGTTATACCTTTTGGAAATCCTCCGTACTAATGTACTTAGAGTTATTTAGTTTCTGCCAGTGTAATAACAACTGATTACAAAGTTTTCTGTTGATTTACATGAGAAAGTATTGCTGAGCTAAGTAGTATGAACCATATTTTCTTTACTAAAAATTGCAAATATGATTTAGAAACCAGTTAAGACCATGCCACCATCAAATCCATTTGTTTTATTAGAATTCACGTAAAGCTACACGAACCTGTCTGTTCTAGCAATCACTAGTTATGTTGTGATGAACTAGACTCAGAGGGAAGGTGACTAGTTAACACAACCCACCGAATAATAATAATACTTGAGCGCCAATCTTATAACTTGACAGGTTTCCAAAGTGCAGAGCGATATGGAACCAGACATCGAAACTGGGCATTAAGTTGATTAAGATTAGATTTGAAATTAAAGGAGTCTGATGAATGAGCTGACTGATGTTACATATTTGGAGAATGCCCACGCTATGTATTTACCAAGATTGTAATTGAACGATTCATATGTGGACGTTATTGGTCGTAATGGACAATCTGGTTTATGAGGTTTGGGGATGCCGTATACATTTGTGGTGTGCGCGAGTTGGTCTTGCGTAGGTAGGAATAAAGTGTTCTTGAAATTATGTTGGTTTTTCATTTTTAGTAGTAATTTGTTTAGTTGCGTTTCGCGAGTCTTTGTTGGATTTGTGTGTATTGGTTTAAATTTGCTTGTGTCTGATAGAATATTTGTCATTTTTTGGATGTATTCATTCGTGTTCATTATGACTATAGCGTTTTCTTTATCTGATTTTAGAATTTTAATGTTTTTGTCTTATTTTAGGTTTTTAATGGAATTAATGTCTCTTTTTGTAAGGTTGTCTTTTAGTTTTCTGTTTTGTGAAATTATGTTGATATACAGCATCCACAAACCTCAAACCAGATTGTCCACTACGACCAATAATGTCCACATATGAATCATTTAATTACAATCTTGGTAAATACATAGCATGGGCATTCTCCAGATATGGAACTAGGGTTCAACAGTTCGACACGGCAAGCACTAGGCATCAAATATACGAGACCAAGCGTTTCCGGGTACTTGGTTAGGAGAGACTTGGGAAAGTCATATCAAATTAGATTTCATCCCTCAAGTACACGAAGTCGAATTATTAGTATTTTAAAACCCACTCATTAACTAACGCGTAAGAAGAAAACAAATTGATTTTAGCATGTATGGCACTGAATAAAAAGTTTAATTTTCAAGAACCGGATTTATTGTAAACGTAAACCGCGTTTGGTCCTTGTTATCTAATTAAAGCACTGGATGGAAACGGTTTATGAAATTTCCTAGAAATTCATTATCCTATCATATTTACCTAACAAATCCAAACTCGCTTTAACCACCACGTTAATATTTTGTTTTACAAGTCTTAATTTGTCTAATGTAACACCAGAATCACGGGGCAGCAAAAATAGGATTTCAAATCTATCTTTCGTGACCCGTAACTTCTAATATATTAGATATAAAAATAAAGTTTCAGAGAATCTTGTGTCATTGTATTACCAACAGATTGTTTGTTTGTTTTTTTACACACACTTCCGATACTGAATTGTCAATTGCAAAGAAAAAGAACGCTGGAAAAAAACACCAAGAAACCCATCTGCAATCAAATTTTTTTTTTTTAAATCACAAACTTTAGGGCTATTGTTCTAAAGCGTTGAGCAAGTAATGAAGTAAGTATTATCTTATGAAAGATAATAAATTTCCTTGCACGAAAACGATGAAAAGCATTCGTTGGGCGAATCAAAGCTGAACTAAACTAGTTGTTCATGCATTAACTCTCAGAAAGTCATGGCTTTTAATCTCTACAAAAACTGGTTTCATATAAAGAACGCTACTGTCAGTAAACACTGGAGTTGTACTTATTTCTGTGGAAACCAGATAATTAGTTGGAAAGAGTGGTTGACGTTCCCACGTTGTTGTTTTTATATTTAATACTTCACTATAAGCGTTGCTCAAAATTCAAACCATTTAGGCCTCTACCTCATCACCCCCTTCATTTTCTACTGTTATCTATTTACATTATATTACTTTCTAAACGCTAAAAACGTATAATCAGTGAAGGGGAAGGGGGAAAGTTCTCATCCAGTTTACTTGGGTCTGGAGGAGTTTAAGAGTTGTATTTGTGCTGTTGATTAAAGCAACGAAAGAAGTTAAAAACGAAAAACAAATACGCAATGTAAAGAGAAGTATATAATGCAGATCCCTAGGTAACAAACTAAAGCATCTTAATTTAATAGTTAAAGTTTAGACAAGCTACTAAAACAGTTGATTTAATGGCAAAGGCTTATTTAACGTATTAAAAACAAGTAATTTAAAGTGTTAGGTTTAGTTAAAATTAAACAGCTGACGTTTAAACAAGGTACTAAAACAGCTAAAGATAACGTGTAACATTATATATTATATTAAATTAGTTCACTGGTTAGAGCTGATTGAATGAGTAAAGATTGGTTAACATGATGAAAACACACGAATGGATGAACGGGTAGGGTTTAACGACAACTTTAACCTAAGTAGTCATACTATTATTTCAAGATTCTTTTCAATTTATTGTAAACGATTTTACTGTGTTAATAGAATAACATTTCCAAATAAACGATAAAAATGACTAGTATTAATTGATTATAGTAATGTATTTATACTTTACTCCTTATTTCTTTTATATCGGAACTATTCCTCTAAACCTAAAAAATCCACCGCCGATTTATTGATTGATTGATTTAGTGTTTTATGGCACAAAGCAGCGAGGCTATCTGCGCCAGACATTCGGCAAAAATGTAAAAAAAAAAATAAAAAAAAATAAATGTAGTAATAGACATAAATGGAACTGAAGGTAAAACAAAAAAGTATAAAACCAATGTTGACACCTAGTCTACAATGTTAAGATAGAAGGCAGAGTATAAGAAGTTGTAAGGTATTTACTCTAGCAAAAAGGTAATGATCATAACCCACCAGGAAGACTAACAGGTAAGTTCAAGAACCACCGTCAATCACCTGAAGTTGATCCACCGCCGAAAAGATAGGACACGATATTAAACACTGATCACACAGTTTTATGACCTGTCCATTGCTGAAGATATAGCTAGCGACATTAAACACTGAACATAAAACAATTTTATGTCACGTTGCAATATAAATGAATGTATGATAGTAAACTTCAGTTACATGAAGCTTGGGTGATGGTTGCTTTGTTTCATTAACACATAAGTCACACAAGCCATTTTCCTTTTGTATTAATTAAATAAAACATGGCTACTGCAAACGAAACAACTTTCGTATAACACCTTTTATTAGAGGTCATTAGTTTCAGACGAGTACTTGTTTGTTATGTAGCACTATGTTAAAGAATAAACTGTCAGTGATATGCCCCCACCGAGTATAGAAGCTCGATATTTAGCATTACAAGCCCTCAGACTACCTGCTTAGCCACCACGAACTCAAGAGATTTTTGTTGTTATTTTTACGTTAATATATATTTCATGAAAGTGCAAACGTCACTAAACATAATAATGTAATAGAATACAAACGTACATCACATCGCGCTTCGACCAAACCGTTGCGTTGCTTTAAGATTTATTAATTTTATATGCATTAAAATATCGCCATTCTTCTTACTGGTCAAGATTTCAGTATTTTGGAATTGACCGTTACAGTTACAACACAACAACGGCTGAAAGAACGAGCATATTCGGCGATGAAATTCGTACGTTGCGAGTAGACTACCCTAGTACCAGGTTAAGCCCAGCTTATATCAAAACAAAGGAAATATGCTTCTTGTAAGTTTCGTTTATTCAGTAATTGAGTAGAATATTAAATCAATCTGCTTCGTCTACACTATTAAAGCTATAAATAAGGCAAAACAAATGTTCATCGTGTTCTGTCTAGGAATAGATTAATGTAGGCATTTAATGCAACATACTAGTACAAAAATTAAGAACCACTTATACATCTATAATATTTTTTATTCCTGCTAAACCTTATGCAAGTTCTCTTAAAATTATGTATTCTGGTAGATCTGCGGCAAGTTTACAAACTTAGAACGCTAAAATGGATTTTAGGTTCCAATTTTTGTGGAGGGCAGAGCACAGGCAGCCCATTCGGTATCAAATAAGTACAAAAATCAGAAAGTGATAAAATACAGATTTTTGGAAATAAGCCACCTTTAAAAAAAATTGCTGTATTCCATTTTCTTGGCGACACTTCGAGTTAACACTATTTTTCAAGGATGTCAGTTATTAACAACTACAGGAAAAGTTGTGTTAAACTGATCTCAAACACACTATACGTGCTGCTATCTATTTAAAATTATTCATATCGGGCTTGGAACTAATTCTGTTAAAAACTGAATATATTGTCATGTGTTTAATACCATTCATAGAAACCTAGAAACAAGGCTTATTATATACAATAGAGCCATCTGTTGAGAATAATTTAATTTAATCTGGAAACATGACCTACAATACTGCAATTTTTTAAAACACTGGTTCTTTTTAAATCTTGTAAACTAGGACTTGCCATGACTATATTCTAAACGACTATTTCCTAAACGCATTACAGACCCAGAATGAAAGAAACTCGTTTAATTTTTTTCTCTGATGAAGAGTTCTCAATCAAATAATCCTTTTTATTTTACTTTAATAATACTTTAATCTATTTGAAACCAAGTCTGAACACAGACACAATGTAGACCCAAGATACAAGAAGCACATTTCACTTTATCAGAAGACTGGATTAATTTTCTAATTTCTATAGTTCCGTTTATTTACTCTTATTGACAATAAGCAGCCTACTTTAACCCAAGGATATACTATACACACACACATAGAAAAGGAAGTATGAATGTAAAATTATCAGGTTAACCGAGTTGTAAACTAGCGATGGTACAGAATATAATAAAACTTATCTGTCTAGGCAAAAATTACAAACTTGAAAGTCATTAGGAAAATAAAAAATAGCGAAATGAATATTAACATTTGCCCATTAGCCAGCCCAGCATCTTCTAGTACTCAACCTAGGATGGCCAACAGGGGGTATTTCCACAAAGTTATTTTGATAGGACTAAAGAAATTAAAGCTCAGTACAACTTCTAAAAACAAAAAACTAAATCATAATGAAAATATATAATAAAAATCTATATGGATTATATAATACTAGTACTATACTGACATTATACAATATTTCTTCGTTGTGAAAATGGCATTTTCAATTTGAAAATAGCTACTTACGTTACCTTGTAACGTACATGCATCTGATTCAACACTGCATTTTTGGTCTTTAGTGTGCCAAGTGTCACAAAAACGGTAAAACTAATGAATTTACATGGGAGCTATTCCCCCTTTATGAAGGTAAGGATACTACTGTTCCAGTTTTTTTTTTAAATGTTTCATTGTCAAAGCAGCAATTGACTATCAAATCTCAGATTCAGCCAGTATGTCATATTGATTGTGATATCTTCAAATAACTTATCCCTTCATTTGACTTGTGGATTCAAGTTTGATTGTTGTACTTAAAGCCAAGAAACAAACATGAAATTAACTCAAAGTAAAATGATGTAACAATGAAACAAGCTTAATGTTCTAGATGTGGTTGTGAGTGTGATGCTTTGATGTTTTTTAAGTCAGGTAACAGTCTCATCTAGCTACTGGAACCTCGAAAATTGTGGCAAACATCATTTTGTTTAATGAAAAACTCCAAATCTCTGCAGAATGACTCACTTGTTGGGATTCACAAGAAGATGTGAAACTAGATCATGTGAAAAGTGTAAAGTTGTGTTGTTGAAAAGACTAATGTCATTTAAGTGAACTGTATAAAAACATACATATAAGAGAAGTTTAGACTTACAGTGACAGTGTAAACTCCACCTGGAACAGGTTGACCACCAAACAAAATGCAGATTGTATAATGTCCAGTTTCTTTCAGGGTGTAGTAAACAGAAAAAGTTCCATCTCCATTATCTTCTACCTCAACATCTACATCTCTTCTTATCTCTGATATACGTAAGATCCGGGCAAGTGATTGCTCCATTCCCTGCATGTTCTGTATTTATAGTAATACAATGCTCTTCCCCAGTGAAGATCCTTTCTAGTTTGCCCTCTAGTGGGAAAACGAGTAAAACACGTTAATGAAACGATCAACACCGAGTGAGAAAAAATCATAAGATATTGGTTCTTGAAAGGATCTACTGCTGGGAGCAATGTTTAAACAAGAAAAAAAAACTTGGTTCAAATGAATAAATAAAACAAACAAAATCATTTATTAAAACATCAGTTAATGACTTCAAAACTTTCTGGTGGGAATATTTTAGGTTACTTAATGAAGACATCTCATCTGTTCTTTCTGTTCATACTGAAATCCAGTATTTAACAGCTTATCAACGAACTTTGTTCAGAGTGGTACTGAAGAACTATTTCTAATGTGCTTTAACATTAATATGAGACAGTATAATGCAATAAAATCTGGTAGTACTGTGTCCGGGGTCACATAGTAAAATGTACTAACCTAGTCCAGTATTAAGTGTCATAATCACACAGCACTTGCATATTAACCAAGTTAAATATTTAGATTTGTAATAATTTTATTCATATACCAACATGGGCAAATAAGAAATATTGTTACTTATTAACCTACACCTGTATTATGACTAGTATCACTAAGTTTAATACAAATCGCATTCTTATACCATTCAGTAATGACATACTTAATGCTTTCAGTATTTCTAACCTGTAATTTGACATTTTTCAGCTTGACCAACTGGGTAGCTGTTGATCAGAAATGGAGAATTAGAGACTTCCCGACCACCGTAATAGATGGAAATGCGATACTGGCCTAGATCATCAGGTACATAGCTGACAGTGTATGTTCCATCATTTTTACTGTTAAGTTTACTTTTTCTTGGTTTACCATCTGGTCCCTAAAATAAAAATAGAAAATAAATTACAAGTAAATCAGTTAATTTTAAAATCTCTTAAATTCTCTAAAATGAGTTAGATTTTATTATTTTGAATGTTAGGTGGCAAAATCCACAGGAGGTTGGCTACTTTGCAAGAGAGAAAGAGTTCCATTATCAATGTTTTATTCACTTCCATCTTCAGTTTTGTTATATTTTATGATAACATAAGCAGCACAATACAATAAGTAATGATTATGATTCTGGTAAAATCTGTTAAAAACTAGCATTTTATTTCCATAGTCATTACTTCAAGAAAAATATCATTTCATTAAATATTTTATTCATTATCTTTTAACCAACTGAAATTTTTATGAACTTCATTTTGTAATACATAGAGAAGAATTATTTCTTTTCTTTGCCTTGTGTTGCTAGAGATAAAAATTACTTTCTCTATGACGTTGCTTTCTTCGAGAACAAAAATGTATCTTATTATAGATCATGCTTACAAGTCCAGCGATTTTCTCTCTGATAATTGCAAGTATTAACAAAGCCCCAATGTAGTTCTATAGCAAAAGGCTGCCATGCAAAGCACATTACTCCTCCTTGCAAGCTTACCATAATCAATAGACTTTATGATAGTTTCCCAGTGCTAGTTATAACAGTTTATCTGCATAAAAATTCATAGGTGTGTGCTCATATAAAACAGTATAAATAACCTGAAGTATGTAACAGGTGAATGAGAGGTTCGACTAAACATACCATGTTGAACCCATACCCTGTTGATCTCATTTCTGCACAAATCCAATGTTGGATATACAAACTGTTTAGTTTACTTGGGAATTTAATATTTAATTATTAGTTTTTATAACAAGAGTGTTAAAAGCTGTTTATTTAAAAAAATAATGGTCATTACAAGTTTTGGTATGTAACTTGCTAAGAGTTGTACATTGTAAATGCAGTTTAATTGCTGAATTAAGCTTTTGTAGTGTTGTTAATGTCATTCTACTCAAGCTTCTAAGTTTTTCTTATTTGTAATATTGTTACTACTAAAGGGCTACATAATTCTAGATACAGAGAGGAAATAAATAAGTTAGTTAAGTAAAAGTGAAGTTAAACTGTATAATTATTTAGTTTAGCTTTAACAGGCAATTTTCAAAGAAAATTTAAAAAGTTTATGTTGTAACAGAGATGGAGAAGATGAATTAATCTTGTCAATTAAGTTTAAGGTAACTAATTGAATCAAACTATTTAGATGTTTGACATGAAAGAAAATTATTCAAAGCTCTGTATAAAACTGTGGTAACCTATGGAGTAATGTAAGTGAATTTATCACTGATAATACTGATCAGAGTACAGGAGGATAATATATACTCTTGAAGCACGTTTTAAATTGATTGAACCCACCTGTGTGGATTTTGAAAGACAATTTAAAGTTCTGGACAGAACTTTGGTAACCAATATTGTAATTAATTCTTTTGCATACTTTTGACTTGTTGTGAATATATATTTTAAAAAGAAGTGGGTTGTGTACTGTCTGTTCATTATTGATATTTACCACCACTACGTCTTACATCTGCTGCAAAGAATCCAGCCCTAAAAACTATCTTTATACCCAACATTTTGCTTCACTGAGTGTCACCATGTACTTTTAATTAACCCTAGCTATGTGCCATTAATACAATTTTCTATAACTGGTCTTCCTTTCTGTATATGATGCGAGAGTTGCTTGTATACACAATTTGAATCACTTTTCTAAATAGAAATTTTTCTTGATTATGTGGCATAGTGTTGCCTAGAACAAATGACTGACTATCCGTTCTCACTGATCTTTATTACAAATTACAATTTACTGACCATGTTTGGGGTATGACTTGGAGTGCTAGGACCAAGTATGTTAAGCCATATTCATTGTTTCCAAATGCCATTATATGTATAAAAATAAGACTAGATTCTTTACAGAAAAAGTGGCTGCAACTTGTTGGTGATAAATTTCAGTAATAAACAGGCAATGCACAATTCATGCATTTTAAAATAATACATTCAGAACAAGTAAAACATATGTATAAAAACCCATTACACTATAGGTTATCATATTTGTAGCCATAGTTTTAAATAATTGTTTCCCCTTCCTCACAGTCTACACACAAGTGGGATCAATTACTTTAGAACTTTAGGCCTAGAACTTTCTACACTACAAGATGTTATGACATAGCAATACTCAATGAAACAATAAGAAATCCTTAGAAAAGTTTGAATGATATGACATCAATTCACAACAATTGAACTAAACAAATGATTCATAAACAATTACTTTAACACTCACACTTTATTACTACCTAAATCATACCTCTCATATAAAATTAATAAGAAAGTCACGTAGATCTAGTATTTAAGATATGTGTATTGTTAGATTCCCAGTTAGTACAAATATTTAAAATATGCCTGTGTGAATATTTTGTGCTGTGAGGGATTGTTATATACCCTTTCCACGAACGTAAAAACTTTTGGCAGCATCACACAAACAATGTTAATGCATAGTTCTTATTCATGTCATTCCACCACAACTTTATATTAAATTTGATTGCCACATTTGCAGATTTGTGTTTTCAAAGTTGTTCTAATACAAGATTCTCAACCCCTGTATAACAGAACAATTTTTATTTCTTTGAGATCACTTTGTTCTAGAATAAAAGATTTTTTCTATTACCTTATTTTGTCCTAAAGTAGCAGAATAAATCTCTACAATATTCAATAGTTCTCTAAGAGAGGAATGAATTTCTCTGTTACCTTACTTTTTTCTATAGAATAACAATTTTCTATACTGGCACATGAAAGTTAATAATAAAATTACAAGTCTTAAAACTTTACAATAACCTAAAACCTTGTAATGACACAATGCATCTCAACACCTTACATCAGCATAAGGACACATGAAATCTTGTTGTAAAAAAACTCATAATGACACTACAGACCTCACGTCAATATATGAAGATCTGAAAACTTTCAAACAAATAAATATTCAACATCTTATAATGACACTACTACTTTGATACCTAATGCCACCAGAAAGACTTAAAATCTTTTAGTAACCCAACAAAACTCAATCTTGTACTGACACTATAACAACAACACCTGATACAAACAGAAGGAGACCTGAAAGCTTGTTTCAAAACAAAACGACAACTTTTAACGAAATTATAAAACTTGACAGCTTACAAAAACACACAATCTTGTAGTAATAAAGCAAAACTAAAAAACATTAGAAATATGCAAAATTGTTGCAGTAATGAATAACTGGTTACATATTATGCACAAACAGCAACTACACAGTATATCAAAACCTAAAACTACCTTCAAGTAAATCTCAGGCTCAGCAAAACCTGCTTCTGTAACATCAATGGTAAATTCTGCAGGTAGACTTGCTGGTATGCCATTAGGACTAACCCCAGCGCCATAAATCTTAACTTTCTCTGGTTCATATGTTGGCTTGACTACCATTTGGAACGGACTGAAAGGAAAATAGTGACTATTTGACAAGGTATTTTAAAGAATGATAATTTTGACATATATCTGTTTATAAATAATTACCTCCTGTGAAATTAGAAATTACTTAAACTCTATCAATGTAAAACAGTTTAGACTTTAAAAGTAATTGTGGCATTACACTACCAGTTATTTTGGCAAAATTAATATTTAGAGTACCATTACATGAAACTACCGATTAGTTTGTTTTTGAAGGTATGAAGTATTTACAAATGTAAAACATTTGTTATTTAGAATGTTTTGTGAAGGTAGGGTAATTTTAATTACTTAGACCATTTGCTGTGAAACAATTGATTAGTTGGACTTCCTTGCTGCAAGAGTGTGTTACTTAGACAATTCTGGTGTAAATTAGTTGGTTACTTGGACTATCCTGATGTGTAAAAGTTAATTATTTAAAGAGAAAAACAAAACAAAAAAACTGTTCATTTTGGACTATCTTGTGTGAAAACATTGATTACATGAACTATCCTGATGTGAAACAGTTAGTGTACACGATCTTGCTGTTAACTAGTTGATTACTTGGACTATCCTATTATCAAACAGTAGATTATTGAACTATTATGCTGCAAAACAGTAGATTACTTACATTATACGGCAATGAAACAGGTCTTATATAGCCTATCTTACACCGAGACTTTTGTTGTTGTTGTTGTTTTTTACAGTTTTGATTATTTAGCTTGTTTTGTTGTGTCACATTTTTAATTATTCACAATGTAGCTGTGTGAGACTTACTCAACTGCTGTGAAAATGTAGGCTAGTTGCTGGTTTGGTCTTAAACTATTTATTTGCTTAGAACACAAGTAGGTTTCAGCAAATGTTTGAAAAAAAGATTCACAAAAACTGATAGTAGACTTTATTCAAAAAACAATTTAGAAGTTTCATTTTCAGGTAAAGATTCACCTTCCAGCAATATCTTGACCTCCATAAGTTACTATGAGGTTACACTGGCTATGTTCTGGTGAGGGGAAGTACGTAACATCGTACATGCCATCTCCTTTGTCCTTGATTTCAGGTTTTTTTTTAACAGGGCCTAAAACGTACAATAAATTGTTTTAATATTAATATCTGTAATTTTATTGTAAAGTCAAACAAATGTGGTATTTTCTTAACAGATTTAGAGAAACATTTGTATTTCTTCAAACGAGTTAGAAGAGTTCAAATTTCATTATTATAATACTTCCTTTTAAGATGAGCACCTACTGAATTTTAATTTTGTCATACTTATTTCATCATAATTACCATATAGAAGATCCTTCCACATACATATGGGGAATATAAATGCAGTTCTTTCCATTTTAAAATAAAATTCAAGATTCTGAGTGCTTGCAGTGAACTACTCAGTTTAAAAACACTACTTTAGAAAAGTATAAAATAAACTTTGAAAAAACATGAATATTCAATTTGCTTAATATAGATATCTAATTGTATATTTTAGGAAGTATAGAATAATTTGATGAAAACTCAGTTTTTTAGGTTCATTGTTTTCAAACTGAATTGAAAATGTCACTTAAGTATTAAAAAGAAAAGAAAAAGGATTTATGAAGTTCCTTAACAGTAAATATTTTTATCAACTTGCTCATATTTTTGAAAATTTTAATTTTCTCCATAAACAAATTATTATTCATGGTTCAAAAAAATGTACAGAAAGACATTTTCATTTGAGAATTTATCAAAAAAATAATTTATGAACTTTATGTTTAAAACAAAAGCATAAAATAACTATTTTACCTCCACAGTTGTTCAGCAACAAGCTAATAGCCGGCTAATAATGCTAAAATATAGGGCTTGATTGATGTAGGCAGTGTTGATTTTCCATTTTATTTGAAACGAACAACACTTTTTCCACACAATGCTAGGTTGAATCATTTTAATCTTTCTTGATAGAAAGCCATTTAATTTTAAGTAGGAAATAATTTATTATGAAGTTTCATTTATCTCACTATCAGGCCTAGCTCTTAAATATTGCATCCTCAACCAACATAAGTAAAAAACATTAATGGAATAATCTAGTCTAATCACCATATTCAGATTGTACTTCCACTCCCAGTGGAGCTTTAGCTGACTTCTTAGCATCCACAGTAAACTGAAGTGGCAGACCAGCACGACAGTGTTCTGGCTCAACTCCAGCTCCATAGGCATGAACTTTAGATGCATCCAAGTCATAATCCACAGGTACTTTGAATGGGCTTCCTAATGAACATGAGAACAAGAACTAGCAATTTTCTGTGTAAACACCAATGTGAAAACATAAGTTTTATACATCAAAATAATCAATTTTTTTTTATTCTGTTCAAGACTATAATCCAAAGTAATAAAATATTTCTAAATTCTGATGAGCAAGAAAAGCTTCCCCCCCAATTACCATTTTTTAATATACAAACATCCACAAAAATAAACCAAAGTTTCTATATGAAATAACACAAATCATAGCTACAAAAAATATTAGCATGAACAAATACAGTTGATGATGACTACTGTTCCTACATAAATCAAACACTGTACAAACAAGACACTAATGCTTTTGCAAGAACAAAGACATTGCAGAGCTAAATACTACTGGGCAATTGTGAACCATATTTGATCATATAACAAAAGTATTATATTTTATATGATAATACAGTTCACTGTACACACTGCCTTTACACAAAGTCTGCAACCACATGCTACTGTTTTTGTACAAGAAAATATAGTCCACATTTACACACTACATAAACAAATACAAAGCACAACTACATATTGCTTTTGTTTGTTTATGCACAAATAGTCCACAATAAAGTTTTATGTGAAGATATAATGTACAGAATGTCTTTTCCTTGGTCAAATACAGTCCATAGGTACACAGTTTTTTTTGTTGTTGTTTTTTTTTACCTAAAAGAAATACAGTTTATAACTACATAGAAATATTTTTACACAAACTAATGCAGTCTACAAAAATATTGTTCTTACAGGAATGAATATCATCTACAATTATGTAATAATCTTTAAAGTTCTGAAAAAAAAAAAAGACATGTTGAGACAATCATAACCTCTGCACGTGCTTGGATGTTACAATCCTACTTTCAGGAAATATACCTGGTATAAACTGGTTGGCAAACTTCACTGAAATATCATAATCACCAGGCTCTGTTGGAGTATACTCAACTGTGCAGGAGCCATCTCTGTTGTCTTGGCAGGTCATTGTGGCTTCTGATGGACCTTCTATAGCCATACTTAAACTTCCTGTGCCTGCTTGTTTTGTCTCTACTGTGAATACATTGACCTACAGAGATGAAAACTTGCAATATATTATGCTCTATAATTCATGGTTAACATTAGAAAATAGATGTTTATTTCTGTAGGAAAGCGCCTGGAGAAATATAATGTTTCCCTTTATCAAATACATATATTAGTTATTGTAGAAGCCCCTGTAAACTAAAAGTGGTTTCTCTCAGTCAAAAAAAATTTTAATTATTTCAGAAACCCCTGTACAATTAAAGTGGCTTCCCCTATATCAAAAACAGATGTTAATTATTGAAAAAAACAACAACAAAGAATAAGAGGATCCTAGTATAAAAAAAATAAGGTTTTTCAGTGTTGTAGAAATTTTTGGAAAACTGGACCCTCTATCAAAAACAAACATTTATCACTGTAGAAGTTTCCAAAGAACAGTAGGGCCCCTACGAAAAAGTTATTCACCATTGTTGAAAACCCTGGATAAGCATAGACATAGATGTTCATCACTGTAAAACCATTCCTAAACCCCTGGAGGAGAACTAAAGACTGATAAATTTTATTGAAGTTCCCTGTATTAAAGATCATCATTACATAATTAAACCACTGCACCACATTTTCATAAAAGAATTGTAGTTTCTTTGACTAAGACTTGCAGAAAGAAGTTGATAGGTGGATTAGTTTCAATTTTAAAACTCAGCTGTCATGAAGTTGTGGACATCAACACAGAAGAAACAACTGCAATGATACCTCATTAACAACTCCTTTCTTTAAACCAGGTCCAAATGCATGACATTTCTTTGGATCACAACCTTTGGTGACACTAGTTTTATATGGACACCCTGGGACACTGACTCCATTGTACGAGATATCAACAACATGACAACCTAATAAGAAAGATGGTACAAGAGATTAAGAAGGTTTTATACAAAGATTTCTGAATATTCATAGCCAACAAACTGAAGAAATGTATTAAACTGGAAAAAAAGGTTTTATTTATTTACATAGCAGATTAAAAAACAAAACGTTAAGCTGCAGTCTCATACACTAAAAATAAATACCTTATGCTTAATGCCAGTTAGTTGCAGGAAAAAAAAAAGAACTTAAATGACAAATAGAAATTATAAATGACAGTGTTTTTAACAGATTTAGCAAATATCTTTCAATACACTGGTAACAGAAACAATCATTTCATTGGTACTGTTTTCATGCAAAAGAAAAACATTTTAAAAGATTAAGAGTTGATCACCTACAAATCTTTAATATATATATATAAATAAATTTCTATAGAGTTACAATGGCAATCATTATCTAGCAGATTTTACTGTATATACACTCCATATTTTCAGTGGTATTAAAAAAAGAACCATTTCTATAAAGAGAATGATTATCTAGAAAATCTAATTTTGTATACACTATACTTCTGCCAGTGGCTACAATGTGATCAATTTTCAGGACATTTTACTGTATGTAAAATTGCTTTTATAAAAAAGTTATAATGATGAGGCTAGAGAGTATTTTGTTTGTATGTTTAAACAGTCTTTAAAGTCAATTATTCAGATTTATCATCTTAGAACCAGAGAAAATATGTAATAGTTTTTAATCTTAATTCTCTATTTTAAAATGTGATATTCAATTGGGACAAAATGTATATACAGGTTAGTGACATTTGAAGAGAAACCGTAAATATTTTTCAACTCTATAAAAATTACAGTAGTCAATAAATTAAATATCTTAGAACAATACTTCAGTAAAAACTTTAAACAAAATATCCAGGTTAAATTTGGTGTTACTACCTTCTTCTACAGGGGTGTATGAAATCTTGTATATTCCATCAACAAGGTTCTGTACCAAGGACTGAGTGCAAGCTTTTGATGGGGTGGTGATGGCACATCTTATTACAGCATCACCATCCTTGGAAATAGCTTGTGTATCCACAAATAATTCCACAGGGGAATCAACAAAGGCACCTAAAGATCGATTACATAGGTGTTGGATTAGCTCAATGAAGGATTTAAACTTGTACATGTATTGATACATGCATCTATTAGAAGTTTCATAAAAATATTTGCTATTTAAGCAAACTGAAAACAATATTATGTTTATACTATTTTTACTGCTTAGATTAAATATATCTAGTCATTCTAACTAGTTGTATTCACTCTAATTTCAGCCCTTAGTAGAATAAAAAACTTCAAAATATTTATAAAAATCACAAAGAGAAAGACCTGTGACAATTTATAAAATGGAACATTCTACTGCTATACCTTTCATAATAATATTCACACTAACAAGGCTATGAAAAAAAAAGAAAGAAATGACTATTCTACTAACAAGCCTTTAATAAATAATTCACACTAATGTGTATTGTATAAAAGTTAGAAAGGAACACTAAATATACTTAATAAACCTGTAAGGGACTATTCATTTACTGCAAATTTGTAAGACACTACTCAGGTCATTGTAAATCTGCAAGATACATTACTAGTACAATAAAAACCTACAAGACACTTCTTCATCATTGAAAATTTGTAAGGGACTACTAGTATGGTAAAAAATCTTGAAAGACACTATTAGCATAGTAAACACTTGTAAGAAGCTGTTACTCATAACATATTTGCAATACATTACCAACATAGTAAAAACATGTAAAGTGTTCATTCATTTCAAATGTTTAAAGCACAAGTAATGTTGTAAAAAACAGTAAAAATTATGTAAGATGCCCCTGGCACATTACTAATTTTTAAAGCACTATAAGTACATTAAAAGACTAAGGCACTATACATACAGTTAAAAAAACATGTATAAAAAGATAAAGATTGATTAATAAAACAGTCTAAGTTATCTATTGATGGTAAAAGAAAATATATACATATACTTAAAATAATGTTGCATTAAATATACAACACAAAGATCAAAGGTTTTATTAAACACAGCTGTATTTGAAGATTGTTGCCAGTCAGTTCCTATGAAGACTTAAAATTCTCTTATCAGTTAATACAAGTAATATATAGTGCTTACTTGGCTCCAAGCCATCCACCTTAATATTAGAGACATCTACTTTTGGATGGACATTTACATAGAATGGACTTGATGGCACTTCCTTCTCAGCAAACAGAACTTTGATCTTTTTATAGTCAAAAGACAAACAATGAAACATGTACAAGGTCTTTGTTAAATATTTTATTCAACAGAACCTTTATTTGTTTGTTGGTAACACAAAATAACATATGCAACAAATTATTAATAAAGAACATTTTGATCTCTTAATGTGTAAAGACCAAGATAATAATGAAGTGTATAACTCTACTCTAGTGATTAGCATCCTAATCTAGTGATGGGATAATAAATAACATTAAATCACTTGTGAAAAGAATCATCAGTAAAAACTGTTGTAGCAAAAAGCATTCTGCTTAGTTTATGGGTCATCTTCTAACAATTATTTTTATATTATCATTAGTAGTGTTAGCTATAAATAACTGTTTCAGTTTAATTTTAATGCAAATGTTATGATTTAGATATAGTGCAAGTGTTAACTTCAGTTATTTTTAGAAGTGATAGTTTACAGCAGGTTTGTTTATGTAACTGCTTACAAATCATACATTGTGTAGTTCAACAGTTACAAATTGACAGTTGTTACATTATTTTGTCATATCACCAGAAATTCAAGTTTTTTTTCCCTTTGTTTTACTTGAATATTATTGCATCATAATATTTAGTAGTGTGTGAAATATTCTACACATTTGTCAAGATATAAGCATGCATCAAAAATGTAGTTTAAGAGATAGTTGCATGATTGTGAGTTTATCCATAAATAAGAAGTGTATATTGGTGACTTTTAAAGTGAAATTAGATATTGTATTGTGGTAACAGTGTACAAATTTTTTGCAAACTGTGTTCTAAAGTACTTCAACTAACCTATGTGGACTTTGAGGAGAAAAAGTTAAAAACTCTGGATGAAACTGTGGTAACCAATAGTTATAATGGTAATATTAAAGTGAAAGTATCACAGACTGTATTGTAATAACAGAACAAGAAGAATGTCTTGTCAAAGTGTGTTCAGCTTGTGTGAACCTTGACAAAAAAAAATGTTTTAAAGATCTGGATACAACTGTGTTAACCAACAATATAACAAATACTTGTATACATGTTTGACTTGTTTACATATTATTTTATAGCATGTGAACTGCATGCTGTTTATTATCAAAATTTATCACCAACTAGTTCCAAAATCTTACTGTGAAGAATCTGTCTCATATATAAACACCTGATAAGTACACTTTTACACAACAGTATCTTACCTTACTTGTACATAAAAGATGTTTTTTTTTAACTACATACACACTTAAGTCTCACATATCTTCTAAATACTATTATAGATAAACTAAATATTTCTAATTTTATTTAAAAAATAAAGAAACAAATAGAAAATACTTCATTTAAGTCTTTGTAAATACAAAGCAGACAATACATAATTTTAAAACGTCACATACACAATTAAGTGAACATGAAATTATTTTACAGTTAAACATCAATTATTTTATTACTAGAAAGTAGAAGCAGCAGTTGAAAAGATTATGACATGATTAGAAAGGTGTAACACTTTAAATCAAACTAAGACAAGTACATATATATATAGACAAAGCTGCACAACAGTGTGTCTGTACCAAAACTGGGATTAAGCCTAAACTTTAGCATCATAAACCTTTAAGTTTATTTCTGTCCCCACCAAAGAGATTTAAGCAATAGCTGAATACTGCAATATAATTGGAAAAGAGAAGTTAACAACACTGACAAATACTGTGTTTAGAAACAAAAATTTCAACTAAATGGATTTAAAAAATATTTAATAATATATTTACTAGTACATGTGATTTTTAAGCTAGGATACTTTTTCTTTTTTAAAATAGATACACAACACCTGTGTTGATCCTAACAATGCAAAGTAATGGTACAAAAGATGAGCTTTGCAACATTACCTTATAGTTACCAGGTTTAACAGGAATATAATCAACTGTGAAGGTGTTGTCTCCATTGTCATGATCTCTATGAGGTAACAGGTTATTTCGATCATCACTTATTTCCACTTGAAGATTTCCTGGAAAGTTAAATGTGCTTAACATTAAGCAATATCATGTAGACACTGAGCACCTGGAATTTATAAACAGTTAAACATCAACCAATCATAAATACTTGTACTCTATGTAAAGGTTTATAAAAATAAAATCTGATAAGATCATGCATTATCTTTCAGATCAAGCCACATATTTAACAAGGTAAATATTGGACTTTTTACCCGACTTAAATCTAATGTAATGCATTAAGTCATGAGCTAACCATATTACAAATAACAATGGGTCTTATTTTAAAACAAAACTAATGCAACATACAGGTGATATAGCAAGTCATACTTTAACAACATACAGTAATCATGTTTTTAAACAAGTACACAACTAATATAACGTATAGCAAGTCATGCATTTAAACAAATCGTCTAACTAGCACAATATGGAGCAAGCCATGCTATTAAAACAGTTCACAACTATCTAATCCAACATACAGACAATACAGTAAGTAATCCTTAAGTCATGCATTTAGACCAGCTCACAACTAATGCAATATACAGCTAATACAGTAAGTCAAACTTTTAAAAATGGCTCAACGGATTTTGCTCTTAAACTACCTCACCAGTAACAGAACACACCTGAAAGTGATCCATGATTTTTACTTTTTATAATTTCTATACTGGTTTTAATTCACAAAATACTTTATACAAATACTTTTGAAATATTCTGTGCATTTTTGTTAAAATGAGTATTTAGAAGAACTAACGATCTGAGGTCTCGGGAAATTACACAATAACAACTCTGACTAAATAATATTTACAATCTAGACAATCTAGGTAATGCCACTGTAGAAGTCTACATTAAAACTGGTAATTGAGTGCATCATACCCTTCTGATACAATTATACATTTATATTAAGAGAGATAATCAGGTGCAAAATATTTTATACAATTTTACATTTACAGTGCACCACAATTTTATTTTTAACTGTACATATATACACCTAAATATATAATCTAGATGCACCACAGTTTATGACACAACTATGTTTACATTAAAATAGGTAATTTACGTGAATAATAGCTTTACCGTAAAATAAAAAAAAAAAATCTATATTGTAATATGCAATTCAAGTCTATCATACCTTTACCACAACCTATTGCATCTACATTAAAATGTGTAGGAGTTTCAGCTATCACACCACTCTCAATCCCAGGGCCAAACACTTGGACTTTTTGAAGAGTCTGTTGGTTCAGAAACTGTAACCTAAAATAATAAAACAAAAAAAATTACATAGTTCATAAACATATTCAATATGGTCATAATTATTTGCATTTTATTTTTCACCATTACAATAACCATAAACTGGATACAGTTAAAATGCACAAGAAGTTAACTACAGAGGAATCACTTACTCTATATGGACTGCCAGGAATAGCTACACCTCCAAATGTGATTTCCACCACGTGTTTGTTGTTTTCTGTTGGACAATAATTAAAATGGTAAGTGCCATCCTTGTTATCTTGAACATTCAAGTCAACTGGATTGTAGTTTTCATCAATAACCTTTACACACAGAGGAGCACGACCTCCTGTTCTACGTGTATCTACTGTAAACTCCACCGGTCTTTTCTGTACTACACCATTTTTATCAATTCCTGGGCCATAAGCTTCCACCTAAATGTTTAAGAATGTTCAATTTTTTACTTGGAAACTCACCCTAAGACATCAGTATAATCTGATAAGGAACTATACATAAATCCTGAAGCCATATACTATCAAAACAATAACAAGGGGTAAATATGTATATAAACCCACTAATATTTAGTAATATAGGGTTAATAATTTAGGAGCGTTTTACTCTTGCTTGGTACTTTTATACCAGGAACCGAGATTAATTAAATTTTCTATTCCTTTTTATAATCATTTAAGAGTTTAGAAGACTCTACAGACTAAGTTATATTAAGATGATTTTGAAGTTTCACAAGGTCATTACAGTTCATGTCACCATGTCTGGTCATACTCTATGCAATGAGCTAGTTTTGAATAATAGACCTGTAGCATAGATTTTATTTCAAATTAATCTTATTACATTTTCATATCCAAAGTAATCTCTTCTCACTCATGCTTTCCACAAACTATCTAGTGTTAGAAGACAATGATTTCTTATTACCACTTCAACAGCTCAATCATAGAGAAATCCACAGGCACTGTATTTGGCGATTTGAAAAACATTATCTACATGGAATAGCACGATTGTCCATTTCATTATTCAGCTGCTTGAGGTATACGTCAGGTTGAAAAAAAAATATGCTGTGGAAGCAACTTGTGTCACTTTTACAGATTTATCCTTCTTGCTTATGTAGCTTACTGTTGCCTAGGTCACGTTGATGACTTTTGCCAAATTGGATTTATGTCATAAATTTTTTTTTTTTTTTACTTGTTACAAGACATTATTCTTTGCCTGCCACATCTGGGGTAAAATTTGTTACAGGTCTCTTTTTGAATGATTCTGTTTGTCTAAGTTGATTTACATTTCTTCTCGTAATCAGAAATTTACTTCTAATATTTACTGCTTTAAATAATAAAAATTCTTTATGAACATAAACAGAAATATCTACTTTTTCTGGAAAGTAATCTGTCTTGGGAAGAATTACAGCCACAAATGGAGATTTAGGAATATCTTCATTGTTGCACAAGATGTGGACTGCATAATCACCAGGAACTGTGGGAAAGTACTTCACATCTGCTGAACCATCTCCATTATCATCACACTTAATCTTTGTTTGAGATGGGCCTTCAATGGAAAATCCTAAATAGACAAAAATATGGGATGTTAAATAAACTGAATTAACATAGTACTGCGGTATATGAATATATCATATTTCTATAATGGTTAAGTTGATGTTGTTAGAGCTGTATTTGTTCTTTGCCATGACTAGAACAGATGCAATCTCAATAGTATAACAAACATTATTATAACACTGCATGTTGTTCATGAACGTTGACAACAGTGTCTGTCAGTGGTAGATCATGTGGCAGCTCAAAGTTATGGCTTAAATTTAAATAAGAATGACCAGTTACATGGATAGTGCTAGTTGCTCCGGGTA
The DNA here is from genome assembly GCF_004210375.1 of Tachypleus tridentatus. Classification (NCBI taxonomy): domain Eukaryota; kingdom Metazoa; phylum Arthropoda; class Merostomata; order Xiphosura; family Limulidae; genus Tachypleus; species Tachypleus tridentatus. The sequence continues at coordinate 13,101,563 of NC_134829.1, read as the reverse complement.
ACAATGTTCTATACAAAGTAGAAACAGTCTATTTAAACAGATACATGGTTTAATTCAGCATGAGCAGTTGAAGATACCTAATCCAGTGCAGGTGACCATTCCATCATTTCATAAAAGCAAGCACACACACACGTTTGTAATAATTTTGATATAATAAAGACTTTTCATTTATTTGTATACCACTCATTCTTGTCTATTTCATTTTGCTAACTCAGCTACTCTGAGATACAGTAGTTCTGCAACGTAAATACCTTAATGAACTGCCTGCTATTAAGGAAACATATCCCATCACAAAAGGATTATTGGGTTAACGCATTTTTATCTAAATGTACCACAGTGTTACATAAATATGCTAAACCAACAGATTGGTACATAATCAATGCCAAACTATCAGATGGTTACATGAAAACTGGCAAAATGTGATTAAGAGTCATGATCTACAACAGTCAGTTAAAGTAAACCTATATTTAATATACTAAGTAATGTTATGGTACTCTGAGAAACAAACATTTACATAGTATATTAAATATAGGTTTACATTTACATAGTTGCAGGTTAAACCTAAAATTAATTTTGAAATTCGTTAAATAGCAGCATTTTTACAGAATATTCAGTATGTATTGGAGATTAACTTTCACCTGAGAAATGCAACAATTTATAAGGGAGTTGTTGTTAGTTAATAAATACACATTACTTTACTACAGTAGTATCTTTGAGGAAGTATTCATGCAAATCTTCAGGTTTTATTCTTTGAATTTACAGTAATCAGTCATTCCTTGTTATTAATCAGAGAAGAGAGATGACTACATATGGTGCCTACCAAGTGATCCAGCTTCCCCATTAGTATCCACAGTAAAACAGGCTGGATAACCCTCAACTCCTCCAATTAATCCTGGTCCATATGCTTGGATCTTCGATTCTTTATATGGTCCAACATTTACTTCAAATGGACTGTGGGATACTTCCTGTCCTCCATAGGAAATGGTGATAACAAAAGACCCTTCTTTCATTGGTCGGTAAATACATTTGTAGGTTGTGTCATCTATTTTTTTCACTTCTACATGTTCCTTACTTCCATCTAGTGATCAAAACAACAATTATTTGAATTAGTACTGATATAAGATGAGAATGAGATAAATCACAGAAACTAAGCTAACCTAAATAGATCAAAACTCAAAAGTAACTTGTGAATTACCACACAAACAAAGGCCATTCCATATAACAAAATGGCTACAATGCTATAACACAGATATACAAAAAAGACTAAAAATCTAAAATTAAGATACACCAAGTTATTATACACACAAAAATTTCAATGGAGGAGAGAAAAATATATTTAAAATCACGGTAAAAAGGTTCACATTATGCCATACTAGCAATATATATATTTAATAGGTCTTGAGTCTTTAAATATGATTCACATGATCAAAGTACCTGGTCCAGTCACTTTCACTTCTAAGTTCCCATCACCAGCATTTTCTGTAAAAACTTTGAAATCTGCAATATCATGTACACGGATACCACGGGGTTGTAAACCTCTTCCAGACACACGTACTTTTCTTGCATCACACACTAACACAAGAAGCATAGTAGAAACACTTTAACATCTTGATTTTCTTAGATTGATAAACATGTAATAATGCATTATATTAAAGTATTAATTATAGGTCAAAATGCAACTTAAAAAATAAAAAGTATTTTTGCCTAGCATTAACAGTATGTTTAATACTTGAATCAAATGTCACTTTATTGAGAAAGGTGAAAAACAAAAAAGAGGATGGATCACTGCATATAATTCCAATCAACATTACAAAATATGAAGATTCTTTCAATGGAAAAAAAGTTTGTAATTTAACTCCCAAAGTATGTTTTCATTCTTTCTTAGGCTTATACTCATGTTGCCTTTTTTTTTCTGTAAAACTTTCTTACATTAACTTCCAAAGAAATACATTATTCTTACATACAGTGAGAAAACTTTACAGCCTTGTTAATTAGAAAGAAATTCATATACAATTATTTGTTTAGTATAATCCAAAGTAAGATATCAGTTTTTCCTGACATTAGATTGAATATTCAACAGGTCTACAATTCTCTTAGTGAAGTACAGTCACTAAAATACTTAACTTGAAAAGTATTTTACATCATTGATGTTCAACATCTAAATTACAACAAAAAGGTTTGTGGGAAACTGTATAATGCCTTCTATATTCTATTTGATGTAATCAAACAAGATACATTTGGATATGTTACTGATGTTTACATGTCATTACATTCTTATATGGGGGATGTTACTTGCTAAATGACAAATTAAGATCTATAAGTCTCTTCCTGATGCATATACATGGCTACTACTATTGAATTTATGTATCTAGCAACTCCCCATAGATTCTCCACTCATGTGCCTACAGTGAAAAACAGATCTTTTAATGATGTGTATACCTAGCACCTTCAAATGGATCCTCCATCCCCAAGTGATATTTATCTAGAGACTTCCCTGAATTCCTCACAAATCTTTCTAGTATACTTACCAGATGACACTGTTACTCCAAATGGACTATTAGGAATCAGCTGTCCAGCGAAGAAAATGTTGACACATATAGATCCAACCACCTGACTAACATACTCACATCGGTACACATCTTCATTAATCTTCCGTAACCTTGAGGATATAGTGCTTTTATTACCATGAGAGTCAATAATGGTGACCTCTACCTGTCCATGACCTGCATCTGAGTAGACAACATGTAAGTACTTACAGTGAATATGTGGCAAATGGACATCAAATGTTCTCGTGTTCGGTAGCCTATACAATCACCTAAGTCTAATTATTAATTAGTAACCTTTTTACTGATATTATTATTATCATCATCATTATCATTACATTTTATATCTAGATACTATGTTCTAACTAGTTTTATCCTAAATTTCAACTACTAATCTGCTGCTCTATTCAGGGAAACGCCAAGAAGGATTAGTTTGTGTTGACAGCATCTAGGATTTCACCCCGGATCTTCCTGATAGAAGTATGGTGTGTTATGTATTTATCTGGGTTCTACCTACCTCAATATAACTTTAAATATCCATTTCATTGTTTTTCAAGAGGGATAACTAGGTTTTGTTTATTTTTATGCTAGGTTTACGAAATAGGTTATTTATCAGGTGGATGTAATTTTTTTTTCTTTTCCCAATAACAAACCATGTGGGATTACTTCATCTTGAACTGTTCCCCTCCCATCAAAGAGTTTTATTCTCCACTTAACCACTTTCATCACAGGATTAGTCTGAGAAATATATATATTCCTTCAAGTTACGATTTTAAAGAATACATTACATACAGGTTAAAAAGTATATTTCAAATCTTACTTATAAATGTCACTTTCAAAATACTTTATACAGATATTAAACATGGTTGGTTGGTTGAATTGGTGTTTTATTGCACAAAGCAGCTAGGCTATCTGTGCCAAGATATTAAACGTGCTTGTAGTGAAGCGAATTAAATCTGTAGTGAAAATTATATATGTAAAAAATGGCTGGTATAGGTAGAGAACTTCTTAAACTCACAGGATAGGAAATTAAGCCCATCTTTTTTTTTTTTTTTTGATATACCAGGTAGGAAGTAAATCCATTTTTTCTTCTTCATAAATCTAAATGCTAGGAAGTAAACCCATCCTTGTTCCTATTTCTTGAATCCACTGCTAGGAAATAAACATATCCTTGTTTTTACTTCTTGAATCTGCTGGCTAGGTAGTAAAAACTTAGTCTGGTTCTCACTTATTACAATAAATGTAACATATAACTAGTTGTGTTAATTTGAGTTCTTAAAGTTATTACTAGCAACTGTTCAGTTGGCAGAACAGTCAATGTGGGGGAAGGGGAGGTCTCATGTTCGATCTAGAACTGAGGTACATAAAAGTGGATTAGCACAGTAAAACTGATGACCAGCCAGTAGTCATTGCTTGATCAAGATAAAGCATGAATGGGGGACTTTAGAAAAATGGAAGAATTTATACTTCAAATTGTTAAGATGTGTCTTGCTAGCTAGCAGTCATCTGTCATTCAAGAGGTTGTATCTTTCAATCATAAGAGATGTAAAAATATGGAGTTTCCACACTCAGACAAATTTAAAGTAACCAAGATTAAAAAGTTAAAATCTAGCTATAGCTGTAATCTAACTGTTTTACATTGTTTGATAACAGTGGAATAAAACCATAGAAATTAAAACAAAGTATTTTAAGATCCTGTTAAACAACAGCTTAAAAAAGATTAAGTTACTTTGAAGTTAATAAAAAAGGCATTTGAAATTGATTTTTTATCTTTTATAAACTGAGATAAATTTAACAGATTTACTTTTCCTACCTTTGGTAAACACATCAAAGTATGTAGGCTGACCAATCATCACACCAGAAGGTTTCAGACCAGGTCCAGAGGCAGTTACTTTCTTAGAGTCACCTGCGTAACCTTCCGTAGTCACAAAGAAGGGACTCTTAGGTACTTCCTTGTTAGCAAAAGTCACTTTCACCTATTAGTAAATAATTAATATTTACTAAGCATGCTAACTCATAATAAATAAAAAAATATATACAATATGTATTATGGTGTATCTCCCCCCCAGAGTACAGGCTACAATGTAGGGTAAAAAATGTACCCAAAGTTTTTTAGAGGTGACTGTAGAAGTAGGACTCACGTTGAGAGGGAGATACTTGATGTTGAAACCAGCTGGTTACTTGCCAAGTAGTCTGTCTGATGATAAACATGCATTTAATTAAGCATTTTTACCTTAATGACCAATACAGTAGAAAATCACAATCAAATATTCTACCTTATGAAGGCCCTCCAGTTTAGCTGTATATGTTACAGTGTAAGTCATACTGTGGTCTTCATTGAATTTTATTTCCACCTAGAGAAAAAACAAAGATGCATCATAAGTGAAAAATCACTAAACTGTCACTGTATCAAACTATTTTAAAAAACTGTACCAAGCATTTTAAAATATAATCATAATGGAAGTCATAAGTATGTAGAAAGAGATTTTCACATTAAGTTTCACAACAACCCAGTTTTAAAAGGAAGTTTTAATGTCAATAAAATAATTGATCAAAAATTCTGGTGAATCTTAACTTAGCCAACGGTAATGTAACCAAAGCGGACTTAAATTTCTAGATGAAGAACAACCTATCTAATATAATTTTAATGCTAAGATCAAAGGAATTTATTAGCAGCCTATACTTACTGGTTCTAACTGACCACTAGGGTTTTCCACAAAGACCTGGATATCTCCCTTACCAGCACCAAATGTTTCTACTGTAAAGTTAGTGGGGGCACCACACACCACACCAGTGGGTTCAACTCCTGGGCCATAACATCTAATACGATTTGGATTAGTGCGAGGACGGAGAGGTGCCCCTGGTTTCAGTTTGGCATTGGGATACTGAGAAAGGTAAGTCATCATCGAAAGTTCATCTATATTGGGGTTTATCATCTCTTCTGGTGTGATCAACTGTTGGTAGAAAGTTAATGTAAGAAACTGAGATGGCTCTACATTTTCAGTGCTAAAATTATCATTTAGCATAACATTTACCCTTATACTTAAACACCTAAAGTATGGATCTTTTATAGTAGAACAGAGAATATGAAAAAACAAAAACTGGAACTCTTTATAAATTTACAATTAACTTAGAGGTTTAAGAAATGACAAAGATAAGAAGAATGTTTGTAGAACAGTTTGTATACAAAAAGGTTTTGTAACTGCATAAAAAACCTAATTAATTCAACTGACCTTCAAACGATTTTTTGAAAAAAAATTAAGAACAAAGATGCCAAATTATGTCATGAAAAATATTAAGCAAGAAGATTGGAACAGATTATCAAAACTGATTACCCAACTTGACTTATAAAAAGTATGTAGAATTATAAAAGTATGTGGAGAAGTAGTAAATGTAAACATATGATAAAAAAGTAAATAATTAATATAAATTAATAATTTTTAGCAGAAGGTTAAATGAAGAAGTGAAAAGTTCTACTATAATTCTGACAACTAACAAGCTTACTGTAAATATTGTCATTTATATATTAAAAAAAAAGAAGTTAACAAAAAATCCTAGCTTCACTGGGATTTGAATGTGCAACTTCCACATAAGAGTTTAGCACCACTGTAACCACTGACATCCAGTGTTTGAAATCCAAAGTTAACAAATAGTAATTTAAAATATCACATTAGTTTTAAGAATACTGAAAGAGCTTGTTCTAATATAATCAATTTAAAAAAAATCTGAACTGTAATGGTATTTGAATACGAGTCGTATAATGTTAAACAAACTGAGCATTACTAATGGTGGCTTTTTATATAATATTTACTTAACATCTTGTACGATATTTATTATTAAATGTCATTAACTTGCATAATACTTAAATGTTAATTTGAAATGTCCATATACCATTCATTGTTTTTGCAGCTTACGATATTTATGGTACTATCTACAACTAAAATGAAAAATAATGTTAGAATCTAACATAATATTTCACACTCATTTTAGTGTATTGTTTATATATTAATAATTTTATTTTCATTGTTAACCTTACAAAGACATACAATTTAATCTTTTTGTAAGTTACCTGACAACAGTTAGTTGCAAAATACATTCCTTTAAGAAATTAAAGGCATTTTAATCAAAGTGAAATTAACTCATACCTGTGGAACACCTAACCACACGTCAGCAAGATTCATAGCTTCACTAGCATTGTTCAAAGCATTTTTGGAACTCCAATCAGGCCAATCAGGACACAGACCTTTAAAAAGAAATAATAATAGAAGAACATAGCAATTCTTTATTAAAACTCACATTTTTTAATTGACAAGTTTTATGTTTCAAGTTTATTTTCTTCTTACTGTTGGGTAGACAATCCTTACACAAACAAATATTATTCAAGTTAATTAACCATTAAAAACCCTCAGTCTTATGTTTAAAAAGGTGTAGTTCTTATATTTGGTATGTCTGAATGCTCTTAAAAAATTGTTATTTTTTCATAGTTTCCCTATATAACATGCAGGGTAGGTGAAAAGTGACTATACAGCTGTTTAATTAGAATGCAGTTTAATTTCCAGCATATTCCTCTGAAACAAATAACTAAACCATTTTTCATTATCTTAGTAATATTAAGCAACAACTGCATAACACCATCCATACCAAGTGTACAGATTGTTTAGTACCAATTGCTTTTTTTCAGGGTTTTTTTTTCCCCTCCACCTGATGTATTGTAAAAGCTCATTTTCTACAATAAGATGAAAACAAAACATTAATTAGACGTTCTTTAAAATTCATACAAACACATACAGATTAATGTTTAATAATGGGTGAAAAATTTGCTGATTTGAAAAAAATTTTACATAAATACACAGAATTATTTTGTTTTTAGAATCCCATGTGAAGATTACTGCATCCACAGTGGCAAGTCTATGGATTTGCATTAGAAACTAGGTTTCAATACCTGTGGTGGGCACAGAGTCCATTGGCAGAAAATGCAAAAATTAATAATTAGGATTTCTTGAAATACATTAAAAATAAATAAAAATGTTAAGACAGGAATGAACTTTTAAGGAAAGAAACAGGAAAACTCATATTTGATGATTATGAGATTGATGGGTTGCCAAATTCCATTTTTTTTTTAATTTTTAATAATGAAGATTTAAAAGTTTCTATTCTGAATAATTGCTCAATAGCAACAAGATTGAACAAGACAATAACAAGTTCTGACCTTGTTAAGAACAAACTGGAAAGTTTAAAGGGTGCTAACTTCTGGGCCAAATAAAATGTTTCTGAGGGTTGTGAATAATGTTAAGGAATAGATATTTAACCTACTTCCTATTATTTTTCTGTCCTCAAGAAGTGGGCAGGTGTCACATGATTGGAGGTTAGCCAATTTTATTCTTCTTTTTAAGGTAGGTGATAAAAATTATCCCATTAATTACAAACCTAGATCAATAGTGGGAAAGTTTCTGAAAGTCTACTTTCAAAAGTCATTTAACAAAATTTGAATAATCAGATCGACTTCACTAGGGGAAAAATCTTGCCTTAATGTTTTTTTTTGACATTCTTATGTAGATGAGCACATATTATATCAGATTTTCAAAGTGCATTTGTCAAGGTGCCACATGAAAGGCTTGTTAATACATTTATCATTGTTGGTATGAGTGATAGGAAAATAGGATTTTTAGATTATATCTACAGAAATACTGAGACCAAGTCCAAAGGTTACAATTTTGTTTTATGGCTCATCAATTAGCAAACATTTGGAGTATTGTATTCATTCTTGGACTCCTTACCTCAGAAGGAACATTGAATTGTTGGAAAAGGCTCAAAGAATGATTAATAGGATCATATCTAAAGTGGAAAAGTTTTCATATGAGGTTGGGTTAAGATATCTTAATTTTAAACACAATCATATCCTCTGTAACTCTTTTCAAAATGAAATATAATTTGTTTCCATACTTTATAATGAGAACAGATAGTTTTGACACGGTAGGAGTCATCTTCAGCTATGACAGCTTTATTTTTCAAACATAATGGTTGGCCTTAATTTGTAATGGATTCCCTTTAAGTATTGTGGATGGAAGTATCTTAACTCCTTAAATCCAAGCAGACACTTACAGCATCTGGCTAAAAGTCCTGATTTACCCTCATTGGACACTGACAGCATCTGATAAAATTTGTCTTTCTTGCTGAAAACTAATCCAAACCATATTATCCACCTTTTATAATTTGATTGGAAGTTCTGCAAAGCACTGTTTGTTTTGAAATAAATTTCAGATCAACACCAGCAGAACAGATAAAAAATAATGGGTTTAAAGGAGTTAAAAAGGAGTTTAATGGAATGCTTGACAAATATCCCAGTGCTTTATTTTTATTTTAAAGTTTAGTTGATGGAATAGTCAATAGATTAACAGGTCTCTTGTTGTCCTTACATTTAAAAAAAAAGAAAAAAGAGGGGTAATTAATTATGCCTATATCATATCTCAAAGTTAATACATGACTTAGTCAATCCATATCCACAAATTTAGGTATATTAATATAAGAGTCATGGCAAGATTGGCATGAGGTGACCTTTAGCAAAACTTGAAATGATTGTGCTATAATAAGCTGATATTCTTTAGAAAATTCCTTACAGAATGAATTTGTAGTTACTCTACATTTAAAATATAATGATCTTCCTGTCTAACCTGGAGCCACAGTATCCACTAAAGCTCCGACTGCAATGCCATCTTTCCAATCTGATGTAAAATTCTGTATTGGCAGATCCACAAGTTTGCTCTGAACCCATCCCAGAAGTCTTTGTTTAGGGGTTGGTTCACCTTTCTCTCTCAGAACATCTGCATCCTCACCTTCCCACATGGGCATAGAGATGGAGTAGTGCAAGATTAGAGTCCATATCAGTCCTAATATCAGCTTTAGTTTACAGTCCACAATATCTGAACTGTCTGGAAATGATAAACACTAAAATCACTTTATTTACAACTTAGATGATAAAAACAATATATAAAAGGAGTCATACATATAAAGAATATGTATTATCACTGTCTTATTACATAAAACGTGTACATTAATTACTACATACTGCCCGATAAATGAACGAAATATAAAAATGACAATCTTCAAGATAGTTCCATAAGCAATACAAGTTATAACCACAATCGCTGTTCAGTTCATACCAGCAAATACAAACTCAATACCCTTTCTCAAGTACAAATAAAATATGACACTTAATCCTAGAGAATGATGTTTTATGTGCAATACCAGTTTACGTTAATGAGTGAAGCTGTCTTCTTAAACAAAGATCATTCAACATTAGTCATCAACTCCAGTCTCAAAATAGTAAAGGTTAGAGATAATCACGTTAAACTTAGATTAAAACAACTTAATATTTTTCATGTATGAACATTTAAGTCACTAAAAATTTGCAATTGAGACACGAGTGGAATCTTACGCGTCAATATTTCATTTATATTTCGTATTTGCTAAGTAAACATACCGTACCAAGACTTAAAATGAAAGATTTTCAGTGACAGGAGAAACTACAAATCTCAAAACAAAGTACGCTTCACTGCATAGCATCTTGCTGAAATAGTTTATAATGGCTGCTGTGAAAATAACTTAATTTTCCCAGAAGATAATATTATAATACATTGTCCTACAGGAATAAGCTAGTAAATATGAACTCTATAAACGAGCACTGCTATTCCGATAAGTTTTAACGGGATACAAGGGCTTAACATGTTCTCTGCCATGTGCGTTTATGTTTTTCTTATAGCAAAGCCACACCGTGCTATCTGCCGAGCCCACCGTGTGCCATTCCTGTGGGCGACAGAAGACTTGAATATGAATTGCGTGACACACCGACACGTCACAGACAATTATTTTTCAAGCTAATTTTTTTCTTGTGGCATAGAAGTTTAGAATATTGTAACTGTTCCTTGGCACCACTTGATTTTTGTTGTTGTTTTATCACATATTACACAGCAGAGAACGTGTTAATTAAAAATATTTTGTGTGGCCCGCGAAGGTCTATTGTAGTGAAGAAATGAAAAATTGACTTCCGAGGTAAAAATGTATGAAAGCTCCGACATTCATCATTGAAATATTAAAATTTATTTTGTGTGCACCTATATGTTTATTATTTATGCCTCTATACTTTTACAGTAATAACTTTATAGTAATGGCTTTTAAATTATATCACATACACCTCGGCCTATTATACCATCATTCCCCCTCCTAGACAAAGTGGACTCGCTCAGCTATATACCCCCTCCCGTCTGCTAGACAAAGTGAACTCAGCTGGCGGGTGACTGTTGGCAGTCTGTCCGTTAGCTGTGGTGGAAGATGACGTGTTTTAAATTATTGTGCACTTCCGTGGTAAATATAAACATAAGCAAAGTTAAAAAACATAAGATTGACAGTGAAAACAGTGTACCAAGAACGTTGGGAACTTTAATTACAAACAATAACGGCAAGTTGCAGTGTGTGGTTTGTTTGTTTGAATTTCACACAAAGCTACTCGAAAGCTATCTGTGCTAGTCGGCCCTAATTTAGTAGTGTAAGACTAGAGGGAAGGTAGCTAGTCATCACCACCCACCGCCAACTCTTGGGCTACTCTTTTACAAAGGAATAGTGGGATTGACCGTAACATTATAACGCCCCCCACGGCTGGGAGGGCGAGCATGTTTGGCGCGACGGGGATGCGAACCCGCGACCCTCAGATTACGAGTCGCACGCCTTAACACGCTTGGCCATGCCGGGCCAAGGTTTGTATGCAAATTATATCAGTGCCCAAATAATTTAATATGAAAAGGCATTATTCAACGATGCATGAAGTATAAAAATATGAAAAAGGTCGAAAAGTTCAGACTGTGGATTTCAGCAAGAAATTAAAACAACAAACGAGTATGTTTAGCAAGTTATCCAGAGGCATATATTTTTTACACCCGATGGAGGGGATGATTTTTGCAACCACTTATGTGTACTGTTCAATTTGCAAATTGATAATCTCTGATTACATGAACCTGAAAGCTGTAAACATGCAGTCACAGAGTAATCTTGTTGCCACGATACTTCAAGGTTTCCATGTAGGTTTGTATAAGTGAGGTGTTGTGAACAGTTTTCAAAATGTTAACAGAATAAAGACAAATTAACTGCCACATAAATTTATTCCTGCACGCTGCACAGTATAAAAGATGGCCATAGTACTTGACAAGGTTACTAGTAACTTTCATTGCATGAATTACGTTTTCAAATATTAATAAAATTAGTAGTTACCCTTGATGAGTATATATCTACTGAAAAACTGTTCATGTTGTTTGATAAAAATAATTAAAATGTCTTGAAAATTACACATCAATACAATGTAACACACAATTATTCATACTTTTCATTGAAGTAAGATTCATTTAGTCCTCTAGTCTACATGTTCCTCCTTTGTGATGATCTGTTTATGAATTCTTTCATAAGCTCTTCTATATTTATCTTGTCGACCTCATCTTTGTGAGTGTGACAAACTGCCACATGGTTGAGGCGGCACTGAGACATAGTTGACCTTAACCACGTCTTCAACCGACTTAATGCAGAAAAGCTGCGTTCACATTCGCAGCTAGATACTCGTACTAGACGTATAAGCAAAATTTTCATGAGAAGAAACACTTCATTAAACATCTGCTGGCTTGTTTCATGCATTTTACAGTAAGCATCCTTCGCACCTTTCAGAGATACTGCTTTTGTTGTTCCTTTGAACATGGGCAACTGAAACTCGAGCAGTTGTGCAAAGATTTCTGGATAAAAGTTTATAACCGAGTTGTCAATCTTGCCAGATGTGATCATGTTCTCAAGTGCCAGATATTGCCTCAAGTCATTGTTGTCTGCATTGAATCTAGTGGTCAGATGTTCTATGACTGTGTCTACAAATTCAAAATATTGGCTTCTGTAGTAATCTTTAACTGTTGCAGAATGGTGTGCTGAGCCATCACCTGTGATCCTTCTAGGGGGTTCTGCGAATGCGTGGTAGTTCAATAGACACCAGATCTAGGGAAGTTACCTTTTTCTCAGCTTCAAATATCTTGTTGTAATTTTCCTCTGTTCGCAATACCCGCAATTGCTCAACTGTCATTGCAGATGCTTCAATCATGCCAGATACTATCGCTGATTTTGCTTGGAATGCAAAATTTAGTTCCTCTAATGCACCTAATGGATGCTGAGCCACCATAAATCATAAAACTGTCTTTCCTTTGTCAAATCTGTCCAGCAGACCTCGTGCTTTCACTGCTACATCTGATTTTTCATTTGCTAATTCAGACAAAGAATCAACAATGTCACTGTAGTGATCATTAGCACATGTAACTGCAGACAGGCGGTACAACCAGCGTGTTGGACACAGCGGGTGGATGTATTTAACTGGACCATTGTGGCTGTCTGACGATACAATACTTTCTAAGATTGTCTTGTATTTGCCTGACCTCTGAAGCAAGACACCAAGTTCATGTACCCACTGGATAGAATCTAGAACACGTTCACAAGCTTCAACTCTATGTTGCATTATTAAATTAGCCTTGTGTGCTCCGCAGTGAAAAAACAAAGCTGACGGTTGCTTCTCTTTTATTTTTGCCTGGCATCCACTGTGCGCACCACTCATGTTATCGGCTCCATCATAAGTTTGTGCTCTTAATCTATACATAACTATACATAAAGTATAGTTAGGATATTGTTTCACCAGTTGTATTGGAAACACTGTACAAAACAAGAAATGTCTCATGGACATCAAGGTTCTCATCTACGTATCGTACACATATTGCTTCCTGTTCGGCACCTGTAACATCTTGAGTGCCATCAACCATTAATGCAAAGATTTTACTTTGCTGCACTTCGTGTGCTATGTTCTTCAGTATTTGATGGCTGAACATCTCCATTATTTCATTCTGGGCCTGGGGTGATGTGAATGGAGTTTTCTTTGACGAGGCCATCAACTCATGATCTTCCTCTTCCAGAAGCTTCATTAACTGCAGGAAGTCTCCCTCCGTATCAGTATGTCCACGTAATGCTAAACCTTGACGCAGTAAGTAACGTAAACTTCTGAATATTTTGACTTATTTTGTATTCTTCCTGCTGCTTCTCCCTCCCCATCAGCTTCAGCTGGACAGTCACTGGAGTTACATCAAGTAAACCTTTTGGAGGTATATTGTAGGCCTGTGATGCAGTAAAACAATTCAACAGACCAAACTGTGGGGGGGGGATGTTTGTATGCACCATACCCCCACCTGAAATGAAAGGGGGATATAGCTCCCATCCTCCCAGGATCTATGCCCCTGAAGTTGTCAAAAAGCGAGACATGTGCTTTGAATGCTTCGTATGTCGTTTCTCTTAAACTTGCAAGAGCAAAGTAACCTTTTATTGATCGCAGTTTAGTAAAAGAAATGTGCCATTGAAATGGCAAAGACGTTTGGAGATGCCAAAATTGACGACAAATTTTAGTCAGTGCCGCTTTCCAACCAAGCCATTCAAAGAAGGATCACTGATATGGGAGAACAATTAGAAAACTCACTTGCTGGATTGGTTGAAAAAGTACTTATGTCTTACTTTCTCTTGACGAAAGTTCTGATTAAGCAGATGCAAGTCAGCTGTTATGTATGCATTATTCATGAAGATTTTTTAATGAAACGGGAATTATTGAATGTATGTGCTCTTTGTGGGACCATAAAAGGAAATCTTTGAGGCAGTGAAAAATTCAGTTGATAAAATTGGAGGTTTCAATAAGTGTTCAGCAATAGTGACAATATGGCGCACCTGCAATGACCGAAAAAAAAAAAAAAGGCTTTGTTGGTTTTCTTAAGGAAAATGAAGTAACGTGTCCAACATTTCATTGTGTTATTCATCAAGGAGCTTTGTGTGGGAAATCAGTGAAACAGAACGAAGTTTTTAAAAACTTCGTGTTAAAATTATTAACATAATAAGAGGAGGAAACAAATCTCTTTTACATCGGCAGCTAAAGCAGTTTTTAGAGGATATGGATGCAGAATATGGGGATTTGGCTCTTTACAACCAAGTAAGGTGGCTCAGTTTTAGAAAGTGTCTTGAACGATCCTGTGGAATAAGAAATGAAATCCCTGCATTCCTTGATAAGTTTGTTTCATCGGATACAATACAGTTGGAATAAGAGCTCAAAAGTAAGGATTTTCTGAAACAACTAGCCTTTCTCACAGACATCACTACTCACCTTAACGATCTCAACCTGAAATTCCAGGGGTGGAACCAGATGGTATCAGATTTAATGAGAAACAAATAGGTTTTGAAATAAGTTAAGAATTTTCAAAGTTTGTTTAGAAAACGACTTGGCCCACTTTAAGTTGTCAGCAACTAACAGAACAGTTCAAAGATAACGAGCCACTTGATTTTTCAGAATTTTGTGTAAATATTGAATATATCATAGATAAGTTTAACGCAAGGTTTGAAGAATTTGAAATGCTAAAAAGCAGGATAGAGCTGTTAAATAATCCTCTGTGTTTTGACATAGAAAGTCAACAAGCTGACGTTCACCTTGAATTGTGATTTGCAAGCTGATTCATTTCTGCAAAACAGACAAGAAAGAGGACGAGATTTCTTTAAACTACTTTCAAAAAATCGATTTTCAAATTTGTGTGCTTTTGAACAGAAAATGTCATCAGTTATTGGAAGCACATACAAATGTGAAAGTGTGTTCTCCATGATGAAATTCATTAAGAACCACAACAGAAGTCGCTTCACGAATTCTTCTCTGCTTCACCTAACGAGATTAGCAACGATAGAACTTCATGTCAACATACCTGCTTTAGTCAGTGCTGCTGAGCAACCTCAAAGCTCACATTGAAAATGTTTTGTCCTTACTACGTTAAATATCATAGATATTTGTTATTCTAGTTGTTCTTATATGCAGCATTTTTCATTAAATTTATTTATTATGTAATTGAACATTTTAAAATCACATTTTCCTTTTATTTTCACAATGAAATAATCTTTTTTCGCAAATATGTCCGTCCAAATATCATGTAACGTAAAGTCAGTCACATTCAGATTAACTCCTTTCTCAATCGCAATTCATTTTACCCTGTTGAAAGGACATAGATTAACCCTACCATGGATTTATTTACTCTTTATTTTGCATTACGTAATACAACAACAAGCCCTAATTTGACAAAAATATAATGCCGCCCGCCATTAGATTTGTGAATATAGTTGTGGCCCTCGGGCTTTCGTAAGTTGGAAACCCCTGGTCTAGATATTACGCTATGTAACACAATCCGTGATGACGAGAAAACCCACTTGTAGAAAAAATTATATATTTAAAAAACGGCTGGTATGAATAGAGAAAGCACTATGTAGAGGAGCGAACAACGTTTCGATCTTCTTTGGTCATCGTCAGGTTCACAAAGAAAGAAACAGGTAACTGACAGTCAGTCATCTCAGCCGTTTTGTTACATATAACTATGCAACATAAATTTTGTTCCTGGATAGTACGTGTTATTTCTTAATCGCTTATATTTCACAAGTACAGAAAATAGCCATTATTCACTTCAAACTTTGCTTTTGTAACCTGGATAATGAAATTTGATAATTAAACTATTTTCTATGTCAAAACGGACAAATTTGCACATTTTCATTCACATAAGGTCTGAATAAAACAAGATTTACATGCATTTATACTAAAGTTATACAAAAATAAACTAAAATGTTTAGAAGCAAGTAGTTTTTGGAGATTTACGACTAATGTAAATCACTTTCACGTATCAGCTCCCAAATACAGTTTCCCATCACGTTTTCGTTATACGCTCCTAGGTAGCGACGTTCAAAGTGCAGTATATCTTGGTGGAAGCACTCGCCTTGCTCCTCAGAGTATGCTCCCATGTTCTCCTTGAATTTATCAAGATGAACATCAAAAATATGGACTTTCAGGGACATCCTGCAGCCCATTTTGCCGTAGTTCTTCCCTAGAGCCTCAACCACTTCCACATAATTTTCGGATTTGCGATTGCTCAAGAAGTCCTGAACCACTGCGACAAAGCTGCCCCAAGCTTTTATTTTTCTTCCTACTGAGTATCTTGTGGAATTCTGTTAACTCCAGGATCTTTTTTATTTATGGTCCAATGAAGACACCAGCTTTGATATTTGCAGCCTTCACGTACCTTCGAGACTTCTTTCCCAGGCTGTCTGAGACAGACTCCTTATCAAGAGTTGTGTCAAATTGTTTCATAAGACCCAATTTTATGTGCAATTGTAGGAACAGCACCTTCTGGAGGCTCACTAGTTAACCACACTTAACATTGTGCCTCCCAACAGAGAACGCAGTCCGTTGTGACCAGTGTTTTCCTGTTGTGGTGGGCTGCAGTGTTCCTGCTGTCCCAAAGGCAAAGATAACAGGAAAACTTGGTAAAGTCTCCTTGGAGACTCATGAGGAATGCCACCATTTTCAAGTCTCCGATAACTTTCCTGCCACACTCATCATACTTCAAGGCAGATGCTGTTACAAAGATGCTGTGTACTTTTTCGCTCTTGTCTTGATAAATTGGCCAAATATATAGCAGAATACTTGCAGCTTCTTGATGCCACCTGATAAAATCAGATAGGTCTCTGTTCACTTAGGCAGCTAGAACTAAATTGAAGTGTTGAGTGATGAGCCCCTGAATATATTACTATGGAAAGCTCTACAACATTCTAGAAAGTTCTTGTAAGCTCTACAACATTCTCTATCAGCCACTCAGCACTGAATCAACCTGGAATGTTCTGGAAAAATGGGCAAGTTTGAAAATTTCATTGTTCAGGTCACAAAAGCAAAGCTTGAAGATAAAAATAGGTCTTTCTTCCATTTACTTTAGGCATAAGCAATTGGCAAATAACACTTTCTGCCCTGCAACAAGAAAAACTAAACATTTTGTTACATAGTGTTATTAGCAGTGTGTTCATTTTCGAGTTTCTCGTAAGGCTACACGAGAGCTATCTGCGTTAACCGTATCTAATCTAGCAGTGAAAGACTAAAAAAAAGGGAACTAGTCATGACCATCCACCGTCAATGTTTTCTTAATCAAAGAAAACCGGGATTGACTGAACATTATGACGTCCCCATAGCTGACTGGGCGAGCACGTGTGGTTGAATGGGGATTCGAATCCGCGACCCTCAGATTGCGAGTTAAGCTCTCTAACCATCTAGCTATGCCAGGCCGAGCGGCATGGTGTACATTTCATAGGCTGATGTTACTTCATAAAATCTTTGTTCTGTTAATAACAAAGTTTGATCGCGCGAGCATTGCCCGAGCGCAGCTATTCTCTTAACAATTATTCACGTATATTCACTCAATTTTCCTGTCTCTAATTAATACCGTCTCTATTTGAAATATGATAATAAAAAACAGTTTGGCTACTTAAAAAGCTGGAAATAAGTTAAGGTAATTCACTTATAATAATTCGAGTAACAAAAGTTCTAGGACTAGCTTTTATTATGATTAAATAGAATAAATGCGTTCGTTCAATTTTCATTACAATTTAATGCAGGAAACATCACCGTTTTATTCGTTTTTGTTTATGGCAAAAATATTGAGGCTATATGTTGCCATCCCTCATTTTAAGCTATCAACAAGAGAGAAGGTAATCGATTGATAACTTTCACCACCAAATCTTTAGCTATTCTATTAACAACTAATAGGAAGTTTGACCGCTACATTATAATGCAGTCACAGCTAAAGAGCGAGCATGTTAAAAACTGAGGTTCGGTCTCGCAGATTATTTTAAAAACACCCAAGACAAACTGTAGTTTTGGCAAAATATTCGGGTTTCCTGGTTAAATATAC
This sequence comes from Tachypleus tridentatus, assembly GCF_004210375.1. Taxonomy (NCBI): domain Eukaryota; kingdom Metazoa; phylum Arthropoda; class Merostomata; order Xiphosura; family Limulidae; genus Tachypleus; species Tachypleus tridentatus. The sequence continues at coordinate 13,083,214 of NC_134829.1, read as the reverse complement.
TGAAAAAAATCAAACTTAGAAAACTATCTTGTACTTAAAGTTGTAACTATTGTGTTCTTATTATAAAATCACCTTAGGACAAGTCATGTCAGGACCATAATGAAAATAAATATGTAAAAATCACACATAGACAGATCGGGTTTAATCCAGCGGTTACCATATCAAGATGCGAAACTTTACTTTTAGAATTCTGTTAATCGATTGCCACTAGTTAGTCAGTTTCTGGTAGCAGCCCTGTAGAGGTGGGCAGTGGTTGAACATGAACTTTAAGAATCTCTGACCTGGCCATTTAGCCCGTGCGTCGCATAACATGCAATTCAGGTTGAAAATTGATTTTTCTTGCTCACACGCACAAAAACATGCATACCCATTCAAAAGAATGAAACATTCTGTACTACATAAGAGAATGCTTGGATACATTTTATAAATGATTGTGCAATCACTAAATCAGATGCAATTATCCAGAAATACGACTGATTACTACATTTCACAGGCTATAGCTTGCCCACAGTTTCCTCTTGAAGAAGAAAGATCCACCTTTCAAAAGCGTTAGGGTTATAGGTATTTTTAAATCCATTTCTATAGAAGAGATATTTTCAGGTGAACCTAACATGCTTAAGCTATATCAGAGTAGTCTAATAAACGAAGGATTCAAGCAAGGTGTGGTCATCACCTAGACAATTCTGAATGTATGCTGATCGAGTTTGAAAGTAACTCAAAAGGAATAAGATGTAATACACTATTAACACAGAAAAAAGTATTTGCATTTACTTTATGACGAAACATTGCTTCAGACTTGACGAAAGCTATATCAAGCCCAAGTTATTATTATTTTTAGTTAAGACTGCAGAGTCCAAACTATGCTATTTTATCAGTGCGCATCAGCCCTGGATTAACCATAAAGTAAAATAAACACGAGCTTAGGGCACCACAGTTTTTCCCCTAGCTATCACACCCTTAACTCTTTGACCGCCACACTCAACTTTAGTCGATTCTTTTGTAATTTTCCTTATCTGCCGTGTTCGACTTTACCCTGCATTGTTAAAAAAACGTTTTCTTTGGCCCGGTGAGTGACACAAGGGGCCATTTGGCAAATCTTTCTGGAATTTGAATAATGGCAAACCAAAAGAGATGGTGTTCGCAAAAACTTTTTTTGGAGTAAAAGCCAACGGTGAGCAATACAAGAGAGAGTGATTATTATATTTACCATCAACAGGGTCAGTTTACTGTTTTGTTTGTAAACCTTTTTCCCCTAAATTTTCCTCGTGTTTTGTTGAAAGAGAAGGGTTCAGTGACTGGCAAAATACTATTGTAATTGATCATCATGAAAGAAGCATTACTCACCGATACATACTTAACTCGCAGACAAGGTTTAGGCTTACGACAAGAGTTGGAAAACCAAATAAAAGAAGATTGCAATCACTGGGTACGTGTCTTGGAGCGTGTTATAGCTGTTTTTTGTACGTTAGTTGAACGTGGCCTGACTTTTCTAAGAATAGATAAAAAAATTTGGTTCACTGCAGAATGGGAATTTTTTAGGACTACTTGAGCTCGTAAGTCAGTTTGATCCATTTTTAGCAAGACACATTTTCGAAATATAAAAATTCTGGAAAAAGAAATCCTTACTTGTCTAAAACCACCTGTGAAGAGCTCATTGAACCAATGGCTCAGAAGGTCCACACGTTCATTGTTGAAGTAAATTCTTCTGGTTATTTTAGCTTGTCAGTTGACTCGACGCCAGATCTATCACATACAGATCAGTTAAGTGTTCTACTTATATACTTAAAAGATGGGCAGCCTATTGAACGTTTTTTAACCTTTCTGGAACTGAAAAGCCATAGCGGTGAGGAAATGGCAAACAAGGTATTGCAGTACTTACGTGAAGTTGGTAAACTTAATTTTTCAAAATGTAGGGGTCAGTCTTACGCCAATGCTACTAACATGTCTGGGCATTATACGATTTTAGAAGAAAATAAGTTTTCCATACATGTATCCTGTGCAGCCCATTCACTAAATCTGGTAGGCTGAAGTGCTCTTGATTGCTGTTAAGTGGTAGTTTATTTTTTTCTCTACAATGCATTTGCTCTATACATTTTTTTTCAGCCTCAACCAGCCGGTGGAAAATTCTTAAAGCTTGTCTTGGAAATGAAAGTATGTTAAAAATCCCTCTCTTATACTAGATGGGAGGCACATGCTATGGCAACAACAGCAGTTTTGTAGTCTAAGATTTTGGAAACTTTAGATGTCTAGTTGAAGACCAGTGACAAAAGAGAGACACTAGAAGAGAAGCAGACAATATTACAAATAAGATGCAAAAGCTATAATTTGTTTTTATGTGATCATGTGGGATGAGATTTTGCAAAAGTTTCATAAAGCAAGTCAAGTTTTGCAAAATGAGGATGTGAACTTAAAAAACACGTGCAGATATGTACGGGTCATTAGCTGACCAATTACGCACTTTAGGGATGACTAAAATATTTGAAGCAGTTGGAAAGGAAATACTACCAGATGTTGATAACAATGCAGTTCAAACTCGCAAATGTGTCAGAAAGAAGGTATTGATGATGGAGATGTACCATAAGTAGATCTGAATGCCAGAGATAAATTTCATATCACCATCTTCTACACAGTTGTTGACACACTAGAAACCCAGACGAGGAAAGGTGTACAAAGAAATAGTGAACAGATTTTCTTTCGTGAGTGAATGCCAAATGATGTCATTTCATCTGCTAAAACTGAAAGGTACTCTCAGTGTTCCCAAAAGCCAATTGATGTTTACCCAGAGGTCTTGTACACCAATATCTGTTGAGCTTCAGCAGTTTCACTCATATGTGCGCCACAAGTTCAGTGCAACAAAGACTGTAAACCAGATTCAGTTATGCTGAACTTTATAAAATAATTTCAGAAGACAATTGAGAGTGCGTTTCCAAATGTAGACATTGCATTGCGTATATTTTATAACATTAATGGTCACAAATTGCACAGCTGAACGTTCATTGTCTCAACTCAAGCAAATTACAAATCCCAACAGAACAACTGTGCTATAACACAGACTAGATGCCTTGTCTCTGCTAAGTATAAAAGGAGATTTGTTACGCCAAATTAGTTTTAAGAACTTGATCAAATACTTTGCAATTAAAAAAAAATCTAGAAGAAAACTTTTTAAAAACTTAAATAAACATTAAGGTATAAGTAAATAATTTGCTTACAGGGTTTTAAGCTCAATATGAGAAATTGTTAACATCAAAGTGAGAATTTTTTGAATAAAAAGGGTTTTGAGTAAATTTATTTTTGTTAACAACAAAGTGAGAATTAACAGAGTGAAAACAAATATACAGTAAAAATAATTCTTTTTAATTATCATTAATCAAAGAAGTAATTTCCCTCATTTCTAAATAAAAGGCCTCAGTCATTGCTTGATTTTGATCTATGCCCAATCTGTTAAATAAATAAAAAAAGTTAAAGTAGTTATGGGGTCTGACCTGGAAGAAAACTGAAGGATTATTAATTTTTTAAAAGCTTCTTTTCACTTGCAGTACTTATTGAGTCTTAATATCTTGTCAGTTAAGCAATAGAGAGGCACCATTGTTGGGCTGTGCTTAGGGCATTAGTTGCCCTAATCCGACCCTGTTGCGCATACGCTATCTGTGTCACTCTTGGTCATTTTCACTGAAAAGAGAAGATAGGTCGTATTATGAAGGCATTAACTGACCATCGTGAGGAAGCGTCAGTGTTCACTTTGATTGTTCATTAAACTTTACAGAATTTTCACGAGAAAGGGCGGGGAATACAATACTAAGTAAATAGTCCAAGACGAAAGCAACTTAGCCATATCCTTGACTGAGATTCTCTGAATGTACGAATGGAAATCTTGGAAAGGTATTTTATAACAAATGATAGGACAAAAGCAGAAAGACACAGTTTGCACAATACATTTATTGCGTAACGTACGAAAAAGTAACCTAATCTCGAGTTAGGAGTAACAAATATAATATGAGTGACATGAGTAATGAAATAAGTTTCTTAATCTGCGACTCTGAGTCCGTAACCACGTTTCGTTATCGTCTTTACATTAAAAACGATATTTGTAGAGCGTTAAACTCTACAATTGAAGGCAAGTAACGTTAATAGTACCTACTGACGATGAGTCTGCTATTTATTATGCTATGCACGTTAAGTATTATGATTTCGAATAGTCGGACATTTTAATTTAGAAGGCAACTGAATGTTAATATGTATAGAATTTACGATACTTGCCAAAAAGACCAATACAAAATGTTCTAAACACAAATATCTTGATATACAATTTATAATAACGGATATTACAAATCCGTATTACTAATGATGGTTTATATATGACAGTTTTACAAGCTTACAGACAATACCGAATCTTATACCTGGTCTGGAATTAAATATTTTATCGACGATCCAGGTCCATGAAGAGCAAATTAATTCCGAGTTGATATTCTTACATCCCGCTTAAGCAAGCGAGCTGTCGTTTCTTGGTTGGCCTCACACCGCTTACTTCTTACGAAGGAAGATATTTAATATCCTCTTAAAAAATGCTGGCCCGGCATGGCCAAGCGCGTAAGGCGTGCGACTCGTAATTCGAGGGTCGCGGGTTCGCGCCCGCGTCGCGCTAAACATGCTCGCCCTCTCAGCCGTGGGGGGCGTATAATGTGACGTTCAATCCCACTATTCGTTGGTAAAAGAGTAGCCCAAGAGTTGGCGGTGGGTGGTGATGACTAGCTGCCTTCCCTCTAGTCTTACACTGCAAAATTAGGGACGGCTAGCACAGATTGCCCTCGAGTAGCTTTGTGTGAAATTCCAAAAAACAAACAAACAAACAAACTTAAAAATGCTAACGTCAGAAGTAATTCACTGAAGTTGAACGGTTTGCAATATTCGAAATCTAAACCTTCCTAGTCAAATTCTGTATTTTTCCGATTAATAGGCGTTAAATCACAATTATAACTTCCGAGACCTACAGTACACTGACTGTAGCTGACTGATAATAATAAATCTTGGCGTGTCGGTTCTTATATACTAATCACGCAAAATTCTCGAACTTTCAACACCGTTCGAAAAGAGGCTAGCGTTTTCGTAAAACAAATATTGTTGATGCCTGTTCTCAAGAATCTACAAACATAGAGAACGGAAAAGACTTGCATAAAAGATATCCAAAAATACATGTCATACGCATCAAACCAAAACAAACGCAGATATTAAAATAAATGTTCAACAGTAAATCCATTACACGATCCAACTCTATAAACACTGTTTTTGACACTCAAAAGGAGGGGGCATGTAACGTATAGATAACAAGGTAATTTCCATAAATCCAATATGGCTGCCAAATATTGATTATTTTTAAGGTTTTGCTCTCAAATGATGTAGTACTATAATTTAAAAATGATTAAGACTTATTTTCAGAACCTTTATTTATGGTTATACAATACTACATACTGAATGACTGTGCTAATAATAGTGTAGAAACGTTAAAACATATCGTAGTAAACTAATTTTCAATCTATATCCATCTTCTACTTAAAATAAGGATGCAAAAGTGATTCATCTGCAATGAATATATAGCTGATGGACAATCAGTTGTTCTACAAGCAAAGGGGCGTGATAGTGTAAAATCGTCCAATCACTCCGACTTTGGAAATATTGACGCAGTTACTACACACCACATAACATTGCACATGACTTAGCGTCACTTCAGTAAACGTTGGAAAAATGCATAGGCCTCCCTTAAGTGCAAGAGAGATTCAAGTTCCAAAACCACTGCTGATTTTGTGACAAACCGGTCAAGTATGATAGAAAATTGGAAATAATTTGACGTATTTTCCATGTGAACAAGCGAATTCTAGGACTCTGTGCTAGAGATTTGCCAGTCTAGAAATAAAGTGGCCCGAGACAGCATCAGGAAGGATAGCTTCTGTAAATAATTCACGTGCTGCATATGCAGTTTATCATTAGTAGCTTAGCAACAATTTCAGGATAGGGAAGGACTTCCAAGTAAAAGATCCGCAGATGAAGCGAAAATGGCAAATATTTAGTAAACCTAAAACACATGAAAATTACAAACATCTACCAATGTATTTGTTATTAAACTGTCTGGCTATTAAAATAAACAAAACAAAGAAACACCGAGTGATAAAGTAACAACGACAAAGGAAGAAAAAAACGCGTCTGGTCATGCTTAGAAACACAGCTAAGTCAATTATACATGTACTTCATAAAACAACCAAAGCAATACAACAGTGAAGACGTAAAATTTTTAAAAAGTGCTGCATATCCAGCATTAAGTGAAATATAGATCATGCCGTGAGGCATATTTGAAGCACACTGAAACTACTACTAAGAACCATGTTTGCTGGTAAAGGCGTTGATATAAAATAACATCGATTGGACAGAATATCAATATAAGTAATACGACCAAGAGTCACACTACCACCACTTTAGTTTGGCCTCAGGATAAAGTCGCATTGCCATTTTGGGTCCAGGTTTCTCACTGACACACTTAACACTTAGACTCTCCTATTCGTATGCTGATGTGAAAAAGATACGAATGTATCTCTGCAGTTTCATGTGCGACTCAAAACGTAGGATGTATACCGTAACACTTTTCAGTTCATTGCGGCCAACGTGGACCCTAATGTAGCAGCAATCGATGATACTTCTCGATAGCGAGAAACCCACTTGAAATAAAAATGTATTTCAGAATGGCTGGTATAAGTATTAACACTTATTGACAAGGAAAGAACAACGTTTCGACCTTCCTAGGTCATCTTCAGGTTAACCTAATTAATTAATACTGATAACTTAAAAAAGATCCATCTAGTTCCAGAAAACTCGACATCTCAGCTATACATACTGTGGAAGGTAGCCTTACATTTAACCTTTATATATGCATACTTTCAAAAAAATTACTTTACATCAGTTTGTTATTTAATGAAGACAGACCAAAAGATATTTTGTTAAAAATTAAATGACAAAATTTTGTTTGCGCTGGAACATGTTTATGATGAGAATCGGTAGAATATTCACTTTGTTGTGACTATTTTATTATTTTTAATTAATAAATGTGGATAAAAGCTTGTTTCAAGTACTTCTATCAAGCATTTAATTATATTAAAAAGTTTCAATCTAAAAAGAAAAAAAGCCTTTCACTCATTTGTAGATTTCACATGTTACTGTGGGATTTACCAAGTACAAATTTTGTTATGTATTTATAGTTGTTAGCTACATTGGAATTATGCAATTTGCACGTCCCCTATACACCTTATTCTTCAGAAATGCTATCCAAGTTCCCAAAATAGGAAGAAAACTAAAATATGGAAGCAATTTCATTGCAACGAAGTAGTATTTGGTGGTGTATTGCAATTATGCTCAAGAATCGTCCACCTAATCAAATTCCATGCGATTTTTCTATATCCAGAAACTCCATTTTACACGCACGTTACTGACCATAAAAAAATGTATGACCGATAATCTGTTTAAGGGAATTTAAAAAACACGTGCATGTATAATCTACAATGAAATACAGTAGAGTACAAGAAAGTGACAAACAAATAAACACAGACATAAGACTGCTCATCAGATAAAACAAAACAATACTTCATTAACAAGTTTCCTCCACAAACCCTAGAAAACATACGCACACACCTAGACAGAAAGCAAAATCAACCAACTAAAATAAATATATCTCACGAATCAAAAAACCACGAAACCATATACTGCTGTATACCATATATTCCTGACATCAGCAGACAAATAACCAACATTTGACAAAAACTAGTAACAAAATATGACATTCCAGTTAATGCCAAATTTATTCAAAAACCAGGCACAAAACTGAGGTCTATACTATGCAAAAACTACACTGACAAACACCACACCAACATTATTTATAAAATACAATGTGATAACTGCCACGACTTCTATATTGGAGAAACAAGTAGAAAAATGGAAACCAGATTCAAAGAACATAAAAAGTCACCTTTACACGTTTTCGAACACTGCAAATCAAATAAATACAACATTACCATAGAAAACACCTAAATACTAAATGGAGAAACAAACATAAACAACTGCAAAATTAAAGCCTTACTTGCACACCAACGCAAGCTCAAAATAAACTAATACAAAGGAACACCTTTATTCCTATAAATATATCTACATCTAAGCACGCCCTCTACATTTCTTTACTCAATTACACATTTGCCTTCAAACATGTGGTCAGCTATCGGTCAGTTTCCTTTCTTTGTGAACCTGGCGATGACCGAAGAAGATCAAAACGTTGTTCGCTCCTCTACATAGTGCTTTCTCTACTCACACCAGCCGTTTTTACATATATAAAACTCACAAACAAAATTTAGAATTCTTGAGTAGAGACCATAAATGACGTGATGAACAATTCTCTAGTTACAGGATGACATCATAAGTGGTACACATACCGTTCTTTAATGGAATTTTTAACACCTACCTCATATAGCGTTGACTTATCAGTGACTGTTGAATGGAGTTATACGCTACGATAATCATAAGTATGTTATAAAATGAAAGACGCTCAAAGATTTTGTCATACTGACTGAAAAATAAACAAAGATTCAGTTTCGAAGGTAAAAGACAAAAGAGAAATACGTTTTATGTTTTTTTTTTAATTTCACGCAAAGCTACTCGAGGGCTATCTGCGCTAACCGTTTCTAATTTAACAGTGTAAGACTAGAGGGAAGACAGCTAGTCATCACCACCCACCGCCAACTCTTGAGCTACTCTTTTACCAACGAATAGTGGGATTGACCGTCACATTTTGACGCCTACACGGCTGAAAGGGCGAGCGTATTTGGTGCGATGAGGATTCGAAGCCACGACCCTCAGATTACGAGTCGAACGCCTTAACCACCTGGCCATACCGGGCCAATGGCGATAGTCCTAACATGATTATTTCTATTCGATAATAAGACTACACAATTGGCTAACTCTGGGTGCAATTAGGGTATCGAGCCCCGGTTTGTAGCGTTAAATCCATAGATTTACCGTTGTGCCAATGGTAAGCACCTACCTTGAAATGTAATGAAAGCGCTTAAACGCATTTATTTTTTAAATATTTTATGAAACCTTACTACTTTAGTATCTGAAAAAATACGTTATGCAGCTAGAAACATGATGGAAAATAATTTACGTTTACAACACATCAGTAAAGGGTATTTTATCTTCTCACCTTGTATGACGACCTTGTTTACCGTTTTGCAAGCTCTGGTTCAGTACGGACGTGTAGAATATTTATATATTTGTGTCAGATATTCTTCGTATGGTATACGCAAACACTACAGTGCTACACGATAAGGTTCTCCCTCTCTCTTTTATAGAAACTTAGTTATATAGTACACCGGTTAAAATAAAAAAACAAAAACACTATCACGCGAACCCGGAACTACATACCTTGTTAAATAAATGAAGTTTTATCGTTTGAGAAATCTGTGATCATCCTTATTTTATTGTCCGATTTTTCACGTGTGTTTACAACTTTCTAATGTCCTTTTCAGTTCACAGATATAGAGATACATTCGAGTGTTAGTCTGCAAGTTTGAATTACACTACCGATTTACAACAGTTCACGTGCAAGCTAGCTGTTCTCCTCATGTTGAAAACTAATATCTGAAACTGAATGAAAGTTTGACAGAACAAAGGAAACAATTTTCAATTGGGCTGGTTTAAAAAAAAAAAAAAAAGGTGTGTTTAAAGAGTGTTTTAGTTCACGGAATTCCACTTGTCCAACTGGTTTTCCAGATCAACGGTGATGTGACAAGACAATCCCTTAGTCCCTGATAAGCTTGTCACAACTAGACGTGGTCAACAAAAATGAATTCATTTAATCTTCTACTTTAGGGATCATATACACGTACTTTTATTGTGCTAAATTGTATCCTTTTAACACACACACGTTTGAAAATTGCATAAAAACATAGAGAAGCAGATATTATGCTTATAATTGGTACTACTATGATGCATTCAAACGAAATCGGAGCCGTTGGTTTACGAAGCATGACTGGAACCAGACTTCGCGAGTTCCGCAAGAGATTTGTTATACTATATATTACATTGGTCTGTCTTGTTGCACAAATCACACTTGGTTTGCCTTGCTACGCAAACGTAGATTTCAACATTTTGTTTCACTGGTACCATTTGACGGACTTTACAGTATTCAACAACTGTTTGTTTAGTTTGAAATAAACTAAAACTGGCATATGAGGAGTTAGCGATATCTATAAAAATAGGCTGGCAGGCAAGAATTGAAAAAGACTGATTTCTAATTCCCGGTCACTTTTCTAAATCCTGATCTACAGGCCTACTGAATGGGAAGATAAATGTGGTAACTCGTACTGTCTGATATTGAATAACTTCCGACTCTGAACCGATTTCTCATTTATAATCAATACACCGAGTACTCCTCAGAATTCACATTCATTAATTTATACACTTTCACTGAAGGGTCTTCTTGGATTTGCATCTGCATACTTGTTTCCAAATGTTGCAACAAATTACCGTTATACGATTATGTTAGTGCATATGCTTGTTTCCGCATAGTTTCATCTTTGCATGTTACGTATATTTTTGACTATGTATTTCGCAAGTCCCGCCTGTTCTCGAAATTCGTAGATTAAGAGCAAGAATCAACAATACTTGTTTTACGACAACCATGGTGTGCTCAATCATTGTTGGAAGTTCTGGAAATTCGCATTATTGCTATATAAAACTAACGTACCGGAAGAATAGTTTTATTATTGATCAGCTACAGTCAGTGTGCTGTAAGCCTCGGATGCTAAAATTGTGATTAACGCCAATTAATCGAAAAAACTACAACATTTGTCCAGGAACGTTTATAGATTTCGAACACTACAAACAGTTCAAGTTTAATCAATTACTTCTGACGTTTGAATTTCTACGGGGACATTAAATATTTTCTTAAACAAGAAGTGAACTTCTAACCGGTGTGAAGCTAGCCAAGGAAAATATCGTTAGCTTAAGCGAAGTGCAACAATATCAACTAAGAATTAACTTGCTCGTAATGGATCTGGATCGTCGATAAAACAGTCAGTTCTAGACGTGATACAAGTTTGTTTGGATTTGTTTGTTTGGAATTTCGCACAAAGCTACTCGAGGGCTATCTGTGCTAGCCGTCCCTAATTTAGCAGTGTAAGACTAGAGGGAAGGCAGCTAGTCATCACCACCCACCGCCAACTCTTGGGCTACTCTTTTACCAACGAAAAGTGGGATTGACCGTCAATTTATACGCCCCCACGGCTGGGAGGGCGAGCATGTTTAGCGCGACGCGGGCGCGAACCCGCGACCCTCGGATTACGAATCACACGCCTTACGCGCTTGGCCATGCCGGGCCGACGTGATACAAGACAGTGTAACAACGATTAGTAATAACAGTTATTATAAACTCTTATTTTTGTTTGTATATTGAAATATATTTGCGTTAAAGAAAATTGCGTATATCAGTCTTGTTGGTAAATAGCAAACTTTGTACATATTAACATTTTATTAACATCTAAATCAAATTTTCCGGTTACTTGAAATAGTAATACGTTAACATACTCAACATAATAAATCGGAGACAATGGTCTGCATATTCTTTCAATTATTATACTACAGTTATTAGCAACTTATTTTAGGAAAACTGAATTATAACAACATCGTGTTAAGTGATAACGACATATCGAGTTATAAATATAATTCCACGGATTGGCTAATTTTACAGTAAGACAGCTTGACTAAATTCATAGTGTGGAATACTGAACTTAAATCTTGCAAAGACAAACTCAATTTCATGGATTTCATCAAACTAGGTGTTACACGTACTCTCGCTATAATAACCTATTTTTTAGCTTTCCTCAGCTTATCACCTTAAGTTAAATTGGATCAATGTCATAAACAGTATAGCTACAACATCCATCTTTTGCTTAACTCATTAGCTTGTTTTAGACTGAGTTAATGATACAAGTGATCCGAGTCTGAATTTCCACCGTCCACTCACGAAACACTTTTCTACTGCCCGTCACACCAAACATGCTCGCCCTTTCAGCCGTAGGGGAGTTATAATTTACGATCAATCCCACTATTCGTTGGTAAAAGAGTACCCAAAGAGTTGGCGGTGGGTGGTGATGACTAGTTGCCTTCCATCTAGTTTTACGCTGCTAAATTAGGGACGGCTAGCTCAGATAGACCTCATGTAGCTTTGCGCGAAATTCAAATCAAACTTCGACTGAATATTTTGCGCCAGTTGTTTAAAATAGCAAGTCCATGAAAATCTTAGTTTTTCACCTTTTTGAATTCATTATTATTTGATTGCAGGTATTATACAAGTTCAATTTCGCCGAAGTAAGCGAAAACAACCTTAATATTCCACAGCCAAACTTTGATTGCAGTGTAATAGGCCAACATACCTCACAAGAAAATGACTGTTGCCACAGGAGTGTTTTCGGAATAGTAATACAGGTGTATTAAATCACTGTTGAAAGGAATTTAAACAATGAAGACTAAAACACTTTAATCATCTCAAATGACGGAAAATAAAAATAACATTTTACCAACAGTGATTGCTCAGAATTAAGTTTAATCAATAAAAGATACGTATCCAAAGTAACATATAAGAAAGTACGTTATGCGTCTAGAGCGACAGCCCAGAAGTTTTGTACGACTTCCACTACGAAATAACACGAAAATTGATCATGTAGTACAAAAATCAGTTTTAAAATCAACACTTTAGTAGAACTCGGAGAATGATCGCGTGTAACAGAAAAGTGTAGTTTCCAATTTGACTTCCAACCAAAAGAAGTGAAAATCTTATTATACTAAAGAATGCTGGGGCTTATAATCTGAAGCAAATCTAGAATAACCTGGATATTATACGCGTGCTAGGGAGAATTAGTAACTAACCGGAAGTAGAGCTTTCAGAAAATACAGAATGATAGGTCGCATATGACGGAGAGTTGAAATACCTAATTAAAAACATTTCCAAATTTGCATATCTAACATATACTAAAAATCCTGCGGTTTGATTTAACTAGAACTTTAAGCACAAGACTTGACAATCGAACATGTATTTACTGAGAACTGTAGTCTGAATCAGGGTTTCCAGCAAAAGTAACGATCACGTGCTACAGATTGTTGTAATTTAAACAGGATTTCCAGTACAAGACCTGAAGACAATCTATAATCTGAAGTAAGACTTCAAATACAAAATCACACAATTTATCAAGTGTTACGTAGAAATGGAATTCCCTAATCATAAGAAAACTATTACGACAAGAACGACTATTCAAGTGTATTTTGTTCTGCGTTGACAAATCTCCAGTTCCATGTCTTTTATGATCTTTACAGGCTAGACAATGAGCCTAGGGGCAGATCACGCACGAGTTCACAGGGCAAACTAGTTCGTCGGGTGTTTTATAAACCTGCCCCACGGCAAGCGGCACACAAGTATTCGGTCGGATTGATAAGAAATTCTTATTCTTTACTGACTGAATGTATAAAGTTCAAAACTACTCATGAAAATATACTTGTTTGTTTAGTTCAGTGAACAGTCAGCAAAAAACGTTTCAGCCAAAAACCAAAGAGTTATCGAGTTCATAACTAATCATTGAGATAAAAAGAAAACTGCGTAGGAAGATCTGGACGTGGAATGTTTACATATACACCGTGGTGTCAGTGATAAAGAATTCCAAAGGAAATACAAATTATATGTATTCGTATTCAGCCAATAAGAATGTTTCCAATCACTTATAGAAATAAGCGTAATAGTAAAGGTAACTCCCGATCCAGAGAGTTCCCCTTCGCATGCGAATAATAATAAGAAAAATATATTAGATTCTGTAGATTCTATAATAACCCATGTATCTTGTGATAATATTTACCAGCTATTGGATGTTCTAGACGAAGTGGATTCAAACCTTTTTCTAATTGAATATCAGCTGGTTCCGACCCAGACTTCACGGACTACTTCGTACAGTATTGATTTCTAAAGTAATTTTACGTTACATTGTGAAATAATACACTTCATGAGTCATATTTTAAATGATACGCAATTTTCCCAACTCTTTCTGGGTATAAGTAGACATTGGTTCACACGGAAGTGTATTGTTTGTAATTAAGCACAAAACGTACGCAGTAGGCCATCTGTATGCTGCCCACCACGGGTATCGAAACATGGTTTCTGGCGTTGTAAGACTGCAGATATACCGCTGTCCCACTAAGGGTGCACGTTCTGGTAACACATTAATAAGTCACAGGGACAAGGAATGAGACTTGAGTCTATGACAGCCGTCCTCACTAAATACAAGACTGGATACGGAATCACGTGGTTTTTAAGGGAGCGAGCTTTACTTCTTTAGCTATAACCGACTTGAAGACTATTACTATCAATTGTATGGACCCAAGCTTAAGCAATCCTGTAACCATGGTAACAACTCAGTGTTTGAAGAGTATGCCCAAGTAAAAGAGTAGGATATGCTCACCCCCCTTGAATTTGAAACAGACACCCACACTTTTTATAAAAAGGTATACCGTATTAATTAAGAAGACAGACTAGAGGAAGGTTTTTACTACCAGTACCTCCTATTGACCAAAGGGGCAACAAAGACGTTACTTGAAGAATACAACATATATGACAGAGTTAGACTTGGCTTAGCGTGCCGAGGATAAAAGGTGAAACCTTAATGTTTATATTAAGTATTTTGTGCAACTTGACAGGAGAGACTGGAAGAACTCCCTATTATTACTACCCACTTGGGATACTACCGAGGACCGAATGTCTTGTATTAAAACAATTTTGATACTAAATTCGGCGGCAAGTCACCTGACAACCACAGCGACGGTATAATTAGTATATAATACTACTATGTGGTCTCTCCCTAGTAATTACATCGCGGGTGTGAATGGATTTACCAATATTTCGTATAGAAGTTCATTAGGTCCACACGGAGGTATACACAAACATTTAGGTTTCAGTTTACATCTTGCAGTTTTTGGGGCATTTCTGATTTGATTTTTACTGCTACTTAACTCCCTCTTTAATGTTAGGTCCATACGGAAATACGCACATGATTTTTTATATTTTGCGTTTTTCAGTTTTTATGAGTGTGTTTTTGAGTTTCTTTTTATAATTACATGTAAGAGAGAAACTAAGATAACCTTTCGTTTACGATGACTTTACACGACTTACGGCCAGTGGACGGTCATTCCAAGTAGTCACAAAATAAATTTTTACATTTTTTTTGGCGTTTCACAAATAGCGTGATGCCACCAAAAATTGATCGTTTTTGGAAAAGAGTTTGTAGCAGCTCTTTCCGACGTAAATATATCAGAATATCAAGGTGTGTTTCGATAAGCAATTTGGAATATCAAAATGGAGATATTCCTTGTTTACGATGCAATTGGAAAATAAAGGAATATGTATCAATTTGGGAGAGTCAGGCCTATCTAGCCGTGGTTAACGAAGTATGGCGTCTGGTAACAGTAAGAAACAACAATGAAAATACTAGTGTCTTCAAATATTGGTGATTATTAGAGTATCTCGCCCGATAAGTATATAATCCAAAGAGACAAAATATAATATTAGTTGGTTGTTACAGTCAATGTTCTATAAGCCTCGGAAGCTATAATTGTGATCAACAATTATTAATCGAAAAAAAAATAAATAGAATTTGGTCAGGAACGTTTATAGAATTCAAACATTACAAACCTTTCAACTCCAATGAATTAACTTCGGACTTTAGTATTTCTAAGAGAACATTAAATATCTTCGTCAGTAAAAAAAAGTCAGCTTGTAAGCAGTGCGAGGCCAGCCAAGAAAAGGCAGCTAGCTAGCTTAAGCGAGGTGTAACAATATCAACTCAGAATTAATTCGCTCGTCGTTCTATACCAGATAGAAGACTCGGGTACAGTTGAAAAGTTTGTAAAACGTGCATATGAACCAATATTTATAATAACCGTTGTTATAAATTGTATTGTTTGTATCCTAAAATGTGTGAAGAAATAAAATTTAAGTATCAATCTTGTTGACAAATATCTTAAATTGGATGCATATTAACATTTAATGAACTTCTAAATTTAAATTACGGCTATTTGAAATCAAAATACGTAACATACTAAATTGGAGACTTGTTGGAACTAAATTATAACATCAGAAGACGCTTCCACGAAATATTCGATCAACAGTCGCGCATCTCAAGGCAGCTGCAGAATGGATTAATTATGTATTATGCTATTCCATGCCAAGGCATAATGGCTGATTAAATCACTAGATGCACTGCCCATTAATTTCTATGCTATCCGACTGTTGAAATGAAGTAGATGTTCTCATCCACTAGATGGCCGATTGAACATTTGAAGGGTTGTTTTGAATTAAGCACAAAGCTACACAATAGGCTATCTGTGCTCTGCCCACCATGGGTATCGAAACACTGTTTTTAGCGTTGTAAGTCCGCAGACATACCGCTGAGCCACTGGGGGGCACATATGAAGGGAAAAAAGGGGCGAGTTGTAAAAACGAGTCTTACTAAGAATCCTTTTGCAATGGAATATATGCTACAGAGTGATTTTCAAGATTCATTGTCGTCAGTTTTTTTGGGTTTTTTTAGCGTGACTGAACATGGCAACATGGGTTGTAACGACGTGGTGAGGCTCAAAATTGTTTTAATATAAATCTTACTGAATCCCTGTTTAAATAACAGGGATATTTCTTTGAAATTCTTAAAAAGAACTGTAATGCTAGCAGGCCCATATTGTTGGAAAATCTTTGTTTTCTACTCCGACATGCCTCACTCGTTTTACAAGCAGAAAAATGGAAAGCTATTTTTGTGAAAGTTGGAATTATGATCACTTTTTCCTGGAATTAATATGCGAATACATCTTTACTCATGTACATTTAAAGATTCATGTAGTCTGTGTTCTGCTGAACAGGACGTAGTCAGCTCTACCTTAAACTTCTGGTATGTTGCACACAAAATAAACACTTCACATTTGGTTATTATAAATAAGAATATTTAATTCCCTACGATGTGCAAAAGTAACAAATAATGATATTAGTCAATTTTAGTTCTCGTCTAATAGAAACGTATTTCCCCTTCTTTCAGCAACAAACATCGTACGCTTTGTGCGTCCTAGTACAAACAATGTGGATGAAGTGTGTCCGATATTTGTCTTTGAATGAGACGAGTTCCTATAATAAGCCTCACCTGCCAGGAACAAGATAACGTCTTCTTCTGTTACCTTATACTTTTACCAGAGATAACCCCGCTAAGGAACGTACAGCTAATAGGACAAAATATCCAACAAGAAATTTAATCAAAACCATCAAGCATGTTAGTCTACAAGTATTGGAATGAAAGACAGTCAGAAAACAAATTAACCGAAATGTTTTATTCAAGCTGATTTCGCTTATCAGGTGGTTGCAAGTCACCCTTGTTTCAAGTTTACTTTGGAAAAGTCTTTTTCCTTTTGTTGCTTTTATATCCCCGTGCATTCGTGATAGCGTTGTTATGAGTTATGTTAGTGACTTCATTCTCATCAAGAAATGTAGAAGTGATTACTCTGTTATAAGACAGGAGCTTATCATTCCTAAAATATTACATACAGAATGACAATTACAACTTAATGAAATGGCTAATTGGAAAAAAACTGATGAAGATTGTACGTATAAAAAGGATCGTTCGCACATTTCTCTTGTGATTTAACTTTTACCCTTTTGGTTGTATTTGTGGTAACCTGAAAGTTTAACGAGATTTACAGAAACCACAAAATAAATAATACATCATTATTGTGTGTGTGTTGTTGGTTTGTTACGCTAGGTCCAATAACATCTACAAGGTACAGAACAAAACAACGAAAGACGAGAACATTAGTTAATGCGAGAGCTCTTGTTGGCGTGAATATAGTTCTAACAGTCGTTTTACTACTGTTGAAGTAAGAAACGTTTGTTGGAATGAGGAGGGGTTAATCACATTTCACACGCCCCAATGATTACGTAGCAAGCTCGGAGATATATAAAACTCTAAAAATCGGGTTTCGATGCCCGTGGTGGGCATAGCACAGTTAGCTCAGTGTGTAGTTTTATGCTTAATTACAAGCAAGTCATTCACTGAAGCAATAGTTAGTATTTATCTCAGTTATTCAAATTTGTAAGATAATAACATGCAAAAATTATGCTTGCCGCACATAGAGCGGGATTAAAGACGTATTTTACGTATTCCAATTTATCACGAACGAGTCTCCGATTTATTGTTACGTCTTACGAGGTCAAATAGCTGGAAATTTTCATTTTAATATAGAAGTTAATTGAATGTATCAAATTTACGATATCTGCTAACGAGTTTGATGCACACAATTTTCTTTCTTAACACTAATATATATAAAATATATATTAGTTTGCATTATAAACAGCAATACAATTTATAACTTATTACAAATTTATATACATTAGTTTTACAAACTTATACACAGTATCGAGTCTTGTATGTGGTCCAAAATGGAATCTTTTATCGAAGGTTCACCGAGAGCGACGTAATTCCACGTTGATACACCTTACACCTCACTTGACGGGCATACTAGACAGCTATATTCTTATTTAGTCCACAGCTAAAGTTTTACAATGTCTTCATGGAAATACTAACGTTCGAAGTTAATTCACTGAAGTCTGACGGCTCGTAATGTTCAAAGTCTGTATTTTTCCCTACTAATAAGCATTTTTAACAATTATAGCTTCCGAGATTAATAGTATACTGACTGTAGCGACCCGACAATATTATACGGTCTCCCATGTTGCGATGGCTACCTTTGATACTCATTAAAAGAGATTCTCGAATATTCAGTTGGCCCAACAGTACTGGTATTTACATATACTCTTAAAAAAAAAAATAAACGCAAAAGGCAAAATATGAAACAAATTGTTAACAAGTTTATTACGGGTAATTCTGTATGACATGTGTGAAACTTTGCACATTCACTGCTGAACATCCAAAGTCTGCAAAGGCGAAGTCCACGCTCACTAGGTGAAGTTTAACGTCACTCAACGTCAATAACGAGTATGTCCCCCGTGAGCATCAATAACTGCTTGGCATCTCCTGCCCATGGAAGCGATGAGATGACGAATCACATCCTGTGGAATGGCTGTCCACTCAGCCTGCAAAGCTGCTGCAAGCTGAGGTAGAGACTGCGGTTGAGGTTGTCGCCGTCGCAGACGTCGGTCCAACTCGTCCCAAAGATTATCAATGGGGTTTAAATCTGGTGATCTGGAGGGCCAGGGAAGAACGTTGATGTTGTGGTGTCTCAAGAAGACAGTGGTGAGTCGGGCTGTGTGAGGACGGGCGTTGTCATGTTGAAAAACGTCGTTAACGTTCACCATTATGGGTTGCACATGGGCCCTAAGAATCTCGTAGACGGTTGCGTACGATCTGATCGGAAATCTTTCGCAGCCCTGGTATGGTTGAGGCAGTAGACGTCGCAGTGGTGGTCCCATCCCGAAGGTGACGCAACCGGATGTTGCAATCTTGTGCGGTCGTGGTCACACGAGGTCTGCCAGATCGTGGACGGTCACGAGTTGATCCGTGTTGTTGGTGACGATTCCATAGCCTTGTGATGGTGCTTGGGTGGACATTCACAGTTCTGGCATCATCTGATCGAGATTCGCCTGCTTCAAATCGACCAATGACGTTGTTGCGTTGTGCTTCAGTCAGTCTTGGCATAACTGTATTGCGCGTCGGTGGCTTAACACTGAGCTATGGAAACCGAGAACCCGTCACTTTTATAGGGATTTTGCACTTGCAGAACATGCAGATCTCTCAAACAAATTTATTGGACATGCATGCGTTTTGGCGAAAAATCCGATGTTTGCCTCTGTTTTCAAAGTGCACAACTTTTTATTGTCATTTTGGTCTGATAATCAGTGCCTTAACATGTGTAACATCACATACTCTGAGCTTGTAACGTTATTAGATATATTTCTCTTTAAAATAACAAAAATATCCCTTTTGCGTTTCTTGTTATGAAGAGTATATATTATATATACACACACACACACACACTCTCTTTTCTTACGCTCGATAATCTTTTACAAATATAGAGAACAAGCGGAACTTTCGAAATACACTTAACAAAAGTTAAATGCACTTCTAAATATATATTAAACTGAAACATTAAAATAAATGTATAATAGTAAATCCACTACCGGTGGAGATCAAATTTTGTAAGCGAGTTCTCAGAACTGAACTTCGTAAGTAATTCTAATATAGTTCAATACTACATATTAACTACAGATGTGAAATACATAAATACAAGCGACGGGTGAATAGCAAAATATCAAGTTTTATATTTATAATGAAGTAAAGATAACAAATGATTTTGTTAAACGGCTTAATAAATGTTTATGCATTAAGAAGTTATTATTTCGTAGTTTTTATAAGGTTATACGAAACGAATAAAATCGCTATTATCAAAGTGACACACCTGGAAACTTTTCTTTTTAACGAGATACCCAGTCTTTGGTTTCTCTCTCTCATTTGGGGGAAGGGAGTAATTGCACTCTGTTCTTCCCTTATTTTGGTCACATAAAATATAACCTGTCATATTCTCGAACGCTAGAAACATTAAACATGACTCGCACAATTAATAAGAATTTTAAAAAATAAAAATAACATTATTGTAGCTACACAATAATATAAATAAGTCAGTTGTTATGCTTAAACTTTCTGACAAACGAATGGTAACCTTACACCAGTTCTAAAAGCTCAGGAAGAAGTAGACATACTTTTTTTTTTTTTTCACAAGAATGTTTTTAATGAAGAGCATGTTTTATATTGGGTTGAGGAATAATTCGTGAGCGTTTTCTCAAGTTAAAAAATATATTCATAAATGAAACGCTTTCGCAAAATATTTCATGTCATTTGGTAGATAATTTTTTGCTCTAATAGATGGTGTGTTTGATTTTCATACGTCTTTAATTTTTGCTTTCATTTTCAGCTCATTAAATGGAATGTCAAGTGGACAAAATCGAACATTTTCGACACCATCTGCTTTTCGCATTTAATTTCTTACAATTTCGTTTAAAACAATGCATACTATATACCTAGGTATTACATGAAATAAAGTATCATAATAAATGTTTTGGGTGTAATGTGTTCATGCATTGAAGTATTGTATAGTCTTGCATGTAATGCTTAAATGAAATTATTTAAAAATGCTCACGAATTATTCCTCAACCTAATAATTAGTAACTATGTTCCATCTACAGTTACTAGTGTTTCTTGTATGGAGATGTGGGGGACACAATGGACATTTATGGCATGTCTTGTACTTGTTGCGTAGGAATGTTCTTAAACTTAAAACCTGATATGATAAACATATGATAATAAGTCTTGAAGGATTCTCGACTGGAGAATTTTAAATGCGAGTGCAGAATAGCAAATCTTTAGAAGGAATAAAAACGGACATGTTATAACAACCCAGGGGATACATTCAGGATGTGTCTTGAACACACACATATATATCCGATACCGACACGTTAATACTTTCGTTCGAAAATTTTTGTATCACAGTTTTATCTGGACCTGTTTTTAGATCCTTTCTGTAAATCTTGGAGGGTCAGGTTCTACTTATACCTCCTCCCTCCTGAATATTGCTAATTATTAGTAGTAGTTAGGCTTCAGTATTGTAACGAGTTTCGTTTGTTCTTTCTGGTACTCTAGTTTCCAGGGCCACGTTCGTCTTTTGCGAGATTTGTTAATATTAGATAATTTGGCTATGGACGATTAGTTTACTTTTTAACCTTCGGTAGTTTTGTTCTGTTGAGTTTGTATTATCGAGTTTATAATTAATTGGCGCGAGTGAAAGTTCCGCTCTCTCTCTCTTTTTGTCGGCACTTGGGTATAAAATACCCGGGAGGGCAGGTTGTTTTGACTTTATTCCACCTCCTTTGTATGCATATACAGCGTATAAATGTTCCTGGATGTGAAACTGTCCTTTTGTTGAATTTCGCGTAAAAGCTTCACGAGGGCCATATGTTAACAAGCAAATAGCAACTTTAAACCACTTTTAAAACATCAAGGGAAGAAAGTTATTGGTTTTGACAAAAATGCTTTTGATAAACAAGCTTCTTGATCATTGGTAACTTCATATCCTCTACAATTACTGGAGTACACGCATTTCTTGTGTGGAATAGTGAGGGCGCGGTTGACTCAACAAGTACTCCGCTGACAGTGATAAATAGATATAAACACATCTACTAAATCCTAAACTTCAGTAGGATAAACATTTGCAACACTTCCAGAGATCCAGAAGCTGGTGTATTGAAAACTCAAAATAGAAACAATCATCAATATCTTGCTGAAACGCAGAAAAATCCAGTGCCTTTGTACTCGAGCCCAAATCGCTTAGGCTCAGGAATATGAGGTTTGCTCGTTTGAATTTCGCGCAAAGCTACACCAGGGTTATCTGCGCACAGAAATGATAAATTTCAGAATGAGACTTAACATTTTTAGGAGACGTTAATGATGAATTTCAGTAGGATAAAATAAGTCCAACACTTCCGAGTCTTTAATTTAGTAATATTGCTGGTATTGTTTGTTTTTACAAATAGGTTAAATGTTTAATATTTTATCTTGTACCTTTTGCGAAAGAAGTTTGTTAAAATGAAAACCCGATATGAAAATAGATGGTAATAAGTTTTGAAGGACTCCCGACTGTAAAGATATAAAAAAGTGAATTCAGAATACTAAATATTTATAATTGAAAAAACAGCATGGATATGTTATGACAACTGCTAGCTCCATACCGGGTGGTCAGCACACACGTTTACGATACGCCAACGATAATAATTCCGTTCATGAAAACTTTCACACCAGTTTACTGAAAAGGCACACACACACACTTACCTCCTGGATTTGAAACAAACCATTATTTTCTGCGAACACAAACCGGAAACACGTCAAGAGATATCTCAAGTCCCCCCCCTCCCCATATAGTAAATACAGCAAGGAATGTTGACGTTGCCAAATTACTTCTGCAACTTCACAAACGCAGTAGCTGATGTCACACGACGATATGCCTTGTGGAATGTGAATATGGATTTAAACCGTTTACCTAAATTAGAATACCATTCACGTTTTTGATTAACTAGATTGACTTCTATTGTATTTCAAAAGGATCATGTCTATAACAGTGGGAGGAAGAATCTGAAGAGAAGGTTCATTCTTAGAATTATTTTTGTTATGATGTGAATACAGATTATGACAAGTAAAACACTCGTTCCTTCAAATACGTACAATAAGAAAAAGAGTACTTTTAGAGCAGGCCTTTCTTTCAAGTCAAGAACATAAATCAGTCAGTAGAAACTATAAACGAATTTTAATAGATCGACAATAATTATTTTTATAGAAAATAAAAAAAACTGTTTATTATATATGCGGCAGCTTTCCAACTAAATTATTGTGTAATGTGTTGCTCCCCTTTTGTCTGAGCGAACGTTGCCTATTAGTCGGCATGTATCATTGATTCAATGATTCATGGTTCACGTGCCGCTGCTACAAAAACAACGAAAGTAAACAAAAAAAAACAAAAAACTGAGCACCACACTTAACTCCTGACTGAGTTATAAAAAATGACTAAAATTCCGCTATTCAGTTAGAATAGGTGCCTTTCTTCTCGTCTATCAGTTAAGTTAGGAACAGCTATTGCATATTACCATTGTTTAGCTTTGCACGAGTATCCAAAACAAACAAATCCTCTTTTGTTACCGTGTGAAAAATGAACCTTTCTGTTTGTTCTTGTTGCAGTGTATACTGTGCAATATTTCTCTTTTTGTGGTTATGGACATTTAGTAGGTACTATACGAGCTCAAGTCGATAGCTTGATTAGTAGAAGTTACGGTTAATAGAAGTCGCAAAATAAAATACACGGTTGTGATCTTGTAAGTCTTGGGTGTAACGTGAAGGTTCTCACGTGGCAACATAAAACGAATATTTTAAAAGCCTGAAGGAAATTAATGTTCTACGAATAAAAATAAACTCTATTAAGAATACAAATGTCCATGCAGTATTATTTTTAATTAGTAAATTAAGATGGTTACTGTCAATCGGTAAGTAGTAATTGCCACTGTCTAGTGGAAACCTACAATTAACGCGTTCTATCAGTGATTAGATGTTATTGGTTAGTTCTATTGTACGAAAGCAACATTTAAAACTAAAAGTTCGGAGAATGGGGAAAGAAAGAAACTATTATAAATGTACAAAAATCTCATTATGACAACCTTGTAACTCAGTATTAGAGATTTCTTAGTGACACATTCACATAGTCTCCAAAATTTTCTGAGAAGTGGGTTCCTTGTCAAGTTTTGATACAGCATTTAATTCCTATTTCTTGGACAGGTCTTCAATTGTTACAGTTCAGAAGCTCTTTGAATGCTATCCTTCGTAACAACATTTTAAAACTTTTTATTAATTCGTAATCTGTCTTTATTACAGTCCATCATAGTGTCAGTTTTTAATTGTTACCCTGCCCTTAGTCCCCCGTAGTACTGGTCTTTATACACTAACACTTTCATTACTTCTGTTAATTGCCAGCCTTGAATTCCTAACGAATAACACAAACTATCTGTAGTAAAGTCCACTAATGTGCTTTCGTTCTTAAGAAAAGTATAAAGAAGTACTTTGTGCAATTTCCTCGTCTTGATTCAAGAGATACTTTATAGTGCAATATACGTGCACTGTATGGCAAACGGTATCCGTTTGGAGCCCCACCCAAGTAGTCTGTGAGCACGTGAGAATATATAGAACATGTACATACACAGATATAGGTATACTCCAACAGGTGTGTGACGCAGCTTTTCTATCTTGCACAGCAATAACAAAACACAAAAAGGACACTTACCTATATTAACTATCTTAATTCCTTCGTTATTTTGAAGAAACATGAGGGACAACGACACATTTTCCAGCTTTTGGGACCTAAAATTTGGTCGCTTGTTGTACCTGGGCAGTTTTTTTCCAGACAGTACTTCGACTAAGGCTATCAGCCGTAGCCCATCGGACAAATCAGTTTCTAAGTTCCCGATAGTTTTATTGACGGGTTTGAGATGTTCATTAGCCCACCTGGTAAATGTGTTTTGTTGAATTCTTTTCCAGACGGCATCTTCAGCCAGCTCACGTTCCATTTCGTCCTCTTCCTGTCCGGTAACACCAGCTTGTGTGTATGAGATTTTTGGCTCTTTTGAATTCATTGGTCTGATTCGACGCTATCGCCACCTAGAGAGAATTACACAAATCACGTTGACAACTATTCAAGAAAGTTATATATGAAAGCAACATACAACCTCTTAATTTCTACGGTTATTTAAACTCGAAGACAATAGTACGAATTTTCACTGATAATCCACTGTACAGCATTCTAAATTGAAATAAAAATTTTCGTAACTGTGAGGCAAAAATATAAACAAGTATTGTAATAAAGCAAAAGATGTGTAACATGCTTAGTATATTTTAAACAAAAATGGGATTCAAAATGCAACAACGAAGGTCCTTCTATAATATCTTCAATGTTTTTTATTTTTTATTATTTTACAGATATTCCGTCTTACCCTAGAGCTTAAACTTTTAATTCTCAAAGATTTTTGTTTAATCTTACTTAACTGTAACTCTGGTCTTTTCCGTTACACTTAAACACCCGACGTAATAAAAACATTCACTTGCCTGAATAGTTACTGCCTACCATTGGACATTTGTATTATCGAAAAGATGTTTCTAATTTATGGAACTAAACCAAAGTAATGAAAGAAGTCGTTGTGTTCGCGTCTTCTCTTAATTAATGTCATAAAACAACAGAGAGGGTTCTTTCGTTAATTAATTCTACATCATTACATTTAATTAGTGTCATACAACACTCGCTTATTTCCAAGCATATCGTATTATAACTTTTGTTTTATAATTACGTTTCTGTTTAAAATGGTTAACAACGTGACTGTAGCGCTATGTGGAGAAGAACTATAAACGAAATCTGAATATCTGTTTAATTAAAGATGCTTTCATTGAGGTTATATTGTAGTGAATCACCAGCTTTCCTCTCGAGCGTTTAGTGTTTTTTATAAGATAACGGAATACAACATACTCTCCGCAACAAAACATAATACACCACCGATAAGTGAATACAGCTTACCATCCTTAACAGAGTAAAATGTATCATCCAGATGTGTATGAAACCTGCCACCCACAACAGAACATGTCCTCGATAAATGAATACAACATACCACCTTTAATAGAATGTAACATACAATCCAGAACTAAAGAAAGCTTATTACCTAATGCTAAAAACAACATAAAATTCATAAATGAATATAATATACACTACAGAAGAAAATATATTTCTCATAAAAATACCCATAACTGAATACAAGATACTTCCCATGACAGAACACATTGCCCATAAATAATTCAACACCCATTATTGAATACACCGTAATACCCGTAAATGTAAGAACTAACCTGTTCATGGGTAAAATCCGTAAATAACTGCTTCTCTTATTCAAATCTAAACTATAACACCAGTTGATCATACAGCACCTAGACTTGTTAATTGGATCAGATTGATTATTCAGGGGAGGATCGACTCAGGCTATAAAGTAGGATAAGAATATCTACAGCAAAGGTAGGAACGACAATTATCGAAATTATACCACATACGTACTACAGTCAAAGGTAGGAATAAAAGTGAAATAGATAGCCAAGATGGATTCTACAGGTGAAGGTAGGGAAGCTGGTTAGAAAGATTGGCCGGGTGGACTTTACAAACGAAGGTAGGGATACTAGCTCTGAAGATAGGCCAGGTGGACTCTACAGTCGAGGGAAATAATGCTAGTTGTTGTAGTGGAGCTTTAGGTAAGGTGGTTTGTTGTTTATGAATTTCGCGCAAAGCTACTTGAGGGCTATCTGCGCTAGCCTTCCCTAATTTAGCAATGTAAGACTGTAGGGAAGGCAGCTAGTCGTCACCACCCACCGCCAACTCTTGGGCTACTCTTTTATTAACGAATAGCGGGATTGACCGTCACATTATAACGCCCCCACGGCTAAAAGGGCGAGCATGTTTGGCGCGACGGGGATGCGAACCCACGACCCTCAAATTACGGGTAGCACGCCCTAACCCACCTGGCCATACCGGGCCAGGCAGGGTGTACTTAGTTCGTTTGAAAACTTTAATGGATTGCAAGTGCTCATTAAAAGAAAATAAACCGAAGTTTCTGCTTCTATACCGAGACTCAGGAATGCTAGTTATAAATATGAAATAGATGTACTTTACATCTATTAAAAATAGATCACAAGTGTGAGTATGAATATTAGCATAAAGATAGGTTAAATGGAATAGAGACATAAGTAGAAATGGTAGTTACAAAATTGAACGATATGGACGAGGGTAAAATCAGTAGAGACAAAGATAAGTTATATGGACTTTACACGTAATGATCAGCGAATAGCTATAAAGACAAAGTACCCACTTTTCTCCCCTACCATCTGAAAGTTAAGTTATATACACATATTTCTGTTTTACGCAGCAAACGTTTCAGTGAAAAAAGATGAATGTTAAAAGGTATAGATGCATTTGATAAATAACCTTTTTAAGATAGTTATGAATCAACTTAGAATTCTTTAAACTGTACTTTGTAATTGATAGGGCGTTGAACACCCACACGCGATTGTTAACGCATGACGTCACATGATCAGCAGGCAGTTCGTGAGAAGCAATGTCATCAAATCTCTTAGAAATTTAAACTTAAAGTTTAGGAGCATCAACAAATTGAGACATACATCGTTAGAAGGAGTGACTAATAATTTCCAATAGATTATTTTTTATTCTCTGTTAGTAAATAAAGTTTGATTTCAATATTTAATTCAAACGCTTAAGGTACTTTAGGCATGGAATTCCTTGAACTGAGAAATATTGAGTTCTGTGAAAAGTGTTATAGCGGAAACATTTTAAATGATGTAAACGGTGGAGCAAATGACTTTAGAACCACTAGCTTAGAAACAACTATTTCTCTTCCTCCTCCAAACTACTTGCAATCTTCCATGTTTAACACAGTAAATTTCGCCCTCTAGCGATAAGTTTGTTTCTTAACTTACATTTTGTCTAAAGTCATTTGCTCCACCGTTTACATCATTTAAAATGTTTCCGCTACAACACTTTTTACAGAACTCAATATTTCTCAGATCAACGAATTCCATGCCTAAAAGTAATTTAAGCGTTTGAATTAAATATTGAAATCATTATAACTCATTCTAGTACGAGTAACCGACTCTGCCCCATATCATGTTGAAATACTGATGTCTGTCTGTTTGTAGTTAAGCACAAAGAAATAAAAAGGTTTCTAGCGTCTTAAATCCACAGTCATACAGCATACTGATGTCAAAATTAATACTCTTTGTAATGTTTCAAACTTAGGTTCTCCTAAATAATTAATGGCTATTAATTATTAATTTCTTACATGAATAATAAAAAAAGAGAATATTAGTATTGTTAGGTGAAATATGTACTTGTAAAATAAAGTTTGTGGCTAAGTGTTTGTAATGGTTAACGTGTCAGGCTGCAGATATGAAAAATCAAAATTTAGAACCTACTGTCCCACTAAAAAATACGCAGCGTTTTAAATGGGATAATTTTTAGGGTTACAAGTCTCAGGACTCATCGCTGAGCCAGTGAGGAGTACTAGTCCAGATTATAGTGAAGCTAAATTTCTTTTTCTAGTCATTATATGCAGTTCGTACTCACCAAGTGTGTTAAGGCGTACGACTCGTAATCTGAGGGTCGCGGGTTCGCATCCCCGTCGCGCCAAACTATGCTCGCCTTTTCAGCCGTGGGGGCGTTATAATGTTACAGTCAATCCCACTATTCGTTGGTAAAAGAGTAGCCCAAGAGTTGGCGGTGGGTGGTGATGACTAGCTGCCTTCCCTCTAGTCTTACACTGCTAAATTAGGGACGGCTAGCACAGATAGGCCTCGAGTAGCTTTGTGCAAAATTCAAAACAAACAAACAAACAAACAGTTCGTACTCACACTTATACTTTTAATTTTTAAACTTAACAGGAAAATTACAGCAAGACTCAGGACTACACTCGACGAAAAACGGAAACAAGGCTTAGCGAATTACACATGACACAAATATTCCCACACACACACAGAAAAAAAAAACGCTTCTATTCCTGCAACCAAACATACACAGCAATATGTTCTTTTGATTTCTCACTATAAAGTTTGTCTACAGACCTAGAAGGTGCAACTTGCACGAGTGTAAACGAGTCAAAGTTTTCCAGACCAGTGATATTATACGAAATTGGTTTACTTACAGTACTAAAGACTGCGTTACTACATAGTCTGGAAGTAATGGATGAATTTTAACAGAACATTATCTATAGATTAGCCTGAAATGGATAAAACAGAATATACATACCTGGAATTCAGAGATAAATTATTTTATTCTTGTAATACTATTTTTCAAATACATGAATATTATAGGGTTTGGGAAGATAACTTTAGGAAATATGTTGTACTTATCACTTGGAACTGTATATTGATCATTTGATTTTTATTTCCCTTTCTTTCATTTCTTCTTTCACAAGGAGCAAGTTGTTTTAGAACGGCTATATCTTAAACACTAAAAAATTAAACCGGCGTTCAAGGAGGGTGGTAGAAGGCTAGAGTGTACCTGATCTACTCGATTCATTTGACCAAAAGAACGATCAGAGACACTCGTTTCTCATTTCTGGGTTTTATTTTCACTTCATTTGTGAGGCATGTATTTAATAAACTGTGTATACTTATCGCTATACAAACCCTCTTACTAGGGTGCATTTTACCATCACTGCACTGAAATGCGTAATCTATTTGTTTATTCTATACTTTCGTGTTTGTTTTTTTATTTTCACCTAGTTGTCACATACACTATGGAGTATGTTTTAAATATAACATTGTTAATAGTTTTAGTTGAGAAAATTGCTGTTGTTATGAATACTAATGTTGATGTTGTTTGTTTAAAAATGCTAATGAACAATATAAAAACGTTTGAAACACCAAACAGGTGAAAAAATGAACAATAAACGTGAGATGCTAGATACGACACGCGCACAGCATTGTGGTAATTTTAAATTACGACGTTAGACCTGTGAATGCCACTTGGTGAAACAGGTTATGCAAAATAGAAAGATTAAAACATAAGTCACGACTTTATATGAATTGTGACATATAATTTGGTTATGAGCTCGCATCAAACTGCGTGTACAGACATGCTTCATTACGTAATTAAAATCACAGTCATGGCGTACTTTTAATGCTACAGATAATTCCGAACCGTAAACACTTATAAATTAAAATTAAATAATGCACTAGTCTTTACTCACTTGTTATTTTCCTCCTGCCACCTAGTGATAAGAACTAGAAGTGCTTCTTACCGGTTGTAAAACGCTTCACTCGTAGTCTCTAGGGTAAAAGTGACGAGATGAGATAAAGTAGTGAACATATTAATAAACAACACACGTATCAGACTGTAAGATTAGTGTTACGGAAGTTACGTCACCTCTTCCTGTGACGTGCTTGTGGTCGAACGTCGAGACGGAGAATACCAAATACAGTCAGGACTGGTGGACTAACCAGGATTTGTTTATTTTCGAAAATATTTCGTCAACAGTTTAGTAAACAGTTAGCAGCTTGAATTCTTTTAGAATGATATTTTTAAAGAACTAAACTTTAGAATTCACATTTATTGTGTTTCTTTACTGCTTTTATTTTGTTATTCAAGTTAGAAAACAAGAGGAAATCATCAATAGCCGTGGCATTTGGAATTCTTTAAGACAGAATTAGCGTAAGTTAATGTAAGAGAACAGGGGCGTGGTCAAATTTATCAGTCAAAAGGGTTTGACCTTACGAATCGAAAATTGTAATTAGATGTCAAACTGGTCAAGAGATGGCGGAATAAGAGATAAACGTTTGTAGTTAAAAAGCAAAACACACAGCTGTTCTATGAGCAGCTTACCCGCAGCTAAGAAACAACAACAAAAAAGGTTAGGGTCGTTTTATGAGCCCCTTTGCCGCGGCTAAAAACAATCATATTCTATTCAATACCTTGGCATTTAGAGATTGACCTATACATTAATTTTATCATTACAGTCTACGAAAATCTTATGATAACGCTTAGATAAACATGCCAAAAGAAAAATGAGTATATATATATATATATATTTCATTTCTGAAAGTTGTAACATTGATATGTATCTGACCTTTTGTTTTTAACAATGACAATATTCAACGTACAATTTTTCTATTTGCTTCTCATTATAATTGGTATGACTTTTGTTAAGCGCATACCAGCAATATAGGCTATTTTTACCCTGGTAACCGTAGATATCGAAGCTTCAATTTTAACGTTGTAAGCCATGAAATTTACATTGTTCTACTGGAGAGCTCCCTTATCAAAATGTTAGGTGTTCTTTTGACTTTTTCCTACCTTAATATTATTAGTGGACAAAGTTCAACTTTCTTTACCTTTAGCAGACAGTTTGGGGTCGAAAATAATTAAGTTGTGTCCATTTTCTTTGTAAATAAGAGAACACTTTACACACAAATGCCTGCTATGGGAGTAAAGATCATTTCTGATCTGACGTAATTATGGTGAACGTGAACAACACAGAGCAAAACTGAGCGGTTGTGGTTTTGAATACAGAATTCTTTTTAGCTGATTTATTTTTTACCATAATTGGTTGTTTTCTTTTTCAACAGCATTATAAGCACATTTATCTTCACACCCAATTCTAACCTTTTAACACCAGTAAAAACAGTTAAACACAGCAACAGTTTTCTAAGGATCGTTGTGTTTCTGGAGTATTATTGTTGTAGCTTTTTTTTTAAATATTTCAATCCCCCGCTGGTACAGCGGGAAGTCTCCAAATTTACAAAGCTAAAATCAGGGGTTGGATTTTCCTCGGTGGCCTCAGCAGATAGCCCGATGTGGTATTGCTATAAGAAAACACACGCCCGAATATTTTATTTTTCTTTAGCGGAAAGGAAATTATCGTAACGAGTTGAGCGTGTCTTTTGTGTCTAGAACTATCTCCAAAGTTTATAAAGCGGTTTAAACCATATATAAAAAATAAGTTAAATATCATATACATACTGTCGACAAAATATTTCTAGATTAGCTAAACTCCTTAATTGTTCAGAACTATTTGTTAAATTTCTTACTTTACAAAACGTATTATTATTATTTTGTTAAATGACATGCGTATTTCTATTTATTTAGTCAAATCACAAGCTCAGTATTCATTAAATGGAAATAATTGATTAACTGCTTGACAGTAGTAGTGACGTCAAGGGGAGACGAGCAATACATAGAACTACACTAAATGTTTGTCCGCTTCCCCAGTCACTTCAACAAAAGTTCATACTAAAAATTAGAGCTCATAGGGAGATAGTATACAAACATATATACCACATTTTTGTCGTAAGGCGACAACTGTGGACCAGAAAAACAAAACACCTAAAGAAACATTACACTCCCATGTCTGATTAGTCGTGTTTCCTTTTCAGCCAATAAGAGCAAGAAATGAGAATATTTAAAAGCTTTTCGTAAGTAGTGCACTAAAACAAGAATAGAAATTCACGAAACATTCCGCAGCAAAAATAATCTTAAGTTAGGGCTTTCCAGTTTATTTCACACGACTTTCCTCTCAACAAGTTGAAATACGATAAAAAAACACTTTGTCCCTGAAAACATCCGTTGAACCTCCCTTGTCATGGTCTTACAGTAGTCTAATTCTCGTTGTATTCTACTCAAATCGTTTCTCAGACATTCAAGAAAGTTTTACTCGATATATATACAGTTTACACCTTCCAAACATTGTCAAAATTTTCTCTGGCGAAACAATACGAGCGTCTAATTCAGTAAGCTCTGCAATAGCATATTTTAATGTTCTCTGTCACCCGCAAGTACGGGTGCATTTGTTTAGCATTCCCTTTCTTTTCTCATATTTTAATATTTTTAGACAGATACTTGAAGTTTACTAAATTCACTGTTTTGTATTTCAAATTTTAGGTGATTATTTAATTATCACTGAGCAGCATCAATTTCAAAATTTAACAAAAAAGAAAAAAGAAGAGAGAATAAAACATGCTATTTCATTTTATATTTAAATATGGTCTAGTTACTCTAGTGTGTCTTACAAGCTTAAATTACAAGCATACTTATAAAATTATCGCTTGTAAAAATTAAACAAGAGAGGCGAAACAATATCAGTTTATGAAAAGTTTGGTAAACATACTGTACGATGGTTTTATTACGTCACTGTGCCAACAGTAACACCTTTGTGCAGACTGCAAAGGAATTTTCCCCTTAGTATTTGCGTGAGTGGGATACAAACACAAGAGTCACGCGTCAGTGCTACTTAGGAAGCTTCGTATTTACTTTTCCTTCAATGTTATGACTTTGCTGCTTTACTGCTAGAGAATAACCATTTTCTGGAGGCACAATTGTTCCTGCTCTAGCGGCTTGTGGAGTAAATAGCATAAAAAATGCAAGCGTCGACATTTACTTTTTTGGTCGCACCTTTCCTAGAGCTATGTATCTTGGTAGTGTTGATAGCCATATTCCAATGATGAAGTAAAACAATAATAAAGAAAATATATTTCATATATATATATATATTTCATGGAGAATGGAATGCGAACTTTTTTTATGGCTGAATGAAACCGGCTTAACTATAGAAGGTCAGAAATGGAAATAATTTTAGAGTATCTTTTATTTCTATTACATACCAAGTAAGAACAAGCGAGCCACATGATATTCAGCTAATAACTAATACCAATATTTCAAATTGAAAAATAGGTAGGTATGCGCGTGCCAAAAGCACTTGGCTGCTACGAACATCAGGAAATATGCTTTTGAAGAGGAAAAACCCCCCAAAAATTTACCCTTGAATATGCAGATCTCTAAAATATCGGGTAAACACAGAAACCACGTGACATTCACCTATAGGCCGGTAGGAAAGGGCAGCTAAAAACGGAGAAATGCATCGTTGAATTTACAATTTTGAATTAAACAGCCGAACTGGTAACTACAGTTATATCATTTATAACATTTTACAGCAAATAGTTATTCATTAGTTAGTCAGGTCGCGTTTTTTGTTCAAGTTGGGGAATGACGGTAAGTAATACACACGGAACAGCCGTGTATCAATCATTATTAGTTACGTTAATTGCTTAAGTTAATTCCAAGCGACGCTGAACTCTTTATAATTACTAGAATTTCATAAAATTTAGCAAATTTGTTCTAAAAAGTTGACAATGAATAATAACCGTTCACCCCTATGATTCTTTTAAAAACTTGAGGTAATAAATGCTAACCTAGTTTGCTTGGCCTGACCAGTAATCGTGTGCCTGTAAGTGCTTTCACCCTATAGTTTTGCTACTCCAAATAATCTGTCTTTAATCCGAATGACAAAAACCTAAAAACGGTCCATTGTTACTCTAAGGTGAAGAAGTAATAAAATTTCAAGCTGATGGCTTACGTAACGTTTTGCGTAGGCGTGTGAAAAATATCTGGTCAGAATCGAATGTTTTTTCTTGAATAACTCTGTACAAGTGGTACCAAATTTCATACCTAATTTGAGGTTGTAAAGATCTATCAGTGTAACAAATTTGTGAGAAAAAAAAATCCATAAAAACTAAGTATGTGTTTCTATCAAATAAAGTTTTTGTATTTCCGGTACGAATAAAAAAAATCTCATCAAACTTGGAGATTTTACATTTCGTATATTTCTTAATGCATTGCCTTGAAATTTTAGTACGTGAAGTAAATATACAGTAGAAAATATCCACTGAAAATATATTTTAGTTTGGATTATTATAGCCCAAACATGCTCGCCCTTTCAGTCGTGGGGGCATTATAATGTTTCGGTCTATCCCACTATTCGTTGGTAAAATAGTAGCCCAAGAGTTGGCAGTGGGTGGTGATGACTAGCTCCTTCCCTCTAGTCTTAACACTGCTAAATTAGGGACGGCTAGCGCAGATAGCCCTCGAGTAGCTTTGCGCGAAATTCTAAACAAACAAAAACAATTATAGCCCAAGCTACAGACGAAAAGTGGAAAATTGTTAAACTTTCACTCTTGTTAATAACATAATATCCTGCAGGTTGTTTTGATTGCTCAACATACTACCGTGTGTATTGATGATTTAAGATGTTTTAAAATTTAAGTTCAGGATTTCAGTTAACACTAGATTTTTCTACGTTTTAAACCTTATCATAAAATTGTGTACGAACATACAACAACTGAAAATAGAAATAAAATCAATACCAAAATTATAATTTTAAACAAACAAAAACATCTTAAATATAAAAACAGACCATGTGAAACACTTTCACTGTCAAATAATAGAAGCAATATCAATTGCATGTTACAGAAAAGAAAACGTACCCCATTTCCTGGCGTCGAAAGCGCACACTTATTTTGATTAGCTAAATTTTGAAAAAACAAGAAGATAAACATAAGAATAGGGCCGCAGCACTTCCATCAATCTTACCAAGATGTTTCATGGATCGCTTAGTGACTTACGGTACGTAGAATCTATTGCCCACTTCTCGTTTTTTGTGAGCTATATGATTATTATATCTACTTTTGAAAGTGTATACCCTGTATTACTACTGGAATATCTGTACTATTACCAGTAATAACGTTATTCTAATCCTGAGGAGTTAAAAAGAGTGTCAATATTACAGAACCATATGTACGGTGACCTGTTTTTGTTTATTTACTTGACATTTAATACGAAGTAACTTACGCATTTCACTCTGGGTCATATAGAAGGGCTTGGATTACTGTCTAGTATCGAAACGCTTCCTCTAGGTTTAGGCCTATGAGCAATGTAACCTTTGGCTGAGAAGACGCAAGGTAAAATTTGGAGACTTATTTTAGGGGAAAAATAGCGTCTTTGACACTGGGAAATACCTTTTGTTTGTTTGTTTGTTTGTTTGTTTTGGAATTTCGCACAAAGCTACTCGAGGGCTATCTGTGCTAGCCGTCCCTAATTTAGTAGTGTAAGACTAGAGGGAAGGCAGCTAGACATCACCATCCACCGCCAACTCTTGGGCTACTCTTTTACCAACGAATAGTGGGATTGACCGTCACATAATAACGCCCCCACGGCTGAAAGGGCGAGCATGTTTGGTGTGACCGGGATTCGAATTTGCGACCCTCGGATTACGAGTCGAATGCCTTAACACGCTTGACCATGCCGGGCCCCGCGCACAAAGCTACACGAGCCGCCCCTAATTTAGCAGTGTAAAACTAGAGGGAAGTCAGCTAGTCATCACCATCCACCGCCAACTCCTTGACTACTCTTTTACCAACGAATAATCAGATTGACAGTAACATTATAACACTCCCACAGCTGAAAGGGTGAATATGTTTGGTGTGGCGAGGATTCAAACTTCGGCTTTAAGATTATGAGACGAGCGCCTTAACCACCTGGCCATGCTGGGCCTGTTGTAGTTGAAAAGTATAAGTTATCTCGGAAATTTAAAAGAAGTTTTTACTTCAAACAGTTTTGAATGTGATGTAATTAGAATATATTGTAATTTATCTTGGTAACCATTAGAACATTTAACTTAAACATTTATGAATGCACAGTAGTTGTAGTATTTATATATATATATATGTTCGAAAATTTAATACAGAAAGTGCACCATCATTTCTGTCTTTGTAGAAGGCTTTAATGACTGAAATATGTAGTAGGACGTGTATAAAAATGTTCAGACAAATAAAAGAAAGTAACCCAACTCCACTTTTTCAAT
This sequence comes from Tachypleus tridentatus, assembly GCF_004210375.1. Lineage (NCBI taxonomy): Eukaryota > Metazoa > Arthropoda > Merostomata > Xiphosura > Limulidae > Tachypleus > Tachypleus tridentatus. Next base: position 13,046,331 of record NC_134829.1, on the reverse strand, counting down.
CATTAATCAAATAAACCCTTATGGAAATGGATGTGTCAAAGGGGCACATTAGGCATATAATGGTTTACGAGTTTAAAAAAGACAATAGTGCAGCAGAAACTACATGAAACATTCAAGGTGTTTATGGTGCAGCGTCTTTCAATGGAAGAAAATGTCGAAGGTGGTTTCAGAAGTTCAGATCAGGTGACTACAGCTTAAGTGATGCACCACGTTTAGGTCGTCCTGTTGAGTTTAATGATAATTTGCTTATTGCTACACTTGATGAAGATTGTGTTGTAACAATTGAAAAACGAGCACAGAAGCTTAATTCAACCTATTTAACAGTTCACCGTCATCCGCAACAGCTAAGAAAGGTATCAAAACTTGGAAAATGGGCCCTCCATGATTTGACAGAAGCCAACCTTAGAGCAAGAGTGGACATTTGCATTTTTCTGCATTCTAGTGAACGTAACTCACCTTTTTTGGACAGATTAGTGACTGGAGATAGATAAATTATAAAAATGTTAGGCGCCGCAGACAATGGGTCAATGCAGGTAAACTGGCTAAAGCACAACCCAAAATGGACCTCTACCCTAGGAAAACCTTATTAAGCGTTTGGTGGGAGTTGTTGCCACTCAAGCAACGATTACATTAGACTCCATTGTTAAGTTCTGACGGTCCTTTAGTTAGGGTTGTTGTTGTCCTTATTTTAGGTTATCAGTGCACCTAAGAATAAGACAGTGTAACGTTATAAGAAGAAATTTGGTGCTGTGATCACAAGATCTATTTTTGAAAAGTTTTCTTTTTTCTGGACGAGTGTTTTTAAGGTTATTATTACCGAATGCGAAAATAGCATTTTCCACCAGAAGAAGAACTTATGACCAAGAGGAATAGTCCATAACCAAGGATATATGGTTGTTTCATAGATCTCTGAAAAGTCCTTTTCCGAATGTTGTGAAGGCCCGTTTCTACAATACTGCTGCAGGTGTAAACTGAGGAAGGAGAAATATTACAGCCTGAGACTTTCTGAGCTGTTGATCTATGAAAATAATTCTTTTTACATGGGAATCACGATAGACTAAGGTGTAGTTTGGCGAGCCTGAAATGAAATAAGACAATGTTTATAAGACTCTCAGATATTAACTGACCAGGGTAGCCCAACCTCAGCTCTGATTGATGCCACCTGGGACATGTCCAGTATGTTTTGTAAGTAAGCATTAAATGTAAAAAGTGGATATTTATGGGACATAACGAGTCTCTCTATGACGGGAAGAATGGTGCCAATGCGATCATGACTTATGGAGAAAGCTGGGGTTGTGATTTAACCATGGACGAGCAATCCTCTGCAATTTTTTCATTCTGTGACCCAGTGGCATGAACCTGTCATTCGTAGAAACGTAGGGGTCCCTAAGCAAATCTACTACACCATACCTTAAATGTTTAAGGGGTCTTAACATGGGGTTAGTCGAGATACAATGAGAGAAAAACTGCTATCACAACCTCAGGTCCCTGTGAATAATATTAAGCACATTTCCCCCCCCCCGGATTTTTTTAAGTGCGTAGACCATTTCATGAGACATTTCAAGCAGTTAATTGCTTTAAATGGCTTGATTCATGGTTAAGCGGTGCAATGCCTTATGAGTTTGGACAGTTCACTGCTTGATTCGGACAAGCACTTTATCGAGAAACAATTTTATGAGTTAGGCTAAGTTTTGCATCGGGTCTTGGCTTGATGGGAAACAGAGTTATTCGTGGTCCCGTCAAACTGATAACTTGTGCCACTTACACTTGAAAATAAAGCCATCTTTTGTGGCAGATGGCGAAGATATCTTTGTTGATATGTTTGTCGGCGGACTTATAATAGAGGTGATTGAGAGAAATTCTCAACCTTACAGAAGCAGTATTTGATGTGACTTGGTAGTTATCTACGATTTTGGTACTGGAACCTAAAGTATGGATCTATTGTGGAAATTTTCAGTTTTGCCAGTGCATAGGTAACCTGTATTTCTATGGGAAGTCAATCAGATTAAGCTGAAAACAATGGACTGTTGGAGCGTAACTTGATCAAATAATACAGTATTTACAAATATACGTCTTCTGTTTTCCATTTCGCGGGTGGATGTGGCACTGAAAGGCCATCTTCATGAGAGCAGCAGCTTCATTGCTGAAGCAATATCGGGATATTTAATTCATTGTTTAGTTTGCCTAGATATCCAGAAATATTAGTTATGCAAAAATAACAGTCAGTTGGATGTTCTTTGAGCTCACATCATATCCTGAACACTGCATATGACATACGTGCTCTCTTCTTATTCAGTCACTGTGTCAAACCAGATGTGCAAGCTGTACAAAGGACATGCGGAGCCCAATATTTTTCTTAGTCATCAATTATACATCCAGAATAGTAGTAGTTAGCTAACTTTATCTTGTGTGTGATGCCTTTTTGTTGTTGTTGTTTTTTTTTTCTCCTGAAGTTACAATATATTTTCTATAAACGTAGAAGAAACTGTTTGGGTGCTTTTGAACTTTCGGACATTACTTGAACTGTAGGCAGCTAGAATTTCTCAATTTTTTGCAGTATTTGATGATATCGCGGGTATGATGTGAGGAAGAAGACTGAACTTTGTTTTGACTGTGTATGAAGCGAGGCGAAGTGATCAACTGAGAAGCAAATGACTCTGTTTCTTTTATATTCAGCCGAGGGACTTCTCAAATGTTCTAGCAAACTGAGCAAATAAGAGCAGGTGAGAATGGGAATGAAGCAAAAGTGGTGCAATTCGCTACAGTGTGTCGAAAACAAATAGCGCATATGAATAATATATTTGGAATTGTACACCAATACAATACAGACAATGTTTAAAGTTAGCAAAATGTATTCCTATTACCAATTAAACCGTCTAACTAAAGTCAGTTTTCCAGTATAAATATATTGTACTGAGATGAATGCGTGGTATTTCACATAGTGCTGATAAAGTACTGTGATATTACAACAACTCAAAATCTAGAGACAATGGAGAAATTCTAACAACATTTTAAAAATCAGAACTATGAAATTACCCAGAATCACTTGAGTTTTCTCCAGTAGTAAGCTTCATGTTGTCCAGTGTAGTTAATCATTGACAATATAGCACAAGTTTGTTCTGTAAATTTATGTTAACACGCAATTGTATAGATGTGAATATGAGTAATATACTTCTAACAATCTAATACCCTCCTTCTCACTACTGCCTAATCGCATAAATCTGTTCTATTTATACAATTTAGGTCTGTTTTTTAGTGTAAATATAACATTGTTTGTTTTGGAATTTCGCACAAAGCTACTCGAGGGCTATCTGTGCTAGCCGTCCCTAATTTAACAGTGTAAGACGAGAGGGAAGGCAGCTAGTCGTCACCACCCCCCGCCAACTCTTGGGCTACTCTTTTACCAACGAATAGTGGGATTGACCGTAACATTATAACGCCCCCATAGCTGAAAGGGCGAGCATGTTTGGCGCGACGCGGATGCGAACCCACGACCCTCAGATTACGAGTCGCACGCCTTAACACGCTTGGCCATACCGGGCCGTAAATATAACAAATTATCATCTACTGTGTACTAGAATACAACTTATTCATATTTACTTTATTTGAATAATATATCTTATTTAATTGAATCAAGTTAAATAGAATGAAAACATAAAATACAGTACACTTGACAACAAAAAACAGTAACCATCCGAAACTGAAAGCTAAAAATATGATGGCGTGGTGTAAACAACACCACGGACATATTACCCTTCTGTGTTTGTTTGTTTTGGAATTTCGCACAAAGCTACTCGAGGGCTATCTGTGCTAGCCGTCCATAATTTAGCAGTGTAAGACTAGAGGGAAGGCAGCTAGTCAGCACCACCCACCGCCAACTCTTGGGCTACTCTTTTACCAACGAATAGTGGGATTGACCGTCACATTATAACGCCCCCCACGGCTGGGAGGGCAAGCATGTTTGGCGCGACCGGGATTCGAATTCGCGACCCTCGGATTACGAGTAGCACGCTTTAACACGCTTGGCCATGCCGGGCCTCCCTTCTGTGAAAGTGATGCAATATACATGAAAAAAAAGTAGAACAATACGGAATTTTTGACACAGGCTAATCATTGCATTATTTTCAGCTTTAGGTTTTGGACACGAGTGCTTTATATAAAAAAATGTCATATTCTGGTCTAACTGGACATCCTGAGAAAAAAGTTCAACAAAATGTCTATTACAGAATAGTTTTATATTTCTTTAAGCAAATAAGTTCCTTAAAACAAAATAAAAACTGGACACAATGTAAACACGAGGAACAACCTGGATTAAAGAACAAAAATACGGTGTGTATATTCTCTTATATGCTCGACTGCTGTTTTTCTCCAAGCTGCACTTGATGTTATCTTCCATGAGATTTATTAAATCTGATGATCCTTACTTAACATGCAACGTCGAAATGACCTAGAGTATCTAATACTACTAACGTGACTGATCATTTTCACTCAAACATAAAGGATATTGTAATCTTAAGATACTACCATTAGAGAACACTGATGCCTACATTATCACAAAGTGTAGCATCAGAGTTACATCTCCTTGGGAAGAACAGGTGTTATTCCCTGAGAATAATAAAGAACAAAGGCAGCTCTAACAAACTCATGACCACGCGTTATGGCAAAGTTACACATACCTAGAAATAACATAAAATTGAAATAATACTATATTAAAATAACAAGAACAACGCACGATATGTTTATATACCATACTTAGTCAACAGGTGTTATTTTCTTCATGCTGCAATTTTAGGGATAAGTGTTTTATGAAACATTAATCTTCATTATTTAACGTTAAATACATTATTGCCATTTTCTCTTCAACTTTGAGGTTCTAGCTTTAGTGGTTTCTACAACCACTTGAGTGGTTCTTTATCAGACAACATCAAAGTTATCATTATTCATCACCTTGGCTTTCCTAGGCGAGGTTCATTACAGGATATTGTCCTTCTTTACGCGTGTGTTTGTGTTTTCTTATAGCAAAAACCACATTGGACTAGCTGCTGAACCCGCCGAGGGGAATCGTGCCCCTGATTTTAGCATTGTAAATCCGTAGACTTACCACTGTACTAGCGGAGGTGCCCTTCTTTATGTAACAACATTAAATGTTATCAAAATATTTTACCTTGTAATTTTACAATTGTTCTTTGCATGAAATTAGCTTTATCATCAATAGGTTGATTAGTTATAATATTAGTTACGATATAAGTATTTTAAAGTAAAAACTCGAAATTTAAGACATTACCCTATGTACCACATTAATATTTAAGACATTACGCGGATGAATAGAATAAATTCCAGCACTAAATTCAGCAACCATGCGATTCGAAAATAAGATGTAGATTTTGACATGCAATATATATGTGTGCATGTGTCTGTGCATGGTAGTTGTAACAGAGTTAATGTTATTTTAAATTTCTAATTTTACTGTATAAATAGTGTTAATAACATTACACTGGGGAACACTTTTTCAGTAACTTTGAGTTGCATGGGATATTTTAATTGATTCTGAAGGAGTTTTAGGCGCTGATTTCAAATCTGAAATTAGTTTTTCTCTACAAGCTCTAGTCTGTATGCAATTTGAGGTTAATGAAATTGTACAAATGTGAACTTGCGTACACCACGTATAAGCATTTTCACGTCCATATATATAGATAGCTTCTAATATTTTGATCATTCTTCTTTTGTTTCAGATCAAACATGGCTTCCAAAAATAGATATCATTGCAGAAACAAGCCTGATGCCTTCTGCTACATATGTGGATGCTACACACTCAATCGTCAGAGACGTAACATATCCTCGTTCGTCAAGCGTGCCTACAAAGCATATTTTGAAGTTCATCTTGGTGATCAAGACAAGCAATGGGCTCCTCATGTTGTGTGCCACAATTGTGAGGAAATGCTTCGAGACTGGACCAAAGGAAAACGCAATGGTCTGCCTTTTGGTGTTCCAATGATTTGGCGCGAACCCACCAACCATGTAACTGACTGTTATTTCTGCATGGTAAACACAACGGGTGTTGGGAAGAAAAACCGACATAAGATTACGTACCCGAACATTCCCTCAGCTATTCGGCCTGCTCCGCACTCTGAAGAAGTTCCTGTTCCAGTTTTCAAAATGTCAAATTGCATAAAATCTGTAGCTTGCAGACAAAAACCGACTTCAGATTTGAAATCAACACACTCAAATTGACTATAGAAAGGTCTTTTTTTAATGCAACAAAATGAGTGTTCCCCAGTGTTATTTATTTCAAGATTGTTTATACTAATTAAAACCTCTGTAAGTTAAAGCAAAAACGTCCGGGTCTATTTAGAAACGTATGTAACTTATATTGTTAAATGTGTATAGCATAAGGTACGCTTCTTCTCTAAATTTGTAGAAGATTTTCAAGTGTAAGAATCAACAGTATATATTTTACATTGTTGCCTACTGAACTTCCAATAACTTCGCCTAAATATTATAAATCGACGCACCAAGGGACAGTTTAATAATATTGTTGGTCTGCTACAGTCAGTCAATTATAAGATTCGGTAGTTATAACTGTGATAAACGCTTATTAATCGGAAAACTACAGATATTTGACCACGAACGTTTATAGATTTCGAAAGTTACAAAACATTCAAATTCAAAGAATTAAGTTCGGACGTTAGTATTTTTATGAGGACACTGTATGACTTCGACGGTAAAACATTGCATGTGCCTGTAAAGTAGCTAGTTATCTTCGCCGTCAAGTGCACTGTACATATGTATTGTTTGTTTGTGTTCTGAATTTCGCGCAAAGCTACACGTCCCTAATTTAGCAGTGTAAGACTAGAGGGAAGGCAGCTAGTCATCACCACCCACCGCCAACTCTTTTACCAACGAATAGTGGGATTGACCGTAACATTATAACGCCCCCACGGCTGAAATGGCGAGCATATGTGGTGTGACGGGAATTCGAACCCCCGACCTTCGGATTACGAGTCGAGGGCCTTAAATACCTGGCCATACATGCGTATCAACTTAAAATTAATTCGCTTTCCGTGAACGTCGATAAAAGATTCAATTCCAGATCAGATAGAACGCACAGTATTGTTTATAAGTTTGTAAAACTCTTGTATATAAATTATTATTTGTAATAACTATTAGTAATAACTGTTATTATCCACTGTATTATTATTTGTATGTTAATATGTATTTGTATCAAGAAAGAAAATTATGTTTATATCAATCTTGTTGGCAAATATTATAAATTTGATACATATAGATATTTAATTAACTTCTACATTAAAATTCCCGTTTTCGTTTATTTTAAATCGTAATACGTAATATAATAAATCGGAGACTCGTCCGAGATTAATTATAATACGTAACATAATATAAAAGTCTGAAATAAATTACCAAGAATTACATAATGCAATGTAAAAGCATGATACCGACCTGGTGACGAGTTATACAATGTAGTGTGAAACATTACTCATTTCTAGTTGTACAATATAACGTGAAACATAACGAGAGAGGAGTTACACAATATACGAGATGTATAAATATGCTTGAACAATAAAAGGCTGAGATCTAAACAATGAAAAACAGTGACTGAAGTTTTGGAGTACAAATCATTTAAATACACACTTACACGGTAAAAACGGTGCTTCGAAAGATTAAAGAACCATGTTAAGACTTAAACGTCAAGACACAGATGCATATATTATATATAAACCTTACCACACTTTTCATACCCCTCGAGTTAATATGTAATTTTCAAAGTTTTTGTATTTTGAGGTGTTTGTGCTCAACACAGAAAGTAAGTTATGGGAATCACTAAGCTCCTTTCATTTTAGTTACTCATAGAACTGAATCACTTAACAATACCATCAAATGAGTTTCCTATTAGAAATGATTGATTCAGCAAAATGTTTTAAGCACCCAAATCACTGACCATGAAAAAATGGATAGGAATATCAGCTTGACTGTATAGTTCAGGTACCCTGCTTTAATTAATAGTAGCAGAATGATGGAATGTAGTAAAATATTTAAAATATTAAATATTCCTGTTTTGTAATAAACCTTATTCCTGACCATATTTGACTTGAGAAACTATCAGTAAAGTTTAAACAGACTTTACAAAAACTTATGTCAATGAATTGAAAGTAACTGAGGAGCAACTTCAATAGATATACACCCAACACAAGTTCATTTTAAGAAGAGTTCACTATTATGTGCTCGTGATGTTTCTCCAGGTTTTAATTCCTTCTCCAATTCTGCAAAGCTGATAAATCCGTCTAAACTTTTTTCGAATATAAAAAATGGAGACATTTTGAACAGAGGCTTTTCTAAAAGAGAACGTAATATCAGAATACGAGGTACAGGAATAACATGAGGTGGCGTTAGTATTCGTTTACTAATAATTATTTGAGTATTCATGAAAATGATAAATATTCAGTAACCAGTGTTCAAACCTACCGTAGAATCCAACAAGGGAACTCGTTGCACAGTAATAATGGTATATTGTAGCAAAATTTAGATTTCGTGAGAAATGTATCCAAAAATCATCAACAGACACAATGTCCACAACACGTGCTAAGAATGTGCAATACTGGTTGATCCTACTCAGAGTAGACAAGCCAACTGATCGGGCCAAGGCTACCAACCTACAGGAAATCAAAGTATGGTGTGTTTTAGTATCCCAAACAATACTCAATCAACAATATCCTCTCCTTCCTTTTATGGGTTGTCATGTACCACAAACACCTGGGCGACGTAAACTGTACAGGAAGATCCTTCTCCTCGAGATTCACTCACCACCTGCAGGAATCCAAATCGAGGGAAAGTGAAACAGACATTCAAGTAACCTAAAACAAGTTTCAGTGTCTTGGTGGTGTGCAGAGTCTACACCAACCATTTAGAATATCAAGTCAAGAATAAGGTTGCGTTGTACAGCGTGTTTAAAAGAAATACTAACATATATGGAACACGCACGAGGAATTAACCTAAATACGTACGAGACTTCTACTCAAATATTTACCAATTACTGACCCTAGTTCCAACTCTACTCGTGCCGGTACAGCGGAAATAATGTTAGATTTAACTATAGTAAATCTAATATAGTAAATTTAACTTGGGTATATTCGTTCTACTCAGAAGATGCAAAAAAAGTAATAAATAGATTAATGTCGAACTCAAACTACTATCACGTGATTGTTCGTGTTTTTTTTCTCCACCATACTAATTCTAAAATGGTCTATTTTTTAACTATGCTCGAATGTAATATACCAGATGGCATTGCTGTGCGTATAACCAAAACCGTTATATATATATATATATATATATACATATATATATATACACACACACACACACACACAAATTTACATATATTATCCCTGCACGTTAATTAGTTCTTGTCTAAATACCTATTTCAAGGCTATAGTGTTTTCGCTAGCTTCTATTTCTGGCCTAAAAGAATAGAAAATTGTGTTTCTCTCCGTATCGTACTGTCAGAAATACAATTTCCAGACGTTTCATTCTCCTACACCATTTTTTTTTTAATGGAACAAACTGATAACTTCCGTAACTGTTTTTTCTAAATTATAGTTGTCCGAGACATCTTTTACCACATGAATTTTTGTTTCTAATCCAATATATGTTCTTTCTCTATCATGCAAGATTTTTCTAAACTTTAAGACGTGTCTCTTCTCTACCAGTCATTTATAATTCAATGTTCCCTTCAAGCTCATATTATATTCTGAATCACAATAAACACAAGATGTGGGTCTTCCTATCTTGTATTTTTTTCTCTCCTAAAATAACAATTTGAAGATGTCTCATTACGTGTGATTTTGTTATTAACGCCTGTTCTCTTCCCTTTTCTACATTTGGCTAAAAGACAAATCCAATATTTTTCTTTACGATCCTGAATTTATCTAAATGACGAACATGTTATGTACCTCGCCTTGTGTTAGTTTATACATTAACAACTTTCTCTCCCATGTACCATATCTAAATAATGATTTCAACGTTTCCTTTACTTACTATCCCAGTTTCTAAATGATAAATCAAATTTTCTAACCCATGTTTTTCTCTGTACAATATCTACACGTTCCTTCTTATTCGTGTATTACTTACTTAAATGACAAGTCCAGGGCGTGAACTTTTCCAAATCCTTTTACTAAATTTTCTCAGACAAAGTTTTTTTCCTAATCCTATATTATTTTTTTTCATGACTACTCTTAGACGAGTCCCTTTCCCACCCATACATGGTAGCTTCAATGTGTCCCCTACGTATCTTACATTTATCTAAATGATAATTTCAATATACACTTTCACTATACTACATTTTTAAGTGCTAACTCCAATACGTGTTCCTTCCCTATGCTGTATTATTTTACTAATTAATAACTCCAACTTCCACACTAGACATTCTTTTGTAACGTTGGTGAAAACACGAAATTGCCTCACATGGTATACCCGTTACTGAAAATTATAGCAGTTTGTTTATACTCTGTTTTTCAGATTTTGAAAATGATTTAAAGTTTGTTTGTTTTGGAATTTTGTGCATGCTACACGAGGGCTATCTGCACTAGCCGTCCCTAATTTAACAGTGTAAGTATAGAGGGAAGACAGCTAGTCATCACCACCCACCGCCAACTCTTGGGCTACTCTTTTACCAACGAAAAGGGGGATTGACCGTACCATTATAACGCCCTCACGGCTGAAAGGACGAGCATGTTTGGTGTCGCCGACGGGAATTCGAATCTGCGACCCTCAGATTATGAGTCGAACGCCTTAACCCACCTAGCCATACTGGGCCTTGATTTAAATTGATGTAGTTATTACTTTGCGTTATTCTTACACTGACGAATTTTTAATTGTAAAAGCAATTTATTGCGCAGTGGATGTTTTACGTAGGTAATGAAACAACAATAAAACTTGCATAATTCATAGTGGATGTTGTATAAATAATATGAAACGCCCTGAAACCAATATTTTATGTAGGTGATTAACACGCTTTATAGCAAACACTTGAATTTGTTGACAATAATCTTTATTGAAACTGATTTCAATAATTAAAACCAAAACATAAATTATCACTTTTAAACATATCACATACATATATATATATATATATATATATTAATAAGCTTTATGTGCCCTTTACAAACAAGACCATGAAATATCTGGTGGTGAAAAAGCATGGAATTTTTGTCACTTAATACATATAAGTTAAGAAAGGCAAAGAGCTATATGACTGAGTTTATTTAAGCATATCTTTTTTATTATCTACAATATATATAAAGCATATAATAAAACAAAGTTCAAATAATTTGAATTAAGAAATATACACATTATTTTCTCCATTTTAAAAAAGAAGCTCAAAATACAAACAATTATTATTTTTCAATTCCACGCTGCTTCTTCCAGTTGGTTTGAATACTGATCATAAATTTACATATTCAAATTATAAACTAGCCGATATATAAACTAAACGATATAATGATATCGTTCTATAATTATGTACAACTTCTGCTTAGGTGAACTAAATACGAAACAAACCAAAATATCACGATCGAAAGTTTACAGAATAAATTCATCAAAGCTTTTAACTTTTATATCACATACTCTTCAATAGGTGTCACTGTCACACGGACACAATACAACAAATAACATGCCAACTTTTAAAAATAAAATATAAATTTTTAGCGTGTTAAGAAAAAATATTAAATAAATATTTCAGAATTTTTTTAAACACAAAAGCTACCTTAGTATATTTTTTGGTAATGAAAATATTGGAAAGAAGTGCGAATGACAAAACTGCATATGCATCCATATATGGCAATTACTTCTTGAAATTAAGTTAATTAAAGAGTGAAAACTAAAATAAGTGTCAGGCTCTTATAAACATTCATCAAAACTTAATAGTAGGACTAAGCAATTAAAAAAGCTATTTAAAGGTTTCGATCATTTTCAATTGATCATGTTAATAAGGATTTAATTCCTATAAAGTATGTAGTGTAAAAAACAAAATATTAATCTTATACACATGATTAGCTAACAATATGTGGTTTTAAGAGATCTAAGGTATGGGCGATTAGTTACAAAACAATGTAGTTTATTCATATACATGGTTTGAAAGCAAATAAAAAAATCACAAAATAAAGGTTCTTAAACATTGAACAAAACCAAAACCAAGCCATGTTTAACGATAAAAATACAACTTTGTAAAAATTAAAATTACAGGTTTTTAAAGTAAATGCAAATCTGCACCTGTTACAATACATGTAGTATGCTGATTATATCTCTCATTTATTGCTCTAATAATAGAATACAACCTTTGGATGTATCTTCTCCTGGTCTAGTGTTCTAATTATACAATTTAAAACTTAAATAAATCCTTATATTCAGTTCTCTCATTACAGAATTTAGAACCTTTGGATGTATCTTCTCCTAGTGCTCTCACTTAACAACTGGAAACCACTGGATGTTTACCTTACAATTCTCTATTAATATCAATGTTGTTCCTCCTCTGGTAAACTAACATTGGTCAACAGAAGCCTGAAACTAGCTTGAAGGCTCACATAACCTAGACACTTTAGTGAAAAGATCTGAAGATCAAAAATCAACATGGGTGCTTCTCCTCTTCCAATGAATTAATCCAATATTTTTCCAGATTAGTATGATATCTGCTTTAATATTTTTTCCAATACTAACTTTGTCACCAGATATTTGTTTACTGTTATACAGATGTGAATGTTACTCAGAAAATCCTTTTGTGTCCAATTTCAACATGTTTTTCATTCATGAATATAATACCTTCAAAGACATCAGAAGCCAAATATGAAGTGTTGAATAATGAATTCTACAAGACATTTTCTACATTCAGATTAATCTACAATAGCTTTATTAATTTCTAAAAAAACAAAAATAACTACTCAAATTATTTCATTTTTGGACTAGATCAGTTTTAATGAATGCAAATTCCTGGGTTAATGCTGAAAACCATCAAATGAAACACCTAAAAACCAATGATTATAATAACTGCTAATGGAGTCTTGGATATTGATAAATGTCTTACAGTACCATAAAGGATTTAATAAAAAGATCAGCATTACTTCTACCAATCATTTCTCAGTAGTCTTAATATGATATGACTTAATCTCAAGTTACTGGCAACAGGTGGTAATTCCTGTAACTTAAAGGAACAGACTAAAAATTAAATTCAGAAATTGGTTATGTAAAACTCTTGTTAAAAGTTCTGAAGAATTAGGACACAGTGACTATTTTCTAAATTCTACAGACAGAAGAACTTCTACCTATATGAAAAACCCAGGTCAAATCTATGTTAAAATGCAGTCTATTTCAGTAGACCAAAATTAAAAAAAACAACAACATTCTACTCTACTTCCATACCTTAATAGTGATATTTTTAGCTGCAGTATTGTGCTTTATTTCCATAACTTAAGAAGGATACTTTTAGCTACAATATTCTATTATACTTTCACACCTTAAGAATCATGGTTTTAGCTGCAGTATTTTGTCTCCATATCTTAAGAACCAAGTTTTATTAGATCAATATTCTGCTGAAGTTTCATAATGTAAGAGTGGTGTTTTATCAAACCAAAAAATCAACTACTACCCCAAAAACAATGCAAAGTTTTTCAATTAAATTAAATTCTTGATATAAAATGTTTAGGTAAAAGGAACCACTAGTGAAGTTTAAATTTGTACTTAGACTTGAGTTAGTATAGTTGTCACAATGAAGTAGAACAGTATGTGGACATGGAATATATTAAATAACATCTTTATGAAATGCTAATATTAATACACAAACACAGACATAAATGTGTGTTTGTGTGTTATGGTAACACAAACTTACTATGACATAACCAGTTGTAAGACAACAAAGATTCCATACAAAACTAACTTCAATTCAATACATAAAAATTATTCACAAAGATACATGAATTCTATGCTGCCTTCATTTACTTACTTTTTTCAAGTTTGCTAGAATTAAAATTAAGTATAATAACATGTTGTATTGTAACAAAAGTGATAAAGAAAAATGAATTTATTACTAAGAATAACCTGTTAACATTCAGTGAAACAATCTATTGAAACTTTGTGTTGATGGGATTTTAGTACCAAGTTCTTCAATATTTGGCAGAGTACAAATTTCATAAACAGAAACTCTCTAGTTTTGGGGAAAATGGGAGTCAAGATAATTATACTTAAATAATGTTTTTACATTTCTTGAAAAGCAATCTGTCCTTACACACAATAACAGGAAGCTTGGTAGCCACATATATACAATATAAACCTCTGTGTAGCTTCTGTACAATAGAACAAAATTATACATACATCCACATATATACAAACAAACATTAGAAACAGCCCAGTTAATGAACTTTCTGTGGAAACTTTTAACCAGAACATGAAACGTGAAAAAAACATTCCCTACACAAGACTCTAGACATAGGGTATTATAGGGCAGTGAACATTCCAGCTTTAAGATGAATCATCTGGATATATAAAGTGTATCATATGTAGACCTTCTTACACAAATATTCAACAGACCAAAAAATAAATTATTCCCAACTATTGACGTAGAGAGAGAGAGAGAGAGAAAATATAGTGTTAATGACAATTTACAAATATATTTTTTTTCAATATAAATATTTAGATATTTGTAAGTTTTAGAACTGTTTGCAGAAAGAAAGTTAAAACATGATAAAACAATACACTACCTTTCAACCATATTCCAAACATCACCACATAAACTAATCACAAAAAGGATACTAATAACATCATTTACTATGGCACCTTTGCTGTAACACTGTCATTTTCAAACAGTTTTATTTATATATATAGATATCTACAGGTAATTCATGGTCTACTGGTGGCCAGATAAGCACTGCTTTGCACTGTTGTAATGTCACTCAGTGGAGTCTAACTAACTGTAAAGTTGGATAAAGAATTGTCCATAAGCCATGCTACCTCCAGTACTAAATTACTCGAGTTGCTCACATGTATTTCACTAATGAAGTTTGAGGAACCATGTAACCATGGGCTTGGGAAAATAGTTAACACAAAAACATGACACCTTAGGTAACATTTCTTTCATGTTTGATTGGTGGTATCACTGGTTCCAGTTATATGCAAGATGGATGGGCAGAAAGTTAACAGAAATGCAAGCAACATGGCAAAAATAATTGAACATAGGGCTACCTACAGAAAAATAGAGTGAATTAGAAATTATACCACAATTAACATTACAAAATATAAAAACCTGAAAGAGATGAAACCAAGATTTATTTCACATATTACTTACATAAATATGTAGATTTTTGATATATTCCAAACTGTTAGATGATGTTTTTTGTTAACAACGAGTAATACATCATTAGCAGATGAGGTATCTACTCAAACCATTAGGTTATTAACAAATTTCAAGATCACATTTTTGAAAAAATCTTTATTCACCCCAAGTAAAAGGTCATTATGAAACTATTTTAAAGTTGTTCTACCTCTGTGAACACCTATATCCACGTGTGTACAAGGTCATGAAAAGATAATTTTGTAGATGCGTTTTTACTGATAGCCATATCCGCATGTGTACATGGTCATCAAGAGATGATTTTGTAGATGCGATTTTACTGATAACCATATCCACATTAAGCTACAGGTCTTCATGAAATTATATCTTAATTATTGTTATGCTTTTTCAACCACCATACCCATCTCAAATGAAAGGTAATTAGCAAATTTCTTAACAGTGTGCTGTTTTTTACAGTAACTATATTCATGCAAAGCAAAAAGGTCATTGTGGGATTATTTTATAGCAGAGATATTTCTTGTGAATAAACACATCAATCTCAAACATAAAATTACTGGGACAGGTTTCTAAATCTGAAATTTTCAAAATTTCATAAACTATTTCTTCTGTACATTTCATGCACCTCAAAGCTTCAGTTGTACAACACATTAGGTACTTGCAGAAACACCATGAATAATATATTTCAGACTAAAAACCATATTTCATTGAGCAGTGTCATGGCACAATAAGTGAAAAAAGGTAATGGTATACAAACAAACAATTTCCATATGTACTAATAAAATAAAGGGATAAAATATCAACTTACAGTTTTTGAATGAGATGACATACACAGCAGGTCATCTTTCACATTTGTAAGATCTCTTTGCAGTTGAGATTTTTCTTTGTTACATTCAGCATAACAGTTGTTGAGTAACAATATCTCCTCCTGGGCTTCATCCAGCTTTAAAATATTTTACATGCTATTTGTAATACTGTTACTAAATCCTTGAAAAGAAAAGAAACTGAAAAAGACAGTCCTCTTAACCTTAGGAAATGTTATTATGATGTTCATGTATAATTAGATGTACATCAGTTTTTGAGTTTATTATAGCAAAACACTTTCTTCTGAACACTTTCTGATTTACATTAGCATTGTGCAAGTTACATACGTTTTTTTTAAAAACTTTCCAATTTACATTAACATTGTGTAACTTAGATATGTTTTTGAACTTTTTCTAATTTACATTAATGTTGTGTAATTTACAAAACATTTTATGCACACTTTTCGACTTGCATCAAGATTAAGTTGCATGCATTTTTAGAACACTTCCTGATTTACATTAAGATCATGTAAGAACATACCATACCTTCTTCTGAACACCTTCTAAACTGCATTTTATTTTAACAAGCTCTTCCTTCCAGTAGCTATCTCCTTTATTTTCAAGGACCACTTTATATGCCTCTAGCCTAGAATATGATTCTTCAAGCTTCTTGTAATCAAATGTTAATTTGTCATAACCACTCTTATACCTGAAACCCAAAATACCCAGAAAGTTACATTAACACAATATCATAGAAAGCTCATTAAAAGTACTAAAAATAGAACTATTTTTACTTCTGAGTAGATGATGCACATATAGTAGTAATGTATTAGCTTTTAGAACACTTTAAAATATTCCAATATAAACTTCACCTGGTGTAAAAGCACATTACTGCCTCATAAACAATAAGATATATATTTCATTCTTACAATGCAGGTGAATTGAACTTCATGTTTGAATGGTAAATTGAATGTAAAGACAATTTAACAATGAAGGAATCTTCATTATTGATTGATAGTACATGTGACTTTACTTCATTATAAGACTGACTGTTGTTGTTTGAAATTAAGAACAAATCTACACAATAGGCTATTTGTGCTCTGTCCATCATGGGTATCAAAAACCCAGATTCTAGTGTTGCAAATCTGCAGACATACCATTGTGCCATTGGGGTGCTACAACACTGATAATCTTGAAAAAAGGTTTCTTACATTGCTGTCATAAGATTTTATGTACTATAATGACTGACATATTGTACGTGACCATTAAGAAAAACAGCATTCTTATCAGGGTTTTTTATGATGCATATGCAGCTGGCCTGAAGAACTCTGGTCAGTGAAAGACTTTGCTAGTAGCAGCATGTAGCACATAAGGAAAAAAGTCACAGAGGTCCAGTTTAAAATTATTACCAGTCTTATTTTGATGTGGTGTCACAAATTACTGAACAATATATCAGGTTACATTAACATATGGCATTCTATAATGTAATAACCTTTTCTACTGTTAAAATACATAGTTAAAATAGAGAAGGTATAGTAGCATTAAGTACAACAATGAAATAAATCTCTTTGAATGATCCTTTCAC
Source organism: Tachypleus tridentatus (assembly GCF_004210375.1). Lineage (NCBI taxonomy): Eukaryota > Metazoa > Arthropoda > Merostomata > Xiphosura > Limulidae > Tachypleus > Tachypleus tridentatus. The sequence continues at coordinate 13,028,597 of NC_134829.1, read as the reverse complement.
CTTCCAAGTACAATAAGTATGTTATTTGCAAAGTGAGTGCTTTCAGGAACTACACTTCCATCATACCCATAGTCTTGGATACTTCTGACATCAAATTAGATGATTTCTAAAACTTGAAGTCAAATAAATCTTACTTCTGAATTTCTGTTTCTAATGACTGAATCCTAGATCTCAAACTGCTGCATTCTTCTTTCATGGCATATAACTCTGCAGAATGTTTATTACTGTCAACCGTTGAGGTTTCAGTACTCCAAAGCTCTTCTAACATGGTCTTGAGTTTTCCTGAATGATTGAGATAAAATACAAAGCTTGATCCTCTTAATTTCTTTATACAATTCACATGACATTTTTGGAATATTTAATTGAGCTGATGATAAACAGAAATTAGGAAGTTGAGAGACTCTGGCAACTGTTAAACTAAAAGCTCAATTTGAATAAATAAAATAGCTCTCACTAACTTACGTAAACAGAATTTGAACTTATGTTTTGCAATATTGAAAGGAAACTTCTTTCACTAAAACCAACTTTTCTTAATATAAGTCACAAAGTTATGTCACTGAGAGTGAATCCACATATAAACAACAGGTTGTTTCATTGTAATTTAAATACCAAGAAACATTTAAGCTGTTATCTCACAGGAAACGTGTTAAAATTTCTACAGAACCATCCAAAAAACAATCTCAGTATAGAAAACAAAGATTGAGTTCTCTGCTTGAAACATTTCGAAACATGTTGCCAGTAAAACTAGTCTCACAACAAATTAAGTAAAGTTTATTTTTCTCTATTAACGATGGCATAATGATTTGTCACTCTTGTTTATATCTCAGTAAAGCAAGAAGCTTGGAGGCTAAATGTTTGTAATATAAGGGTAGAGGGAAAATCTAAAATGGACAATTCAGGAGGAAGAAGTGTCATGTGGTACACAGAAGATTAAAGATTTATTTATTTAAGAAATTAAAACTTGTGTAAGATTAAAACAAACAATAAACTACATTCCAAGATTATTGACATACATTCATAATAATATTTAGTTAGATTTTTGAATCTAACTTTGTAAAAAGATTATGAAACTGAAGTAAATTATTTGTAGCTAGCAACTCTAAAACACATTTTGCTTCAAGGTTGTTTCTTTTAATCACAGCAGCGATCAATTTTTTCTTCTTACTTTTTAGGTGGTCTGTTTCATTCTGACTTTGTTTTGCATTTTGCTGAGTATCTTGGAGGTGTTCTGGATTTAGAAAAAGATATACACATCTTGTCATAACACAGTTAAAAACATTCCTATAACTTAATGGCACACACACTAGGAACTTCTTGGTGGATATGACAATGAAAGAGCTAAACACTTTAAAGTATTTATTCTTTAATTAAAAGAAGAATTTATTCATCTATACAATCCAACAAGCAATTTAACAAATGTATGATAAACAAACAATATTATACAGAATACATACACTGTCAGATAAGTTAACTAACAAATACTTACTTTTGGTTTGTTCTACAGTAGTAGTTAGTTTCTGTTGAACTTTTCTCTCTTCATCAATAAGAACTAAATACAAAGGAATTAATAATAAAGATGATTTATTTTACTTCTGAAATAACAGAATAACATGAACACCTATTTCAAGATAAATAGTAATTCTTCTACAATTAAAAAAATTTTTTTAAACATAAATATGTATTTCTTCAAAGCTGATTTTTGTAATAAACCCTATGGCTTCAAACTAATAATTTTCTTGGAGATCATAAACATGTAGTTTTCAAATTAGTGACTTTCTCATTGTTACTAGAAATAGAACTTCATTTAAAATCTTCAAAGTCCAATGTCTATACACAAAAAAGTTTAAAAACCTACCTCTCAAACTGCTAACTTCCTCCTGTTTTCTCATGGAGTCCTGTTCCAAATTAGATATTTTATCCTTTAAAATGATCACCTGTTGCCTGGCATCTTGCAGCTGCTCTTCAGTTCTAGCCAACTCCACTAAAGATAAAAATCTTAACTAAGACCTTAACAAGAAAACTGGAGAGAAATAAATTTCCAACTCAAATAAGAATGAATCCTGATGTAATAACGATGTAGAGTTGTTATGGAAACAAAGGAGTATTGTGGAATAAATGTCAACATTTTCATAAATTGAAAATGCATTTCCACTGACAGCTATTACTATTTTTTCTTGCTTGCTCCATTCTTTTATACCCCACTTTACTGACCTTGGAGATATGTTCTCTATCTACATCAATGTACCTTCTATCCTGGTACTGTATACAGACACTCTAAATAATTTTATCACTTTTTTCAGATTGACTCTCTCCCAGTGTCTTTCACCAGCTCTTTGTGGGGAGGAAAGGCAGAAGAGTAGAGATAAGTATTATTGGAAATATATTTTCAATTTAGGAAAATGTTAACTTTCAAAACATACTTATCTGCTGACACTTACAGCTAAAATCATGAATTAAGATGGAAGGGATGGTGAGGGCATTATTGATACAGAAAGTGTTTGCACAGATCAGGAGCATACTAAATGGGGGCAACTACACTACCTCCAGAACAGTCATGCTTTTCACCTGGAACTTAGTTTCTGTAACAAGGGTGGAATAGTACATGAGTAATTATGAGTATAGGTCAGTCCAACCAGATAGCTGAGGTTCCTCAACTCATGAAGGCTTGACACCTATATCCTATATTTGTGGCTAAGGCAACTGAACTGCAACATTATATACATGCTTTTGATTGGTTCACAACCTATAGCCATAGAGTGATGTGGTCTGAACCTCTGGAATCACGACAGGAAAGCAAGCAGCACTGAAATAGATAAACTTTCTTCTGCACCTGAAGAAGTCTGAAAGGCAACACCCAGACACAGAATGATTGGATTGGGTATGACTTGCTCACCCAAAGAAACAGAGCTCATTCAGTATGGAATTATGAATATTCATCCTCACTTACCAACTGAGTGGGCAAGGATATTCCACTTGCCCCTAGAATTATGAAGAGGACATGGAATACTGTTCAACCATGGATCTATGATGGGGCCATACCACATTTAGAATTATGAGTAAATAGTGGATCCTTATTATCAGCAAAGAACTGAACTGAGATTGATCAAAAAGAAGGACCAGGTACATCTCCACTGGAGAGCTGAGTGTCAAATGTAAATTGGTATTACGAGCAAGTTTCTGTATAGTATGGTGCTCCTCCTACCTACATTTGGGAAAAACATTCAGGGATCCATGTAGGAGTAGCATCAACTTTTCTTCTCCAAGGGCAGAGAAATCAACTCAATTACTCTGTAGGAAAACATCTCTGTCCACTACCCCAGTGACTGGAAAGTGAATGTGGTAAGGACTCACTATCTCCACAAGTAGAATCTGAGATGTGTGTGGGGAAAGAGGTAATGCACACTGGGGAGACCTGAGGAACAGTGCAATAAGTGAACCAAGTTCCTTATGTTTTTAAAAGTAAACTGATCCTGATTTATTTAATTCACAAAATCAGCAAGAGCAGTCAGAATCCCCTTTAGTTTTACTCACAATAGTCCATGAGTGGCAGTCCAGCATAGTATGGTAATACCACCTGTTGAGCTTCTAAGTGGCCTTATGGAATACTTCATTTCTACAGAGCTCGTTGCAACCAGTAACAACCAGTAATAGTGAAAAAAGTGGTTGTTAGTGCAGAATTACAATGATAAAAGCATACCTGCCTTGGAAACATCCACCACAAAGTGGGATCCAGTGAAAAATAATAAATAGACCCTAGAAATAAAAGACTTTATAAAGGGGAGGTGAAAAAAAACTTGCCCCCTCATTAGAATCTAATACACATGATCAAAACAGCTATTGGGGGTAGGCAAAAACCATAAGAAGAAAAAAAAACTGTCAGATTATGTAAATAATGTGAGAGAAAAGTTGTGTAAAAGATTCACATACCAGCCCGCACAATGTCCTCTAGTGAGCAATTCAAATGGGCAGCCAATGACACAGAATGTGGATCACATTGCAAAGCCACCTCATCAAAATAACTGGTGATAAATTATGAGAAACCAAAGGATCCCAATGAATAAATAGTTGATTCCTAGTACCTTAAAGGGAGTTAGCGTGAACCACCTAAGGGCCCTGACCAAACATAAAAATGACCAGGGTTGGAACAGTTGTAAGTGTGAGAAACAGCTAACAAAGAAATTGATTTGATAGATTTTTCTCTATCTTTGGCTACCAGAGTCTTTGGAAAGGTGGATTTGTTTGGGTATAGTAAGACATGTAGAATAATAAAAAGGCCTGTGCACATGCAGTTCAAACAACTCAGACTGATGACATTCACATACCAGCAACAAAAAAAAACTTCAGAAAAAGGTAATTTACAGAACAAGAGGCTAAAGACATGAGTAGATGATGAGACAACACATGTAAAACAACCTTAAAATTCTAGTTAGAAAACTGAAAAGGTCTTTCAGGCTCAAAGGATGTAGAGAGATTTAAGCAGACTGGGTACCACACTTGGGGATTCAGAAACCCTCTTATGTTTAAAATAATGAAAAGTAGTATATAAGGATGCCTTATATAAGGCAACAGTAGAGAAAGCAAGACATTTTTTTTAAAAAAAAACTTGGCATAAAAAATGGAATATGGTACTAGGGTGAAGTGGGTTTAATTTCCTTTTGATACACCACTGGCAATAAGTGTGCCACTTCCATTGATAAATGGCTATAATGGATTTATGAAGAGATTTAGCCAAATAGAAAGCAACTTTAGAAGTTAAGCTTCTATGTCCTGCATAACTTTGAGATTTGGGATGTCTGGGTATAGAATTTTGGATCAGGGTTACCTCATTAGAGATGCCCAAAGAGAAAGTGGCAGAGGAGGACACTCTTGGAGATTCAAAAAAAGATGAAGCCATATTTGAGGCAGTCAATACAAAGAGTGGAACGACAGTCAGAACTCTGGGTAACAGATAAATTGGATAGGAGGCATATAGATGCAAACCAGTCTAGTCCTGACTGAATGCATCTGTTGCTAAAGCCCAAGGATGAGGTATCAGGGACCAAAAGGCCTGTAGTTGGTAATTTCAATGAGTGTCAAAAGTCTTGATCATTGGAAACCCAAAATGAGAGCAAATCCACTGCAAAACCTCATGATTTAGCATTCATTTCAGTCAGAAGAATTGAGTTGGGCTGAGACAGATGATCTGTTAATATACTCATTAATCCTGGAACATGGCAAGTCAGAAGGCTAATAATAATAATTTAGAAATGAGCCCATAGAGAAGATCCAAAATATGAAAAAGATTCAGAGAATGAGTGCTCCCCCTCATGTAAAGTATAAGATAGCAGTAGGAAACTGTCAGAATTAATCAGGACAATTTTCACTTTAAAAGTAGCAGACTTTGAACTGTCACCCACTGGTCATTAGTGTTTTGGAAGACTCCTCACATCCACCTATATTCCTTGGAATTCCTGACCTTTGATATACACTCCCATCCCTGAAATCAGTGATCTGTAAAAAGATGAATCATGGAATGATGATGCAGTTAAGGAACACTGATGGTGGTGTTACTGTGAACCATCCACTACTTGAGATATAAGATGTTGCTCCTGAGCAAAAATGATGGATGATTCAGTGGATTGAAGTTCATGATCCATAGGTCACACAGAGACAACCGAAGGAATCACACATATAGTACTCATCTCAAATTAAGAATTTGAGGGAGGCCCATATCCCCAAACGAGAGAGAACCATCTGTACAGTAAGAGAAGAAGAGGCAAATAAAAGCCTGATGGAAGTCAACTGAGCTTAACTGAAGTATGTGTTGAAAAAAAAAAATACCCATATCGATAAGGTATGGACCAGGTAGAGTTGGCAAAAGAATCTCTTTCTCAGCTCTGATAAAAAGGCTTGCCTTTGTGGTATTTGAAATATTGATCTTGATGTGAGGGTCTGCCAACTGACAAGATGGTGCCAGCAGTAACTAGTCATCCACACAATGATACATGCATATGTCTAAAGAATGAAGGCAACATGAAAAAGGTCTGTTGCTCTGTAGAATAACATGATGTAGATACTACACAAAAATGGTTAGTTAGTTAGTTTAGGAATTTCGCACAAAGCTACTCGAGGGCTATCTGTGCTAGCCGTCCCTAATTTAGCAGTGTAAGACTAGAGGGAAGGCAGCTAGTCATCACCACCCACCGCCAACTCTTGGGCTACTCTTTTACCAACGAATAGTGGGATTGACCGTCACATTATACGCCCCCACGGCTGGGAGGGCGAGCATGTTTAGTGCGACGCGGGCGCGAACCCGGGACCCTCGGATTACGAGTCGCACGCCTTACGCACTAGGCCATGCCAGGCCACACAAAAATGGAGAGCCCTAAACTGCAGAACCCGACTCTTTTGCTATGTGAACATGTATATACATTTTGGTAACATTGAACTTTGTCATCCAACGACTTGGTGAAAATTGCCATTGTACATTAGGAAAGAATGTCATCATGAGCTGAGAAGGATCCAAAAATTGCTTACATTCATCAAAAAGAAATGCAGCACACATGTGCATTTAGATAGCAAAGTGAGCATGCATTTCCAGGATACACAAAAACTGAATATTATTAGAATAGATATTTTAAAATACTACTTGCAAAGGTATGTTTTCAAACTATGAAAAAGGTTCAATTTTTTGTACATATTAGTGCAAATATAATCTTAAATTTTCAATCAATTTTAGAAAACTACTTGCTTCTATTTGACAGAATGCTAAAATATTTAAATTACACAAGTTGCCATGACAACAGTGTGTGATTAAGAGATAGACAGATACACATTGTTTTATAGTATTTTGGCTATCTTTTAAATGGGTGTATAGAGTGTATTTTTTTTATTTATCCTTACTTTTCAACTGAGTCACTTGATTTTCCCTGTCTTTAGTCTCTTGCTGAGCTTCTTCCATCAACTGCTGAAGCTGGGACAATTCTGTCCGAGCTGTGAAATTTTGAAGACATTCAAGTTCTTCTAAAGGAAGAAATTTCAAAATAATGTTGACATTTTATAATGTTTTGGATACATTACACACTACCTAACACAAAAGAGTACTACATAAATACAGAATTTTTTTCTTTTTAATGTAAAAGCACTTTGCTGCAGTGTTTGTGTTAGTTTTGAACATCACCTACTAGAAGATGCACTTTTTAAAAGCATATTGGAGGATTTGTCTCAAATTACTCCAATTGTAAGAATTCCTACATAAGAATATATCAAGACATGATTATTTTCAGTTATGTCACACTAATAAAACACATCATCAATACAATATTACATGCTTTTATTCTCTCTACCTTTTAACAAAGCAGCTTTTCCTCTACTGTGTATTTTTGTTTCCTTGCTTCATCCAGAAGCTCCGAGATAGATAATACTTTAACCAAAAAGTTTTGTTGTGAATTATAATTCTTTGGCATGATAATATCTACTTAGTTGATTAGAATCATTGAAACAACACATACCTTAGGTTACTGCAACTAGCATATCAAAACAAGATGCACAATAAAGGGTTTCAGTTTCTTACTACAACAGATTATAACACATCAAAAGACGGGCTTAAACAATAGACTGTTAGTTTATATTACTGTAACAGATTATAACACATCAAAAGAGGACATAACTGATATCTCAATTTTTTAGACAGATTACAAATTATCAGGTTCTCTCTTTAAAAATACAGAAAATTTTAATTTTAAAGACTCCCTTTTTCACATAATGAAACCACACTTACTGATTTTACTTAGAATAATTAGTTACTCCAATGTGAATATTGGAGAATTAATGTTTACTATAATTCTGAATTTACTACAAGTATCCTTATACAATATGACAAGCTTTTAGTAAATGGGAAGTTTGTTGTATAGAAGTAAAGCAGAATTTTTTGATAAAGCATTTTCTAAATTAAAGATTTGTCTGTATATTTATAAGGTAAGACTGACTCAAATTTATCTGAGTGTAAGGTGATTTTTATTTTATTCCTAAATCTCTGGAGCCTTCTACCTAAATATCAAAAGTCTATCTTGGGTAGAACTTATATTTTTAAGTCTTACTTTTTCTACCCTACAAGATGTGAAATCAGGAATACAACTTTTCCATCATTTAGAATGACTGTAGTTTATGACAGAAATTTATAATTATTTATCCAAAAAGCATTAGGTGTAACCTTTTCACATATGCATTCATTTAATTGTATTGTTTTATTGCTCTTGCATAACAAATAAAAAAAGCACTCAGTTTGTGAAATTTTCATTAATGTAAATAAAATAACATATAACCTCCAGATAATTTTTTAATTTTGCATAAAACTACACAAAAGCTATCTGCACTAGTTGTAACTAATTTAGAGTGATAGATTAGAAGGAAGGCAACTAATCACCACTCAAAGCCAACTCTTGGGTAACTGTTTCACCAACAAGTAGAGAGATTGACTGTCACATCGCACTGCTCCCATGTCTGACAGGTTGAGCATGTTTGATGATGGGGATTTGAACCCATGACCCTAAGATTATACCAGACCTCTTTCCAGAATGAATCTTTATTTTTTCAATATTTGCCGTTACAGCTTTGCAAGGAGCTAACCCACAAGGTTGCTAATCCAGTTGAAACAACAATTGACATTCATTGTTTTTATACACAGTGATACATGTATATCAACATTAAATTAACTGAGGATTTTTCCAATTTAGTTTCAAGTGGATTAGAAAACTTGTAAATTATTTACAACTAAAGAAAATAAAAGAAAGTTGTAATAGCAAAATATTATGCAAATAAAGATAAATTCTGAGATATAGTACATTACTTTATTTAAGTTAACAGAAAAGTATCTAACTACATAATGCACAATCAGCTCATCTGTATATTTTGTTAGATAAGAAAAAGTAAAAAAATATATTTCTCCACAAGTTTCCAATTACATCTGGATCTTGTACTTCTTTGCAATCAGTCTCCATGAGAGTTAGCCCTAATTTTCTGTAAAGTTGCTATTAGTATTTTACTGAATATTTATTCATTTCAAATATTTAACTTAGAACATCAAAGGAAATGATGTCCTCTAATTATTATTATAATTTAAGTGGCTTTCTTATTATCTCTTTCCATAGAAGTATTATTTCCTGCACATGCCACAAGGTTTTATTAAGTTACATTCTACATTTAATTAAATTACTTTATCAAAGTATATAAATAAACCTGGATAAAAAAATGTAGCTAATAACACAACTTGAGTTTGTAATTTCATAAGGAAATATTACAAAAAATCCTCAATTTTATGTGACATTTTCTTTCTAGGTTATTCCCTTTTTCTCCAAGATATATGAAATGTTAATCACTTGTAATATTGTTATTACTCATACAGAAGAATTTTTATAGCCTTCAATCATATTTGGTCACAGAGAACAGAAGATCAGACAGAGCTCTGCAAGAAATTGCAAGTGCTTCTTTCTGACATTTAATACTATATCATTTATAACTGCTATAAAACCAAAGTCTTAACCTATTAAATTACATATTATATTATACTATTTTCTGTATAGAGAATGTCTGTTTCACTTCAAGTTCAGATTTTGTCCTCATAGGAAACTAATCTACAAGCTTAACTGAACTTATAATGGTGTAGTAAAGTTATAGGACATTGTCTACTTTAAAAAGAAAAAGAAGATCCAGTTAAGTACTATATTCATGTTTTTCACATACACTGTTTATTTAGAAGTTAATGCATGGAAACTACAAAGGTCAGTTTGGGGTCACACTCAGCCAATTTGACCAGGCTCATAGTGAAAGTGTTAAATTATAAGTGGTTTAAAATAATTGATTTGGCTGGTTGAGAAGACTCAGCATTAGCAAAGACAGAAGCCAAGTGTATAACTCAAGACCATTTATTAGGATGAGCTAGAATTGCAAGAATTTCACCAAATTAAAATATTTTTGATTGATTATAAATAATTCAATTTAAAATTTCAGAAAGAAGTACTAACTGAGAATTTAAGATTAAAATATTTCCTTTGAAATTAAAAATTTGAACTTGTATAATATTAAATTTTAAATTATAAACTCTTCTATTGTCAAGTTTATTGAAATGCATTGAAAATAAAGTTTTTAAATTAAATTTTGAAGGTAAATCTGTAACAGGTCATGATATGTTACATATGTGCATTTGAATACCATGCAAACAGGTCTAGTGCATTGTTTAAACAGAGTTTTAAAGAAATTTTATTTTTATAACAACAGTTCAGGCCAATAGCTTTCTCTGTTTTCTGATTGAGTTGTACTTTTTTGTCTAGTTGTTCTTACTTTCATTAGAAATATTGCTATTCTATTTAGTATATAAAACGTTATTTTTTGTTTTCATTATTAAACTTTTATTTCAGAGATTGTTTTGCATTGTTAACTTATATATTTAGGGACTAACTGAAATCTCTTAAGCTGGTCTAATCTCATAAGATATTACTGGAATTACAGCTTAAAATATTGTTGACAGTGAAAGTACTCAACTAATAAAGCAATTCATTCTAACCTCTATATAACTAGAAATGTATGAAAAGTATATTTAAATAGCTGTACTTATTGCCAATTTTGTTTTACTTTCAATATTTTAAGTACACAACTTGCTCTGAGCAGAAGTTAATATTAATTACATACCACATATCTCAGTTAACATTCTTAGTGACACTCATTAACATACTAATAATACAGTGGATATTTTATCTGTGCATATAATGTGTCTCTAACTTTATCCAAAATTGTTGTTGCCAAACTAAATTAAAAAAAGTAAAACAGATTTAGTTAGAGAAAAAACATGAGATTTGTATAATACTTTCAGAATGGCTTCAGATAAGTTATCACATGATTTTGTGAAATCTTTAATGGTATTATCCTCAGCTCTATCTATGAAGGAGAATTTGGTACTATAGTTTAGTGTAGTTCTCAATTTAATGGAAATATATGTTATTTTATTTTAGATACTGTATGCAACAGATTTCACCTAGGATATAACATATGTATCTTGTACACAATAAACTTCAGACATTAGAGAACTGACAATACCTACCTCTTGTACACAATCAACAAAATTCAAACATCATTTACAGACCTGACAAGACATTCAATCTTATACTGAACAATTTATGTCAGGAAAGTTGTAAACCTACAAACAACAAATTACAGACATCTACTAGGTAGATTATGACACTTCTTGTTCATACTTTAAAAAAAAAATTACATCATTTAAGATGCCAATAACTAGTATCTTGTAAAGAAATGTGAAGAGATGATGCATTTACATTTATATACGTCTTGTACATAACTAACACACTATTTACTTAAGTTTTAATTCCTTTATTTCAAAAGAAACCTCAAATAAAAATGGATAAACTTGAGTTTGATGCACAAGTTTATAAACTTTAAGTTTTCATCTCAGTAACATAATTACTTCTTTCTGTACACTTTTCTGTGTGTAGATAGAAAAGTGTAAATTGCTCTGTTTTTCTTTTATGTCCCTTACGGGATAGTGCAAGGAAAAAGAAATTTATTTGAACTCTCAACAGATGCCACACCAACTCTCTACACATACAGTTGCAATTTATCAGCCAATTATACTTGATTATTTGTCACCAATAAAAATACCAAATTCTCAAATACCATTTCCCAATAGTTATTTTAAAATTGGCACATAGACTTCCATAAGTAACTTATCAAATGCTTGCTTGCTTCCATGCTAGAACTTTAACATTATTTTTCACCTATAAATATTTTAGTCAGATAAAAAATTGAATTTTATTTAGACTTCAGTTTTACACTTTATTCAGTTAATTATGTTTTAAAATGCATATTAAAAGTTTAATCATTTTTCTTACAATACATGTCAAACTGCCTTGTTTTACCAGGTTTAGTGTAGTAGGCAAATGCCCCATTGTTCTGACAATACTAAAGTGTTGCTGTTAAGTCAGCCCTGAAAATACTCATTCACATGTTTGCTAAGTTACCTCCCACACCTGTAGACACACTGTTTTACAATCTTCTTATAAGGTGCCTTGTCAAATGCTTTCTGAAAAACCAGACATACTAAACTTACATCCGTATCATCATGTACATAAGCAGTAACCTCTTCAAAGAATGTCAAAAGATTAATAAGGAAAGATATTCCCTTAGTGAAACATGTTCACTATCCAATGAAATTCTAAACTTTGTTAAATGACTTTGTAAAGCATCTTTTAACAGACTTTCCAAAACGTTTGCCACAACTGATGCAAGACTAAAGGGTCTATAATTATGCTCTTTGTGTTTATATGATTGACAACTACAGGGTGTTTGGAAAGTCACTGTGCACTTATATATTTATTAACAGACATGTTTCAATATAGAATACAGGAGGTAAATATAAATGACATTTATAAACAATGTTGAAAGTGACCCCCGTTGGCATCAATACAGGCTTGGATCTTCTTATTTTGTTTCTAAACACCGCTATCAGTTGCTGGCTTGAAATAGACTGAATAAAATATGATTACTAAACTGCACAGTGACTTTCCGAACACCCTGTAGTATTTGCTTGCGCTAATAAAACATTTTTCAGTTTATCAAGCTCTCATTTTGTAAGTGTTTATGACTTATAATTACTTTTAAAATGATTCAGTATATGGCAGGTATAAAAATGTAGAGTTCTAATAATGCAATATGCAGTAAACAGCTGACATTACATTTGTTAAGAGTAAATGTGTATTTAATATTATATACACCAGGAAGCAAAAACTTCTATCCATAACATTGATAAACAATAAAATTAACTTTATACATAAAACAAGTACTTGTAATATTTATGTAGGCAATAAAATTTGATTATGCAAAAGCGTGAAACTGAAAGTATTTCATACATTAGAAATAGAAATTGTACATAAATAACAACACAAACATTATTTACCTTGCATTTTCTTCATTTCTAGCTGCAACTTGTAGCATTCAAATGAAGTGTCATTCTCTTCATCATCATTACTGCAAATAAAAGCTAGTGACTCATCACTTGTTCTTTCTTTTTTTGTGGTTTCTAGTCTCTCCCTAAGGAATATGACTTCTCCTGTAATAAATAAACCACTGTATTTTAACCTAAATTTTTTACTAAATACACATACAGCAGAAACACTGTATACTGAAACTTTCTGACAGGTGATACCTATCTACCTTTTTCTATACAACACATTGAGCTATATGAAACAATCAAATGCCATATAATAAAAACTCTAATAATACTAAATAATCTTGCCACTTGTACAAACTAAGCCACACAACACAATCAACTACATACTAATGTCTAATAACAGTGACATAAAATTATCTTGTTATTAGTGCAAAGAAGTTATGCAATACCAAAAATTATCATGTACCTATTTTACAAAATCTATGCTATTCACATTTACAAACTATGTTATGCAAGACAATCACTTACTATATATTAAAATCAAATAATACTAACTTATCTTGTCACTTGTATAAAGTGAATCCTGCAAAAAAAAAACAACTAACATTTTAAAATATAATAACCTTACATTATCTTGCTCTTTTACAAATTGAGTCATGCATGATTAAAAACATTCACATCTTTATGTAATATGTTACTGTGACTAAACATCTCAAAAATTAATCCTAATCTTAACATGTAAATAATAGCACTTTCTTTACAACACTATCAAATTTCAAACTACAAATGTTTTGCAACTAATTTCTCACAATGAGGAAAATCAAAAATTTTATCTAATAAACAAAAATCTTACCTTTTAGTTTTTCTATTTCATATTCACTCTTTAGTTTTTCATCTTCAACTTCATCAAGTTTTGCTGTAAAACAGATATTAATAGTAAATTAATTATTAAATTCTCACAGTGGAAATAGATATCCAAATTACATGAAACATAGAATAAAACTATTAAATAGCACCGGCTTAAAAAATTCACTATTTGGTTTAGTTTTTTTTTTGTATGTTAATTTCCAAAATAAGTACATCCTTTCACTTCAGAATCTAAGTTATATTCATCAACATACTTAAAGTACTTTCTTATCAATTACTCAACTTATTTTATTTATGTGCATTGTTTCAATAATATAACTTAAAAATAATATTCAATAAGTCAGAATTATGCTCATCTAAATACCTCACTAAACCTAACAATGCTTGTCTGATGTATTGATAAAAAAAAAAAAAATTTGTAGCATTCAAACAAAGAATTTAACACAAACATTTTCAGAAATGAAAATAATGCTTAAAGAAATTTTAAAAAATCCTAGATATCCATGATTTGTTCACAAAACCTTTAAACATTCCACATTTTGTTCTCAATTGCACTAGGGTCAATTGGTCACTTCCCCATGAAACTACTTTATTCATTATACATTGCTGTAAATAGTTTATAACATGCTCTACTCAATGGTATTTAAGTTTCACTTTTAGCTATTTCTGAAGCTGAACTTCATTAGCAGTTGTTCAGTCATCTGTTGTAACATTATAAAAAGGTGAAAACCTAGAAGCTGTGATAAGAAAATTTAGAGTAAGAGAAGAAGAATCACATGAGAAATAAAACATTTATAATTACATTCTAAATGGATGATAGTTTCATAGCAAATACAAAACCTATTTTTGGGATGAGGAGAAAACTTCTGAGAAATGGATAAGTATGCTGTTTACAGGTAAGACTTGTAGAAGCTGTGTAGAAATTACAATTTAGAACTTTCATTTTTTTTCTTGGGAGGAGGAGGGATTTATATTAAATAACTGAAATAAGAAAATCTGTAGTTGACATCATGAGAAATGGGTCCGTGAAGGTTTGTTTGTTTTGAATTTCACACAAAGCTACACAAGAGCTATCTGCACTAGCCATCCCTAATTTAGCAGTGTAACACTAGAGGGAAGGCAGCTAGGTCATCACCATCCACTGCCAACTCTTGGCCTACTCTTTTACCAACGAATAGTGGAATTGACCGTTACATTATAATGCCCCCACAGATGAAAGGGCAAGTATGTTTGGTGTTACGGGGATTTGAACTCACGACCCTCAGATTATGAGGAGAGTGCCTTAACTACCTGGCTACATAAAATGACAAAACAAGAAGTCTAAAATACTGGAGATAAACTTCTGATGCAAAATCTGAATTAACAATTTTACTAAAATTTGAAAAGTACTCACCAGTGCAGAAAAAGGTAAAAATTGATTAACTATATTAAGTGTACATAAATTATTGAAAAAAACCCAAATAAACCCTGTTACACTGCTAATATATTCTCTAACTTGGTAATACATTTCATATATTTTATTATTAAATCCTTACTGCTATTACATCTAAAAAGTTACATAGTTTAAAATTAAACCAAAAAACAAACCATTCAAATTTTATACCATCTACTCCAATCTTAACCACTGAATAAACATCTCCTACAACAAACAAAAAAAAGAAATGGAAAAATGAATATTATTTGCTTACACGTTAGCTCCTGAATCTTGTTCCTACTTTCGACTAAGTCATTCTCAGACTTTTCTAAGTGGCCTGAAGTAAACAATTTCTTCTGAGAATAATGGTACTTATTTGTGTTAACAAATTCTAAAAATACAAATTCTGTCATATCGAAACAGAAACAGATTATTTTGTAGTATAATTAATATTTAAGTTTTGTGAGTTAAAAGTTTATAATTTGCTCAAAACAAACATGTAATCTTTACCTTGTTACAAAAAAAATATTAATCTTGAAATATATTTATAAAATAATTTATTTAAAACACTACTTTGTCAATAAACAATATTTAATGAAGAAAACAGGCTAATGCAATGGTATGTCACTGCAAATATAAGCCATGGGTCCATAAGTAACATGTTTATCCTCTATTTTTGTTCACAGCAAATCTAAATTATTCAACAGAAAATGTTGCTACAAGCTAACTTACAGTCTTTAACCAGAAAGGAGATTTTGTATGAATAGTTTATAAAAACGAAGTAGAACTAAAAAGAAATAATTTGAATGAAGCTTTATGTTTGCCACAGATTTGGAAGATTCCCACAGTTGCATATTTAAGACAGCACTGGACTCCAAATAAACAAATCGTAAACCAGTTTAAGGTGATTTAACAAAATGAAAGTCAGGGTCATAAAGAAGTATCTTCAAACTCCAAATGTCATTGTGTAAAGGTGGACATATTTTATAGTTCCATCAACAAGATGACAAGTATTTGAAGATGATGAAAGCGCACAAGCCACATAAAACAATACTCAGATATATCATTATAAGTTACCGTAAAGGATGTGGTTCCGTGACCAGCACAGGGCTTAAAGTGTTATAAATAAACAACAATTAAGAAAATAGTCCCAAAGGCAACATGGAACATGGAAATCATAAAAAAAAAAATAATGACTAGTATGTACTGTCTATAATGTAATAAAAGCATCCTGAAGTTACGAGTTTGCTGTTTTAGTGTGTATTATAATATATTTGTGTCAAAAAGTTAAATTCTATGTCACTTTACCACATTTTTGACATGAGTTACATCATTTCCAGTACTTGAAGCTCTTCTCTAGAATACTGAGATCTTGAGGAGGAGTTGCAATGTGATATCCATGTCAAAAAATGATTACATACGTATATGCAGTATTTTGAAAATGTTTTTAATCATGGAACTCAAACAATAAATTGTAATGCTCAAAAATCATTTTAGAAATTTAAATGCTCACATGCAGTATTGATTTAAATACAATTCTAAGTTGAATCTGAGGATAAGCCAAAGTTGAAAAGTTGGATGGTTGATTTAGTGTTTTATGGCCAAGTGCAGCTAGGCTATCTGTGCCAAACATCCGGTTAAAAGTTAAGTAAATTTAGTAAAATTCATAAAATGAAATTACGGTAAAACAAAAAAAAGTTTTAAAAAAAACACAAATAGCTTTAAAACCAATGTTTACATCTAGTCTACAACATTAATAGAAAAACTACAGTAATTCAAGTTTTAAAGGACTTTCTGTAGTGTAACTGTAATAATCATAACTCGCCAGGAAGATTAACAGCTAAGTACAAAAACCACCATCAGTCACCTGAAGTTGGCCTTTCCAGTCTTGGTTGAGTTATTTAATGTTATGGGCAGTTTGTAATTTCAAATCAAACTATATGAACTGTGATTTTTAAAAGGGAGCCACATTAAAAAGGTGTAATGTATAAATTAAAAATGCAAATGGCCTTTAAAAATCTAAAAACATCACCAAGGTGGACAGGGTCACCATCACCAATAACACTGTCTAACGTTACGGACAAAACTTGGGACAGAACATGCTTAAAATGGTGCCATTGTGTCGTGAATTGTAATGATGACAAGAAAGTAAAATGTGGCTTATTGTGATCTGAGTGTTACACAAACTACACATTGGTGCATCAGTTCCAAATAAAAGAAAACAATGAGTTAAAAAACTGTGACCAATGTGTAGTCAAGTTAGAACAACTTCCTCTTTCCGATCCTTACAGAAACAAGATGGCCAAAGTCCAATACAGGATTTTATTTGGCAAAGCTTGTTTTGACGTTGCTCACTGCAAGTCAACTGCCAGCTGGCATGGAAACAAGCCTTGAATACAGGACCATGGTCCATGTATGGAACAAGCACAGCAGTGATAGTGTCAGAGCAGATAGACTTAGCTGAAGAGTTGGTGAGCTCGTTCCCGTGAATACCAACATGGTCCGGTATCCAGAAAAACTGGATGGAAGTATATGTTAAAGAGAAATGGGCTAGTCGGTTTTGAATATCTGTGAGAACAGGATGTGAATTAACGTGAAGTGATTCCAGGGCCAGTAGAGAACTAAGCGAGTCAGTATAAATAGTGCAGTTTGAGTACTGCTTAGCTTCTATGTGATCCAGGGCAAGAGAATTGGTATACAGTTCAGCAGTGAACACAGAAGTTGCAGAGGGGTTTCTGCACGCTACCATCAAATCACAACAAACCATAGCAGAGCTCACACAATCACCTGATTTCGAACCATCTGTATAAATAGGAATGGAAGGATGGATCGAAAGATGTTCAGCAAATAGCAGACAGTATTTCCAATCAGAAGTATCTACTTTTCTGAGATGACTTAAAGATAGGTCACAACTGGGGACTGTAAGAAACCATGGTGGGATGGGCTGACCAGTGGATACAGCAATGTTATCCAAGAACAGACTCAATTCATCCAACTGCACCTGGATATGAAGGCCAAAAGGAGCAATGGCAGACTGACTGGTCTAAAAAAGTATGGCCCATCGAGGAAGGAGAATACAACCCCAGGTAGGATGCTTTGGAAAGGAACGAAGTTTTGAAGCGTAAAGACAGTTGCAAATGGTGGAGGTGCAAAGAAGGTTCATGAGACTATGTATAAGATCTGAACTGGGGAAGTGCAGAGAACCCCAGTGCAGAGCCAAAGTCCTTGATAATGAATAGGGTCTAGCATCTTTAAGACTGATGGTCTGACAGAGTCATAGACCAGTAATCCATAGTTGAGTTTCGATCGAATAAGAGCACAATATATCTTTAGCACAGAACGTCAATCCGCTCCCCAAAGTGGTGGAAGAAAGGACATGGAGGATGTTCACTGCTCTTGTACATTTGACCCATAGCTGCTTGATGTGTGGTATAATGATCAGCTTATGTTCAAAGATAAGCCCCAAGAACTTTCTCTCAGGGACCACAGAAAGCACAACTTCACTGATACAGGATCAGGATGAAAACCCTGTTGGCAGCAAAAGCGCATGCAAACAGTTTTAGAGAGTGAGAAGGTAAAGCCATTTGCTGTGGTCCACTTCAGTAAACAATTGATGGCAGTCTGTAGCTACCGCTCAATATACCTCATGTTCGACGACTGACATGAGATGTGAAAGTTGACATAGAGCCCATTTGCAACAGTAAGTTGTTCAGTGATGGCATTAATTTTTATACTGAAAATTGTGACACTCAGAACACAGCCCTGAGGGACTCCAAGTTCCTGTGGAAAAGAACGAGAAAGTGTCGAACCCACACAAACTCTGAATCTCCTGTCCATTTAAAATTTTTTAATAAAAATGGGCAAATGGTCACGTAACCCATATATATATGGAGGTCTCGCAAAATGCCATACCTCCATGTTGTATCATAAGCCTTCTCAATGTCAAAGAATATTGATACAAGATGTTGTCATTTGAGAAATGCATCTCTGATTAATGTTTCAAGTCGAATCAGATGGTCCATGGTGGAGTGCTGCCATCAGAACCCAAACTGGGTAGGCGAGAGGAGGTTTTTTGATTTGAGGAACCAAACAAAATGAGCATTAACCATCCTCTCTAAGATCTTACAGAGACAGCTCTGTCAAAGCAATTGGAGGGTAGTTTGAAGGAATCTTGGGATCCTTCCCAGGCTTGGAGAAAAATAGAACAATAGCCTGGCACCAGGCATCAGTAAAAACATTCTCCTGCCAGATATGGTTAAAAACAATCAGAAGAATAGCAAGAGAAGCAGGAGATATATAGCACAGCATCTCGTAGTGTATATCATCAGGTTCAACCAATGTACTGCCAAACTGATGAAGGGCAAGTTTGAGTTTCACCAGTGTAAAGGGACAATTACAGTCATAGAGACAATCAGCTTGGAAGGAAAGAGATAATTGCTCTGCCAGAGTCTTGATGGCTAAGAAGGGGGAAGAAGAAGTGCTAGATACTCAGCAAAAGCTTTCACATCAGCGATGCTCTGGGTATCGGCTACTTCTTAGCTATCAGAGATCAAGATCGAGAGGAGGACAGATTTACATTGCCCACTGACCTTTCAAATCTTGTCCCATATGACTTTGGAATTGGGGATAGAAGATACGCTGGTTGTGAACTTAATCCAAGATTCCTTCTGGCTTTGACGTCTTACCCATCGACCATGTGCACGAGCCTGCTGGAAAGCTATGTGGTTTGAGAATGTAGGGCATTTACAGAAAGTATCCCAGGCTCATTTTTGAGCCTTCCGTGCCATTTGGCAGCCAAGATTCCACCATGGATGAGGATATAGTGGAAAATGTGTCAAGGTTTTAGGAATACATTGAGCAGCTGCTTGTATAATACAGTCAGTTGCTGCTGCCACACAGTCATCTATTGATGGCTTACAAAGAATGGCAGGATCAAGTTCTGTAAGAGCAGTGAAAGAGGGCCAGTTTGCCTGATCCAGCTTCCACCAGGGCACACGGGTCGGGTGGCATCGACCACGGCCATTCTCTCTCAAGATTATAGGAAAATGATCACTGCCTCATGGATTATTGTCAATCCTCCATGAAAAATGGGAGAATAATGAAGGGGAGCAAATTGAGAGATCAATAGCAGTAACGGACTGACCAGGTACATAGAAATAAGTAGAAGAACCAGTACTGAAAAGAAAAAGGTTGTGATCAGAGAGCATACGCTCTACAGATCGACCCTTCCTATCAATATCAGCACTTCCCTAGAGGGGATGATGTCCACTAACTTCCCCCAGGATGAAAAAGGGAGACAGCAACTGTTCAATGAGAACATCAAGGTTTGATTGATTATATGTCTCTCCAGGTGACAGGTAGAGAGAACAAACAGTGATGGTATGACCAAAGGAAACACTGATGGCTACAGCCTCCACTGGTGCATTGAGTGGCAAAGACAGGATGGGCACATGCTGATCAACCAACAGTTCCACCCCTCCATGCCCTCGTCCATCACACAGCCTGTCATTTCTGTATAAAAAAAAACAACCTCTGAAAGGTGGCTGTATTGGCATGTTTCAGAAATGTTTCCTGTAATGAAAGACAAACAGGATGGTAGGAAGCAATCAGTGTTTTGATGTCATCCAGATTAGAATGTAAACATCGACAAATCCATTGTATCAGGGTGGAGAACCCTTCTGTTTACAACAGTCTTTTTTCCTTATTCAAGGGAGGTCTATCGACCTCCATGGATCCTGCCCTGGGTTGATTGGGCAGGTCTTTGCTGTTGGAAGGGGATACCAGAAACTGAGACTTGGGGTGAGAGAGGAAGATGAATCCATGGAAATGCCTGTACCTGGAACCAAAGGATGTGGATCTTGGGGTTTGGAATGTACATCAGGGACAGAGATATGTGTCGAAGTTGATTCATCAACTATTTTAACCATGGAGGTCAAAAGACTTTTCATTTGTTTGGAGAACGATTCTTTAGGAGGCACAGACAGATCTGTCTGCACTCCTATAGTAGCTGTGGAAAGAAGTGCAGCAGCATACATCTGAGATGAGGTAGTGGAAAGCAATTTTCGAGCCTCAGGTTAGGTAATGTTATGAATCGTTTTCAAATGCTGCACCTCTTTTTCTTCCAACCATTTAGGGCAAGAAAGAAAGTAGGATGTGTGAGAGCCATTGCACTTGATGCAATGAGGGTCTGTTTCACACTCATAGGCATCATGGTCCTTGCCACTGCAATGACCACATGTCAAGGAACCACGACATGACGTCTTCGAGTGACCAAATCATTGACACTGGAAGCACTGGAGTGGGTTTGGAATGTATGGCCATACTCTTCAAATAAGATAACTTGCCTTGAAGGTTATGGCAGGCAGATATGGTGATGTAAATGTCAGAATGGGGATATTGGCAGGCACCATAATTCCATCTTTGCAGGTGGAGATATGCCTCACTGCATAAACTCCTTGGGTGGAGAAACCAGCGAGAATCTCAGACTCTGGGATGTTCTCCAAATCCCTCTCAACAGTAACTCCTCATGATGAATTCAAAGTAGCATGAGGTGTTACCTCAATAGGTATATCCCTAATTGCCTTTGAATGCAAGAGGAGTTCACTATGTTGAGATGTGGATGTTTCCACCAATATATCACCAGATTGAAGCTTCTTTACTCACTGTGGAGAGCCAGCAAGTTCCTCTAGTCTCTTCTGAATGAAAAAGGGACACATCTGTCCTGAAGATTCGTCTGAAAGAAAATGCAATATATGAAAATAAGGTACAAGAGGTGGTACAGATGGCAAGGATTGCTGCTGAGAATCTTCAAGACTTGGTCGTTTACCTATAGACTGTTTTTTCACTATTTTATTAAGATTTTTAATTGGAGGATCCATAATAAAAAAAAAAAAATTTTGGTGCCCACTGACCCCACCTACCATGGAGCCCTACAAGGGGACGTACTACAATGTCAAACAAGGACACTGCAGCAATGCCAGGGTGTCGCGAGCACTATATATCTGATGCTGGTGTTTGGGTAATGTCCACAACACCTGTTGAGAACATCCAACACTGGTACTTGGTTGACCCTAGCCCAAGTGGACCAGCCAACTTACCAAAGGGGTCAACCCCAAGACTACCCGTCTACAGGAATTCAAGGCCAAAGTGATAAGTTAGGGTTGGGCCCCTCAAATCACCAAGATCCTCTCCTCCCCTTAACAGGTTGCCATGCACAGCAAACATGTGGGTGGATGTTTAGATCCCAGAGGAGGTAAACTGAAAGAACAGAACCTTCCCTGGGAGGTCCCCTCACCACATACAGGAATCCACACCAAGGGGCAGTTCAAAAGAGTTAATATTTTCATTTAATTCTAAAGCATGTTTCACTAACTGCAGAAAAATTACCTGTAGAAAAGGTTGAAAAATATTAAATAAAATCCAAAATACATTTAATCTTGTATAATAATTGCCAAATGTAACAGACAGTTGCAATAATTTATCCTATGCAGCTTTACGCTCCTAACACCTTCAAATCTACTTTCATTTAATTTTATTGTTTTATTATTCTTTGGACCATGTCTTATAAGCATAACAAAGCTATAAATCATGCAATGAAGAGCTTAGGTCAAGGTTGGTTTGGCAAACCATAAGCAATCTAAGTGCTTTCCACAAGAAAAAATTTTTATGTCTCTGCAAATACACACATTTTTCTCTATAGTTTCTTCTTTTTTCAATCACTTATGAAATGACCACCATGCCTTTATTTCTGAGTGGAAATACCTTGGGCCAATATGCCCAAGCACCCTTTTAATTTTATTTAGACTTCTTAAGAATTTTTATAGGGTAAAGGTCAAATAGCCCCAAAATGAATATTTTGGGCACCTGTACAGCAGTCAAGATGAAAATTAGCACAAATATAAATTTTAATGTACCCAAAACATTGAAAAAAAAGTTTGATTAACCCATTTTTGATCATTTTAGAGGGGCCAAAAGGTCACAAAAGCCCAGTGTTAGAGATTTTTAGTCAATTTCTTGGCCAGATTTCAAACAGTTTGCATGGGATTTAGTACAAAAATACTCCTTGCAGGTCTCAAACTGAGGTATGAGAAAATTTTGAAATTTTTGTATTTTGCTTAATTTATCTGGTGTCAAAATTGCTCATGTTAGAGAGTTGCATGGTTCACTCACCAGCAAATGTTGGCCTCTTTAAATTTAGTTTATCTTGTTAAGTATGTTTTTAATTTTTAGAATTTAATTGCTTTAAAAAAAAAACATTTTCCAATACATTTAGCACTTACTTTAAACTTTGAGACTATTTGTACCAAAGTGTATGGTTTTATAACTTCTTTTTCTCATTGAGGTAGTTGATCAAAAATTGAAATATGCATTTTAGAACACATATATCACACACTAGAACAGAATGTCTCAAAACTACTATAATTTATCTAGCTTTCTGAATATCCTATATATATAAAATCAGTTAAGTATTTATGTTCTAAACATGTCAAGCTCTCATGGGACAAATATTTGCTTTTACTCTAAAACAAAATAGACATGTCTCTTGTGTTGGTTATAAACATGTACAATACTATTCTTAAAGAAAATTAGAGATAACCTCAGAAAACACAAGATATGGCAGGAATGTGTCAATAATGTGGGCTGAACAAATATGATAACTAAGTAATGCATAAAGACACTGAATTTTTATATTCTGGCTTGCCAGTACCTACAGTATGTTTCCAATTGGTTGAACACTCTGAAACCCTTAAAAGCAAGGAGAAAAATCTATATACGAGAAGTCGCAGCATCGTTTTCTTATGACCGGAGGTACAGACTAGAAATTCATTAAAATATTTCCTTTTGAAACTTCAGAAATTACGACTTGCATATTAAAACATGGATTATAATTCATGTTTTAATAATACGTATGTTTTGGTAATAAAGTAATTTAATTAAATTTTGAATGTAACACCATGAAACTTGTGATATATACTTTGTATATGGAAGGCTCAAAGGGTTAAAGTTTTGAAATTTGTATAAAATACATAATCAGTTAAATATTTTTTGATATATAATTTAGAAAAATGTCTCTTTTTTTCCTACTTTCCAAAATTTCAATCTTCTCAATGGAGAAGTACATTATCTTCTATTCAGTATTAAAATAATGTTATTTTTATGTTTATCTGGATTATGTGCATTTCAAGAGTGATATAATAAAAAATTATTGTAAAGAGTTTAGTTTAATGATACACATATACACACATATTTGCAACTGTCTTGTTTTAAAAAAGTTCACATTTGTTATTGATAAGTGAAAGTAACATGTTCTTGGAGTGGAACAGTTAAACCTGATAAGGACTACTTCGAATCCCTGGAGGAGGACCAATTAGAAATTTTGACAATTTCAAACTCTTAGAGATCTATTTGTCATAATGCACTAAAATGTAAACAGTAACCAGTAATATCATGAAAACAGATTATTTACCTAATAACATAGGTTAAAATATTTGTAAATATTGTGTTCAGTCAATATACCTTGTTTTTTGTTGTCAAATGTTACAAAGAACTATGCAAAGGATATCTACCCCTAATTTTGAAGTAACAGACTAGAGGGAAGGCAGTTAGTTAACACCATATATAACCAACTATTGGTCTACCTAGTGAGATTTGTCCTTCATATTTATAATGTATTCCTGGCCACAAAATAAAAGAATATGACTTTGTTTTGGTAGCAATGGAATAAGAACTCTGGAATTTTGGACCATAGTCCAACATGCTAGTCTTCATGATATAGCACATTTCACCATCTATAAGTATATCCACAGAGAATGAATAATAACTTTTTTTTATCATGTATATGGAATTCCACAAAAACCAATTGTTGTAGAACTAGGTAACTTGGAGAAGAGGCCTATACACATGTTGCAATAAAGTTATTAAAATAAGTTTTTTGCCCTGAGCTTCTTAACCCAAGGATTACCACATCAGATTTTTAAAAGTTTTTCTATACTTATGCAAAGTAGCTATGGTCTACATCTTTATTAGTTACAGGGTTCCTAATAACATTTAAATCACACAAGAGGTATATTAAAAAAATACTACTAATATTACAATTAGTCCCACTAATTACTGCTTAGGCACAGTATGTAGTTGACATAAAAAATGAATGACTTCATTGATTATTTCTTGGTTAGTTTTCTATATTAAGTGTTGGAACAGGTACAACATACAGTTACTCAATATGATTGAATGAGTTAACCCCACTAGTGTTCACTAGTAGTGAACAATATAAAAAGTCAATACTTTGAGGGTTAAAAACAAACTACACACACAATGTCAACAGCTTTTAAGTAATTAAATTCCTGAACATATTTACAAATAACTGTTTGTTATTTTCACTCACAGAAAAGGCACAAAATGTTTACTGCACAAACAAGATTCCTATTTTTAATATCTGTACACTTATCCAAATTAGTAAAGTTTTTATATCAGATACGACAGGGTAAGGTAAGGAATTAATGTACGTCTCCAAATTAATATTGAGTATGTAAAAATTGACATGAAAAAATACTGTGGCAGTTATCTCGCACTAAATAAAACATTCTTAGAGTCAGAATAATGGCAAATGTACTTTGAATACTAAACAAACATTTTTGTACTTTTAAAGTTTTAATTTTGCAACCCCATATGGTTGTTAATACAGTGTTTATTTTACTTATAACATCCATTAACAAACAGGTCATTTGGCTGATATCTACCAAGTTGCCAAACAAATTATTGTTTAATTAGGATCTGGGTGTATACAGAAAGTTAATGCAACTTAGTGTTTTGTAAAATATCTACACCAGCTAAAGCTGGCTATCAAAGTCACACATTGACTTGTACAGATTTAAACAGCACTTGTGTCTGGTATACATAATCAAAAAGTTATGGATGCTAATTTACAACCCACTTAAGCCTACAGATGCATATATATGTTTGTAATTATTATTACTTGCCTTATAACATAAATAGGAAAAAATAAATAAAAATTTTAATGAAATATAGAGATCATTGATTATTTGCAGAATTACATAAGTATCCAAAACAAAATAAATGCTGCAATAGGAAAAGTTCACAAACACATACTAATATTAGTTGGATAGATTCTAAAATGATTTTCAATTCCTACTTTTGTTGGCAAATATTAACTGTTTCATTTAGCTATGAGAATTGCAATGCCCACAAACTTTTTTTTTTTTTTTTATCTTGTTTTGGATACTTCTTATTGCATTTCTATGAATAACCAATAATCCATAAATTCCCTTAAAATTTTAATTTTTGTTCAATTTTATAGTTTTTACATATTCATGGAATGGACACAACATATCTCCAATATATATAACTGTTACAAGAATTAAAACCCAAATCACAAATTTATAAAATTTGATTCCTACTTTGGCAGTTTTATACACTTTGCTGTAGGCCCAAGTGAAGACTACATTTTATATATTTGTGATTGTGGTTTTAATTCTTCTTTCATTATTTTTTAGAAGCAGGATTCCTACTTCATTTTAAAATTTATAAGGTTTTAATACTCTTATTTTTTTACTTTTTGTATTATACCCATATAACACATATACTTTAACTTTAGAACCTGTCAAGTGTATTGGGTTGAATTAGGTTGAAAAATATATCTATGTATGACGTTCACCATTTAGCTACAAAATAACCTGTGTATATATTTATCAAAATATCAAAAGCAGATGCTCAGAGACCAATCAAATATGCTGGAGAAATCTGTAGTGTTGTTCAAGGTCTACAGGCTAGCCCCACTGCAATTAAGGTAAGAAGAAGAAAAGGTTGTGTTAGAAATTTTTGAATTGTTATGTTGGAAATTTTAACTTTTTTTTAGCATGTTATTAGTATATATAAATATAATGTAACCAATACTTTGAATGGCTAGTTTTTCCCTTGGGAATTCAACATAGTGGTTTTTTAGCATGCAAATTATTTTTTTTGCAGATTCCTACTGTTAAGTACTACTGTACTTAATAATACCTAAGCCAAGAACTAGGCTTTTATTAGTAGTGATAAAATAATGCAAATGCCCTAAAGCAAATCAGCAATACTCATTGAGATGTGAAAGTTCGAGATACAAGCGATACAATGGATTACATTTATCATAATTGCTACAGCAGAAACACAATTTCTATTGTGCATGTTCTATGGATTTATGTCATACAAGCAACAGATTTAGGTCTAGGTATAAAATAAATCATACATTCATATGGTAGTGTCAATTTATACTTACACTCACTACTGCTTACGTCCCAATATCTAGGGTAGCTTACTAAAATTTAAATAATGACCAGTTGTAGTAAACTGGACATTTGCCATGATTATGACATGCATTTTTTTGAGAATGATCATTGATATAAAGTAAAAAAACCCAAGAAAACCAGAAATATATAGTTTTTTTTTTTTTATATTAGAGGGAGGGGGAATTTTTTTCAGGACCTAAAAATTCCTTTTTGTACTAAAGTTTTTAATGGATATGCTTTCATGACACTTAAATAATAAATACTAATGTCATGCCTTTATAGTGTAAAAAATGTACTAAACAGTTCTTACCCTTTACCTTCTCCACTTCTCCAGAAGTATTCATTAATGTGCCTGGAATATAAGAACTGATATAATAACAGCAACAAATAATATGAAATTTTGTATGAAACAAAAGTACTCTATTTCAAAAGTGACAGAAATACTTGTGCATGCAAGTGTATTTTAGAAAAAGGGGAAACTTTTTTATCAGTACCTCAAATTTCCTTTTGAAACTAAACGTTTTTGATAAATGCTTTTATATCATGTGCATCAGCTCATACTTTCCATTTTGTCTAAGCGTTTGTTTCTCTTCACTTCTTAGTTCAAGAAATTATCACAAGGTTATTATGATAGTGAAAAAAATAAAAATGTTGGGCAATGTTTAACAGATTCTCACAAACAGGTTTTTCTGTTAACACAAAAAGACAACAACAAAGTGGTAATAGATACACACTGTAGAACATCTAAACTTCTAGTTGATAAAATACTACTTGTAGACCGCATTCTCAAAACGAAATTTTTATTTTTTAATTTCTGTTTGTACATGTCACCAAGAAACAAAAAATTCATGATTTTAGTAAGTTTACTGTTGTTACTAAACTTTATGGCAGTTGAGCTGAGAAAGAATAGCAATTGAAGACTCATAAGGGTCTGACAATACTGCACTTGAAGCTAAGACTAAATCAACAAAATTCAGTACAACCAACGTTCCTTTTAACACTTCTAGTGTGAACTCTGTTGATTTAATCCACCTTGGAAATATAACTCTTTCTGACAGTTGTTTTGATGCAACATTAATTATTAATGAGGGAAAAATTAATCTCCAAGAGTGGTCGAAGATTGAGTATTCCTTCTTCATCCCACTTGAGATTAAGTATTAAGGTTTTCAGAAAGGTTGTTATTTACATGAGCCAAGTGAGTAGATGTTATCAATGTGGAAGTGATGACAATAAGGCTAGGAGGCAAAAGTGAATGGGAAGACCAAGAAAAAAGAAGTAGAAGATTGATCTGATGCATTGCCAACAATTGTTGTCCACTTTCTTCTTCTACAACATAAGACCTTAACAGGTCTGTAGAGCCATGTTCCAAGACTGGGATCTACAGATCCAATGTTTGAGAATTTTGATGTGGGTAAAAATGGGAATACCCTGAGAAAACTCACTTTCACAAGTTTGAATTGAATAAAGCCCGGTTAGTGCCCGAGTGAAGTAGTGAAGGTGCGAGAATCTGAAGAGAGACTAAAAAAAGTTGTATATAAATACAGTAGAGTTAGGGATCAAGATGATGAGTCATTGCTGTCATGTATCATGTTGAATGGGGATAGGTATTTACACCATGATTTGGTGGTAACAGCCATATTATAAAAATTGGATGTTAGAGAATTTTGATGGGTAGATTTTTTGTAGTATTTGGCTGAAAGTTTAATTAAGCATTCTTGCACCATGTGTATTATATTGGGTTGAGGAATAATTCGTGAGCGTTTTTTCAAGTTACAAAAATATATTCATAAATGAAACGCTTTCGCACAATATTTCATGTCATTTGGTAGATAATTTTTTGCTCTAATAGATGGTGTGTTTGATTTTCATGTCTTTAATTTTTGCTTTCATTTTCAGCTCATTAAATGGAATGTCAAGTGGACAAAATTGAGCATTTTTTGACACCATCTGCTTTTCGCATTTAATTTCTTGCAATTTCGTTTACAACAATGCATACTATATACCTAGGTATTACATGAAATAAAGTATCATAATAAATGTTTTGGGTGTAATGTGTTCATGCATTGAAGTATTGTATAGTCTTGCATGTAATGCTTGAATGAAATTATTTAAAAATGCTCACGAATTATTCCTCAACCTAATATTTTTCCACATAGTATACTGGTGCATAATACAGAAAGCAGTGTGCTAGGCATATCAGTTTTTTTTTAGTTTTTGTAGTGTACAGAATTGGCATTCATGTTGCATGTTACCATTGAGCCATAATCTGTTAAAGGTCTAATGAATATTTTGTATGTTATTATTTAAAGTCTACATCCATGAGTGTGATGGGTAATTTTATGGAGGTAGGCTACCCAAGTTTTGACTTGCTTTCAGATTTCTTCGAAATGCACATGCCAGGTTAGTTTTTGGTTGATGGTTATGTCTAAACATTTTGATATTTTATGTGTATTATAGAGTATTTAGCTAACTTCATGCAATTTAGTTTTTTTTGGTTTTTTTAAGTTTGCAGCATAAGAATTTCTTGAGTCTTAGTGGGATTAAGAATTATTTTCCATTTGTTGCACCATTGAGTGTTTTTTTGTATTTTCCTTGCAGCTAGTGGGGAGTCCTAGGAGGTACTCCATAATGCTATATTGTTAGCATATTATGAAGGGCATGTGAGAGATAGTTAACTGTGGTAAGTCATTAACAAAGAGTGTGTGCAATAATGGGCTTAAAACAGATCACTGAGGTACACCTGCATTGTATATACATGGTTGGGGATAGTGCCATGTTAATTTTAACTTTTGCAGATCTGTTTGAGAAATTGAATATCCATTAGTGAATGTGATTGGTATTTTGTATTTAAGTCCATTATGCCAAACTGTGTTGAAGGCTTTATGTACATGTAGGAATGCAACAATGGTGGCTTGTAGTTCATTAAATCCAGTATATGTAGTTTCTATTAATTGCTGAAGGTGGTCTGTAATTAGTCTGTATTTGCACCTTGCTTTCTAAATGACTGATAATGTATTGTTATTTTTCAGCATCCTGAGTAATCTTGATGTTACTATTTGCTCTAGATCATTCCATCTGCAGTAAATTAAGCTTATGGGCCTGAAGTCATTCAGGTGTTTACAGTTTGGTCCTCTTTTTATGGCTAACAGCGATTATTGCAGATTTCCATGCACTTGGGAGATAGCCAGATAAAAAGAGATGTATAGGCCAGTAAGATGTGTTTACTTTGTGGGATGCATTTTTTAGAAATGTGTTGGGGATTTTGTCTTACCTGGGAGTTTTATGTTTTTACTTCTGACTCAGTGATAGGGGTTGATATGTCCTGCAGTGAGCTGGTGATTTGGTGTTTAAGTTGACTGGGAAGGAATTTGAAAAGAATTAAGAGTTGTCTTTAATAAAAACACGTTTATTTTGTTCTAGTGTTTGCTGTCAAATCCAGTGTCTTGCGAGATTACAAATGCTTTATGGAAGTATTGTGCAAATAGCTCCAATTTTTGTTTGTATGTGGTAACAGTGGAGTATTCTTATGAAATGTTACCTGTTTTAGTGTTTTCATGGCAGATTTTTAAGAGGTCTTCCAAAAAGTGGGTGGGTGGGTCAGGTTTAAGATTATCAAGTTTGATATAGAATTTATTCCAGTTATATTTTTGCTGAGTTTGATTAAACTTTCTATTTTGTTATTGACCAAGTTTATTTGAATCTTTATTACTGGATTTCTGGTGTTGATAAATTCTCTTCAGAGTTTGCATCTGGTTAGAATGAGATAATATATTTTGGGCATTAAAATCCAATGGTTAGGAGTGGCTCTTATGGAATTTTTGGGGACTGTCTTGCCTGTAGTTGTTATTATGGCCTGTATTATATTATGGTAGTACTGTTCAATATCACCTTCACTGTTAGCAGAGGTAATAGGTTTGGACAAAAAATTAGCTCTATAATTACTAAAGGTAGGCCAATAACTTTTCTGAAATGTATGGTGGTTTCAGGGTTTTGAGCTTGACTAGACTGTGTCCAATCAGGATTGCTGATTTTGAACAAGAGAAGGTTATTGTGTCCCCTAATGTTTTTGTGCACCTTGAAGTTGCTTATATGGTGAACAACTTCTGATGGGATGTTGCCATATTTAATTATACTTTACATTCCATTGTGGTGTGTGTGGGGGTTGGAAAGTTGTTTCTAATTGCAGTCAGGTTATGTATTTCAGTGAAGTTACCCATGATCCTGCCAGCATTGATGGTGATACAGCCTTGGAAGAGAGGGTGAGAAGTGTTAAGGTCACCTAGGATAATTATGTTGTCATATTTTAGCATTACTGAGTTCAGAAAGGTAGTGTCCAAGGTTGTTTGGGGTAACTTGTAGATGGCTAGAAGGGTAATATTGGGTAGTGACAGTGTGTTGATTTTACACAGTATGTGTTTGTAGTACGTGGAAGTGTTGTTTATGAGTCAATCCTAAATTGCTTTTGTATAGCCTCTAGTGTGGAAATATAACATTGAATGTAAAAAAAAATTATCTTCATGAAAATTGGCAATAAATTAGTAAACATGACATAGAAGTTTTTTAATAAAATACTTCTATTCAAAATGTGTGTGAGTATGAAGATTCTA
The DNA here is from genome assembly GCF_004210375.1 of Tachypleus tridentatus. NCBI lineage: Eukaryota > Metazoa > Arthropoda > Merostomata > Xiphosura > Limulidae > Tachypleus > Tachypleus tridentatus. Next base: position 12,996,488 of record NC_134829.1, on the reverse strand, counting down.
CTAAAATCAGTCTAAAAGGTGATTTCTATGAAAAGAAAAAAAATGGTTTTCTCTTACAGTTTTAAAATTTTGTTCAATAACCACTACAACCTTCTAAATGAATAGTGCAGTACTTTTTAGTAAAACATTATACTTGCAACTCTTATTTTCTCTGTTCTAAAAATAACTGAAACAAAATAATTTATATTGAAAGGAAAACTTAAATAATATGAAATAAAATGAATAACATATTTCTCTTCTCTGAATATATAATTTGTTACAATACTTTAAATTAGTATCTTTATACTATCTTTATACTTTCAACTTTTCACATCCATTTTCTTTTAATTTTATGGTTGTTTGTACTTCTGACCACAGGACTGTCAAAAACTAACTTACAGAGAGAACTCAATATCTGTTTCCCATAGACTTCATGAAAACATCATGTGATCTCTGCATTTGCTCTGTAACTATCCTTTAGCCTCAATAAATATGACACAATTGGGTCTCCAAGTAATAATTCATGTAGCTTCGAAATTTGTACTTCAAGACAAGAACAAGTCAGTAACTATAACAGAATATCTCAAAAATACAATAATTTATCTGACTTTCAAAGTAAGCTGGAACTAGATTAAAAAAATTCAGTTAGGTGTTAAGCAAGGATTATAAAATTCATGTTCAGAGAAACTACATCACACAGTTTTAATCTAGATACCAAATGCAAATAGCTGTAAATGAGCTTTAGATCTACTCTTCCTATATTTAGAAGATCTATTCTTCCTATAGCTATGAACATGTCCATCAGCAACCATGTAAAGCTGATTAGCAAAACAGTATCTAAAGCATAGAGATGGAGGGGAGGGGGTTCTTTGGCGACTTTGACAAATGTATTGATATTTTAGCAAATAAAAAAAAGAGAGTAGGAAATGCAAATTTTAGATCTTTGCATATAATTATATATAGTTTGCGTTTTTATTTCTATCAGTCTGTTTTAGAGGTAAAAAAAATTTCTTAGGCAAAGAATTTGGAGCTCAGAGGCATTGTGTGAAAAACTGAAGTTTAGATAATATACAAATATTGATTACAAATTCTTTTTATGCCAAGTTTAATGATATTCATTGGTAATAATGTTTTAAAATTATATTTTTAATATTAATTTTTTAATTGGTGACAACTTTGTCCCAGCCATAGTGAAAGGGTTAATAAATACTCTTTACACTATCATTGGGAGATAGCACATCCTTACGAAAAACTACTGAAAGTCAAAACAAACAAACAATGGTAACAATTGTTTTAAAAAAATTCAAAATTACCATTGACAGATTTATCCAAGGACAACTCTTCACCATTATCAACTTCTTGGATTTCCATAAATAAAAATTATATTAAACTACAATCCAATACCAAACAATTTCTAATCTACTTTGCAAAGTAAAACTAAACAAAACATTTTTAAATTTCAGAAATAGTTCACTTGATTAAAATAAAGATCTTTCTTGTTTTACATACAAAAGTAATTGTTCTATATTAGTATTAAACACATTTTCATTTAAATTTTGTCTAATACTCACTATATTATCTTCTCTGTTTTACTTAATACTGAATATTCTCTCATAATTTAAACATCTAGTAAATTTTCTCCCTTCTTCTATAACCTACAAAATATTTTCTTAGATGCACTATGAAATTAGTTTTATTTCTTTGTCCTACCTATCTTCCAAATTATAAAGAAGTTTCAAATATACAAAGAAACATTATATGATAATAAGCTTTTCAGTATGAAATATATATACAAAAACAAAAAATACACAAGTATTCTTTAGGAAGTTATGGACCAACAGAAAAACTTAAATTTAAATCTACAAAATTTTGCTGCCCAATGTTTTGATTTCCACTTGCCTTTATAACAAAATGCTGTTTTCTTGGTATTTTCCAAGATATTAGAATATTCATTGAACTCGCATGCTAACAATTGTTTTTCCAAAACAACTGATGAAATACCAAAGTTCAGAAGACTTAATGATTTATCAAGTATTTAAAACCATGAGAATTACCTTGTGTTAGTACCCCATTAGTTTCATCTGTTTTCAGATAACCATGAGAATTACCTTGTGTTGTTACCCCATTAGTTTCACCTGTTTTCACATAACCATGAGAATTACCTTGTGTTGTTACCCCATTAGTTTCACCTGTTTTCACATAACCATGAGAATTACCTTATGTTGGTACCCCATTAGTTTCATCTGTTTTCAGATAACCATGAGAATTACCTTGTGTTGGTATCCCATTAGTTTCATCTGTTTTCAGATAACCATCATCACTCTTCAGTTTCTCATATCTTACTGTATAAGAAATTAAAAACACATGACCAGATTAATCTTACACCAACATTCATGTGTTACATTAAAAAATATATTTTAACAGATATTTACAAATTCTCATACTTTCTATAACTAATACAAAGTTATTTTTATTGCATACATTTTGCACTTAATACACATTTTCTTTTACTCTTCTATTGCATTATGCCTGAGGGCAAATGATATCCGTTTTTAAAATGTGCATTATGCTAATGAATCTATGCTATATACTGAATGTTAACATTTTCTTATACTAAAAATGTATTTCTGATAGGTAGTTACCTCTCTCACAAAGCTATCTCAATCTTCCTTCTGCCCTACAAACACTGCTAAAATCTTCTCATGCTCAACACATTACTTTATAACACTCATCAAATCTGCATCATTTTTGAACCTGTAAGTATCGCTCGACTTTTCTCAACCAATTGTATTGCATCACCTATACTGGCAGAAATAGTTCTCTCTATTATTTATACTCAGTCCTCACTTTCTAGACTTAGTAGGCTCTTAAAGAAGAAAACTGGCACTGGAAATGGTGAGGATAAAAAAAAATGCAACAAACACAGTGGTTAGGGTGTGTGAACTATATTACATATACCCATCAACCTATACCATAAAGTGTCATGCATTAACCAAGAAGAATTAAGAAGTTGGTTTTGGTCAAAAACTAAACTCCCAAAACCAATACAGGAGCAAGAAGTACAGCAAACCAAATCCTACATCATAAGGTTGTGGCACTGCCTCAACTCAACTGTAAGAAAGGGTAATATCTGTAACATGTATTATGAGCAGAAATAGTAACACATTGAACAGTAAATGCAAGAATTTGTTTGTTTTGAATTTTGCACAAAGCTACACAAGGGCTATCTGCACAAGCTGCCTAATTTAGCAGTGTAAGACTAGAGGAAAGGCAGCTAGTCATCACCATGCACCATCAACTCTTGGGCTACTCTTTCACAAAGAATAGTGGGATTGTTCATCACATTATAATGCCCCCACAGCTAAAAAGAGAAGCATGTTTGGTGTGATGGGAATTTGAGCCTGTGATCTGCAGATTGCAAATCAAACTCCCTAAACACCTGGCCAAATGCAAGGAAGAGACACCTGGAATTACAAGGGGAACATGGAACATTTGTTCAACCTATTACTGGTATTCCAAAGCAGATGAAGTCCTCCCACTTTAACCATAAGAGCAGGGAAAGAACCTCCTGCAATCATAATTAATAAAAAGAGGGACTTCTACTGCACAAAACAACAGGAACAAGGCAGGGGGAATGCAATGAGAAGTCTGGATGAATGTCAAACCAGAACAAGTGTAATGAGTGTTAGTGATTTTCTATTTTAAAAAGCAGATTGACCCTTATTTATTCAATCAAAGAGTCAGCAAAGGATGGGAAGGAATCCCCTTCTGTTTTATTCCTGAAGTCCATGTGTGATGGTTCATTACTGGTATACCACCAGCAGTCTTGTATGTCTTATATCTACAGTGAACCTTACATTGCAACCCATCAAGCATACCTGATCTGGCAACACCCACCACAGAGTGGGGTCCCATTACCAGTGGTAAGAGTTACAGAAAATAAAAGCATAAATGAAAGAAAGTGGTATGACTTACTTATATGGAATGGATGCATGTAGAATCATCATAAAAGCTAAATGTAGCCAAAGCAAACTTTAACCCTCCAAATGGGAAAAAATGAACGTATAATCAATGTAATAGAGAAAAATAAAATCAAGTCCCACAATGATAAAAATTTGGATTATAACAAACATTTAATACTTACAAAAAAGTTATTCAGATAGAATAATGAATTAGAAGTTACAAGTATGAATGATATGCAAAAGTAGAAACTATTTAAAAATGTACCTAGTTGACAAAGAACTCATTAATATAAAACTGAAAAAATACATTGAAATTTACATAGTGTACAAGGTACATAATGATAATAATGATTATGTTAACCAACTAAGATTACCTAGAAAACGAAGCAATAATCAATATTCAACTTATGATAAAATTAAGTTATAAGACAAAGGATACATAAATATGTAATTTATCAAAGCCTGAGCACTGATGATGGGAAATATTTAATTCTTTTGTGTAAAAAAGAACAAAGCCACATAAATACATCTGAGCCATGCCTATCACAGTTATCACAACTAGGTGTGAAATTTACAAGTCTAAACCTTATCACCAATCCACTAGAAAAGCTGGAAGCAACAGGAATAAAGGAAAAGAAGAACAAATCTCAAATCAAAGTAAATGACAATGAGGCACAATGAAAAACTAGCAAAATCAATTTCATATGGAGCATACAGAAAAAACAATTGAATAACGTATCAACCTGAGTAACCAGCTGTAAAAAAAAAGAAAGAAAGATGTAGAAGATGAAATCTCTTGAAAAAGGTGTGGAGTGGGACACAACAAATTAAGAAGATGTCAGAAAGGGAGAGTCCAAACTGTCTTCTTGATTGGATTCTTCCTCAGCAATAGTTAGGTTGAATAGAAGAAATCACCAGCTGGACATATAAATAAAGATCCCTGATAATTGAGGGCTGTACCTCCTCTGCAGATAAAGTTGAACCATATTCCTGGTAGTGTTGCTGATTGTAATAGGAACTACTCTAGCCAATACATTAAATTGCAAATTCATATGAAAATCTTGCAGAATTTGGCAATAAACAAGTGCAAATATATATATATATATATGTTGAAACAATGGAATGCAAATACAGTAAGAAAAAGCTATTGAAACAAAAAATTGAAGTGCCAATAAGCACATTTATAAATGAAAGCCATTGTAAAAATTGAGCAGGAATAGCAGAGGGAGCTAATTGCATCAATATAAGTTGGGTTGTACAATGGGTGGGGAGTAATCACATGATATTTATATACCCAAAAATGATGCAAAATTGATGGATTTTATGGACTTGTTGAGCATAAGAATGTTGTAGCAATGCTTACAGGGCAAAAAGAAAACTGAAGTAACTTTGAGTGAAAGAGATAAGACAGTATCAGAATTGTTTTGTTATATCTCAAACACAGATGGATTTGTTTTAGTTACATATACAATGTATTCCATGTAACCAAGGTTATCTGACAGAATAATACTTTCACAGAACATTTGGGATAAATATTTATCCACAATAAACTAAACAAAGAACATAGGATGAGCTACATTTTCTTTTGTAAAAGATATTTCTCTTCCTATCATCACAGAAAAATCAAAGTAGTTCATGTTGGAGAAGCCTCAGAATCTACAATAAATAAGTTTTAAAATATGGGATGCCTATAAAGTATGCACTAAACCTACTTATGTCAAGATGAATATATTACTTAAGATACTGAGAACAGCAGACCTATAAATACTGTGCACATAAATGTTTTATATCCTATTACAAAAAATGCATGAATATAATGTGACAAAAAAATCTACGACAAAATTATAAAGAAACTGTTTCAGTGGTTTTGAAATTGTAAACCTGTAACAACAAGATAGCAAATATAAAACATGTCTTAGCCAGGAAACCTGTTGGTGAAGAGATGCAGAAATAGTTTGAGATTCAATTCTTAATCATGAATATATAGGCAAGAATGGAAACAATGAAACGGTTCATTGTTAATTCCTCAATCTGGTGACAGTTGAAACCTTCACACAGAAAATTGTTGTAGAAAGTGACAAAGTGGTAACAATTTTACAGTTTCATAAGAAAGGGTAATTTACGAGGCAAACAAGGGTACACTTTAGTGCTTCATGAACAGGTATTTGCTATTCAAGTCAGAGTTAAACATAAGGGTAAGTGGCTTGAAATATTTTAGCTGTGGGAAATTATTGTGAATGTTCAATTATCAAGGTTTGGTTGATGTAAGGTGAAACCAGTCAAACTTAATATTTACCTATATTTAAACCAAAGGATCTGGGGATAATGGTGTGTGAGAGGGACACAAGATTTATGAACTTTTGAGAAAATCATAAATTTGTAAGATTGTTAAATTAGATGGTCTGAGAAAGTTATAGATCATTTGAAAGAAGCTCATTTTTTAAAATAATTATTTTACCTGTAGCAAAACAATACAAATTTCTATCTCAGGTTATATTACACACACACACACACACACACACACATTGCAAATGCTATTTTTATTCTTCACACTTGTTTATACCTAACAATGCTATCTTTATCATCATAACTTGCACAATAGTATTTTCATTGTATTAAGTCTTATAGCTAACATAATTTTCATTTCCTTCTAATACTCTTGGTATCTATTATTACTTTTTGTGATCATAATTTTTATAGCTAATACATATATTTTTTTGTTATATCCCTTACAGCTAATACAATACTATTTCTTATTGTTGCATCTCTCACAACTAATACAATACTGTTGCTTGTTATATTCTCACACCTAATACAATACTATTTTTATTGTCATACCTTTCATAGCCATCAACTGCTCCTTGGCAAAGTCATTATTTGCTTGTAGAGACTCAATCTGAAATGTGTTAAGACAAAGATTCTATAGATTAGCATACAGTCGTAAATTAGAAACTGCATTAATCAAAAACATTGCTGACACAAAGTCACTGTTGGAAGGCCTTTTTTTTTATTATTATTATTATTTACCGGTGACATTCTTCCTGTTGTAAACAAAACATAGAAATGAAATACAAATTTTGAATATCTTGGACTGTATTAGTAGAAAGAGAAGGTCGATAGTCAAAACATGATTTTATACGATTTCTGTAAGGCTTAAAATGAGATTGATTCAAGAGCTCAGGCATTATATGTTACCACACTCTTTGTTAAATACGTGATTAAAATTTTAAAAACACTTATATTAAAACATACACATCAAATCACACCTTTCATTATAATTAAAACTGTTCATAGGAATACTTAATTGATTCAATAAATTTATAAAAGTCTCATTTTACATATCAAATGAACAAGTACTGATGATATTAAAACTGAAAAAAGATCTTAAGGATAAGAGGAAAATGTCCACCTCCAATTTGCTGTGGGAAATGCCATAAATCCATAAAGTGCAACTCATTTTTATGAACCTAAATATTTCTATAAGACCCTACAAACCCCCTAACAGCAAGTTTGGGTTCAAAGTGAAAGATATATTGTGAAGAAAGATAACACTGTTATAAAAATTATAATAAAAGACCTCCCTAAACAAGAAGTGAAAGTATAACCAGTGTTTGTACAGATGGTAATACTAGGATGAGTTTGGGTTCTGGAAAATGCTGGAATTTTACCTTTTTTTTTTAATTATCTTTATAATTGTTAACTCTCTCACTACTAACTTTGTGGATTACACTGACAGCATGACCTCAAAATGACCATCATAATTTTTATAGTATAACTTTTAATATATGTTTTATGTTAATAAACCTTTTAAATTGTGTAATGCAACAGTTTCTCACAAGTATATATTGTGAGGAATTTTTATTATTACTATTTTTAATTATTTGAACTAATCTTACAAGTTTCTATTTTTTACATTTTGGTTACTTTTATAATAATGAATAGTGTACAGTTATGAGCATTCAGTGTATGATAGTTTTATGAAACAAAGAGAGTCAAAAACAAAAAATAAAACCCTCACTAAAGAAAAAACAAACAAATTTAGTCTATGAAATAACCTGAAGTTAAATTTGTAAAGCTGTAATGAAAGCAGATTTAGCTGAATATGCAGAAATATCCAAATGTGGGTTCACAAAGTGGTAAGAATATGGTTTTGAATAAATTTTGGAAGCATATTTCAAACTTAAATAAGTCAAGAAAGCCCACAGAAGTTGTATTTAGTGTAACAATCACTTCTTTCTAAAAAAACTACTACAGCTTAAGTCTTGTTTAAATGAAACACTTTGTAAACAAGACAACTAAAGTGAAAACTAAAGTCAGTCATTATGTGATGACACTGCCATTGTGTAGCATAATCATTGGATTAAGGGGTTTGACTAAGCATAAAACAGCCAAGGTTGTTCTGGATAAAAAAGGCAATATGAAATCACAATTACTCAGACAAATGGTCTTACTACTGATAAGATTTTTAGTATTTGTTCAAGAAACTTGCAAGAAAACTTCCAGATAGACAAATGCAAGTGCATTATTTATATGAATGTATTTAATGCATCTTAATGAAACTTGTTTACACTGTATTAAAAAGTCTGACTAAGCAAAAGAATAGAGAAAACAATTTTGTATGGAAAAATAAATACATAATCAAGACTCCTCAGGCAAAGCCTTTCTGATGATACAAGATTTGCAGCATTTTATCAATAAATTTGCAAAAATAAGTTCTGGACATATATGCAAGGATATTCTTTATATAAATACAATTAAGAGCTTTCAACTTGTGTAGCTTTAAAATCTGATTAATTGTGTTTTGATGCCAGGTTTATTCATTATCTAAGGATAATAAAATAATTTAAATTTTTAATGTAACTTTCTAAAAAGTCATAACATGAGCTTTGACCTGTCTGTAGCAAGAGGATTAAATGGAAATATTATACAAAGCTTAAGTTCTTTTAAGTTCTTATTTAGCTTTAAAATTAATAAACATACAAGCTTTCTATATTATAAATGAGTAATAACATTTAAAAATAAACTGTATAAAAGTACACAACTACATAACTTCCTCTGTTAAGTACACAGAGTACAGTTGAACATCATCTGTATGTGAAAGAACCAAGGATTTTGGCAATTTATTTGTGACAGCTGATCTACGATCTTGACCTCGATTTTAATACATAAGTATAGTATTAGATAAAATAAGTGGTAAAGAAAATGTGTAGGACTGAATTCTAATTTTAGAGTTAGTCATGTATCGACATTCAACATATCAGTGTTTGACTTAATATATTTTACTTCTTACTATATACATTACAGTACTGAATTATAGTATGGAATTACTTTGCCTACCTATAAAATATTCTATACTAACAACAAACATTTACAACTCTTACTTGTGCTGCTAAAAGCTTCTCTTGCATCTTCATTTCTTCCAGCTTGTTTTCTAAAGCTTGCTTCTCTTCCATTGCTTTGTTTGAAAGTTTCTCTTCTTTCTCTTCAGTTTCCTGGAGGTAAAAAGGTCATAATGAAACATGGACTATCACATTACTCATGTATGAATTTACTGAGCAACAGAACCAAAGCAGAAAATGATCTTCTAGTCTCTCCTTGTAACTAGTTTCTTCCCTACTCTTGACACTATCTTTTGGCTCTTTAAGACTTGTTTCTACTCTTCTCTAGACTCTAGTGTCTATCTAGTCTGTCCTTGGAGCTAGCTTCTACTTTAAACTTCTTTCATACTCTTGGTGTTAGTCTGTTCTCAGCTAGCTTTTGGCGTACTTTTGACATTAGTCTGCAAATAAAATCTTCCAGTCTCACCCACTTTTAAGACTAAAAGATTGAAACAAAACAAGCCACAAAATTTTGCTTGTTTTATTTCAGTTTTAAGTTTATTAATTAATAAAAATTTCTTTATTAATAGTTCTTTTACATTGTTCACCCTAATGGTGCTATCAGAAAATACAATTACTCTGGTAATAGTATTTAGATGAGTAGTTAATATAGTGATACATCAGGAAAATAAGTGATCTAATTATTGTACCTAGATATGTATTTAAGTGTATAGCTACTTTTTTTTTATGTTAGTGGAATGTGTCATTACTCTAGTGATGGTATAGGGATGTACAGTTATTCTACCACTGGGTCTATTTCTAACCTGATTACTGTTGGTTAACAAAGTGAAGGGTTAAAATATTTTAAATAACCATCTTCCACCAAAAATGTAACAAGCTAGGCATAGTTTTCTCTTAGCATGTCATCATCACCATTTCCTCCACTGCCACTCAAAAAAGTACAAAATTAAGTGTAAATTACTTTCTGTAAAACCAGCACAGAACAGACAAACTACAATTATTATATAGTCAAACTTTATTTGGTTACAGAGCCATTGAATAGAACATTCAACCTCTCCTGCTGTACCTACCTTTCATATTCTCTCTTTACATTTAAGAGAGAATTATTAATTATATATTCCCATAACCAATATAAACTCGAGAGAGAGAGAAAGTTAACCCATTTGTGATGGGCTAAATATAACATACAAAAGTTTCTATACTCATTTCCACACTAAGTATTTATACTATAACCTTTGATGCAGTAAATAAACCTTCACAAAATCTGCTAGACTTTTAGTATGTATATAAAAATATTAATGAAGTATGTTTTTTTAACTAAAGATTTGTTTGCATTTGTGTGTGAATTTTGCACATAGCTACAGTAGAACTATCTGCACTCGCTGTCCCTAATTTAGCAGTGCAAGACTAGAGGGAAGGTAATTATTCATCACCACCTACTGCCAATTCTTGAATTACTCTCTTACCAATGAATAGTGGCATTGACCATCACATTATAATGCTCACACAGCTGAAAGGGTGAGCATGTTTGGTGCAACAGGAATTTTAAATCTGCGAGCCTCAGATGTCGAGTTGAGCAACTTAACCATCTGGCCATGCCAGGCCTATTTGTTTGTGAAAATAAGGGTGTTTCATTATTAGTACGAGTGTGATTTTCATATTATGATTAACAAACTATTCTTTGTTCCAAAAATTTCACATAAGTTTTAGAGATTACACTAATTCATATGTTTGTTTTTTAGTGGGACTATATTTTGTGTTATTTTCTCTTTTCTATGTTGGGTCTGTAAATTTTGCCAACCTTATAACTACCATAAAAAATTAGGAAAGAAATACAATTTATGCATTTTTATATTCTAGAATGACTACAGATAACACAAATATGGGTCATTCCATGACAAATCATCCAGATTTTGGAAAATTTTCTAGGTGACCCCCTCAGAATGCCTTAAAAAAAAATTCACATGTACTCATCTACCCATATAATGAAAAATTGCCAAAGATTAGATCAATATCTCTAATAGTTTCTGATTTACAGCCCTGTAAAATTTAGTTAATTATTATTTTTTTTTTTGCGAATTCATTTTCGGGCAACTTTGGCTGCTTAAAGCTGCAAGAGTAATGGTGGTAGAAGGCTGAAATTTGCTACACTAACTAAACTAATCTCACAGAATTCAAAAATGGTCTCAAACCAAGTTTATCTCTCTTAGGATTTTCATGGTGAGGCTGTAAAATCACCTGAATGCCCAAAATTGTAAGAAAACATTGGTTTATTTAATAAGCCATAGCTCTAAGACTTCATATGATGCAAAGCTGAATTTTGTTTTCAAAATTCCTATAAAACATAGCAGTTGATAAATCAGCAATTGTTGCAATTAAAAGTCTATTAGATCTCCTGTAAAAAAAATTTAGGTGCATGCAACTTTCTTTGATTTAGCTAAAAATAGCCCTACTTCACATTTGTACCACATATTCTTACATCTTTGAATATGATCTAAAAAAAAAAACATTGTTTTTTTGACCATACATTGTTTACTTGAAAAAAAATACAATTCAATTCAGGTGTGTTACTGTTTGCAAATATATCCATACAATTGTGAAAAATACCTGTCAGAATTTTATGAATCCCACTAAAGATGCCCAAAAATTATTTTGCCAAAAATAAAAAAAAATTAACTAAATGTTACAGGGCTGTAAGTCAGAAACTATTAGAGATATTGATCTAATCTTTGGCAATTTTTCATTATATGGGTAAATGAGCACATGTGAATTTTTTCAAGGTATTCTGTGGGGGTCACCTGCAGCCCCCTGAATGATTTGACATGGAATGACCCATATACAAAAGGTTTAGTCTCTATATCTTAAGTCTCACAATGTTATATATTTATTATATTGACCTTTCAGTCATGCTTGACTAACATTAGAGAAATGGTATTGATGCAGATCACGTGAAGTCATACCACTATATCCAGTAATATAAAACTGATCTTTAGTCTTTACAAAGTGACCCTATATTGGCTGTGTTTTAGTAAATAAATATTTTGTAATATACAGTCAATATATGACTGTATATTTCAGTGAATATATGATTCACTTCAATTATTATGCATTATAAAGATTATTACCATTTAAAAATAGGTTACTAAAAACTTATTTTTAAGATATAGAACAGTAAATGAAGACATAAAGCAAAGAATTATCTCTTCTAGCTACGACTTTTGTATTAAGTTGCTGCTTGATATAGGATAAGCCATTTAAAAATTTTACACATGGAGGATATGAAACAATTTTTTTTTTAAAGTTTTAGTATATACAGTGAAATAACAAAAAAAAATACTATATCAATACCACAGAATTCTACTCTAATTTATTAAATTGTATAATGGTTAAAAAAAACAAAAAACATAGGAGACAAAAAAAACAACCAACCTGTTTAAAGTCTTGGTTTGAAAAAAATGAGGTGGTCTTCTAAAAAATTACAATGGGCAAGAAAACCATAAAGGAAAATTTCTAAGCTGTTGATTGGCTATTCACATGTCATACATTTAAGTAGGTGTATGAAAAGGACTGTTTCTGAAACTGAAAACAGGTTAATGGGGCTATTGTGTTTGATTTAACACATAAGCCATATCTTAACAAAATGAAAAGGTATAAGATCACTAATTCATATTCTAGATTCTCAGTGTTGATCATTTGAGTTCTTAATTCACATAAAACTATATACTTAGTATTCTGACACTGCAAACATATAATCTGATGTTATCAAACATTCAACATACCATATGATTCACTACAATCTATATTCAGACGAATTCTTTTAATATTTACTTTTAAATTGAAGAAATTAAATCATATATAAAAGTTTGAATTATAATTTATACTTTGATTCAAAATGTATTGATATAAATTTATAAAATAGAAATTCAATAAAACTGATTGGAAGTCAAGCTTAATGACATGGCCTTTGCTCCATGACCCACTGAGATAGAGTTAAAATATTGAAATCAGAACTTTCTTTACTACCTTCAGGCTTTTTCCGAGTTCTTCAATCTCTTTAAGGTGCTCATCATTCTTGGCTGCAAGAAGCAGCAATTCCTGCTGGGTGTTTTCATACACATCTCGTAGGTGATTACATTCCAACTCAGTTCCAGCCAGAGAACTCTGAGTAAAACAGAAGTTTACAGTTTTCAGCATATCATGCAGAGGATTAGGTTTCTCTTCAACTCCTGCCACAAATCTGTTTCAAATAAGCTTATGTCACTGAATTTTTTTACATTGTTATAAAAATACTATTCATACACTATAGGCACAAAGATATGATTAAACAAAACTTTATTAATCTGCTGAAAAATACATAGCTGAATAGAGTAAATAATAGCTCCAACATAAATACAGTTTCCTTCTGAAAGATACTCGCATTTGTAGCCAAAAACTCACAAAAACCCTAAAAATATAACGATACATACCATAATATTGATAACGAGTTAACTATGCATTACATGTTTCAAACAAGGGATTTTTAATTACAGTAGTGATTTATGACTAAAGATAACCAATAAGAGAAAAAATTCATATTGTATATTGGTTATACCTGGTTGTATGTTCACAATGGACTGACTGAGAGGACTGAAAAACTAATTACTTATAGTTGAATGTGATGCCCTATCACAACATTCTAGTGTATACATAGGCTTTACATGTTTTGCTACATTATATGCTATAATATGATGTGAAACCCATCTATTTCAGATATCTTGCATTTTGATTTACTTTTTATCAATATTTTAAACATACATTTTATATACAAAAAAGTATCATACACTTTAAAATTTTTCTAAACAAACTACAGTATTACATTTGCATGTTTGTTGTTCTGAAGAGTGTTAAAAACTATGAAATTCAGTGTAGAAATTAACATGAAATTTTTTGTTATAGAAGAAATTTGCAGAATTTGAGAATTTTCTCAAACCATTATACTTAAAATTAACATTTCTCGCTGAAAATTATGTTGTTATTGTTGGAATGCTAAAAGGACCCAAACAATATGCAAATGTTTGGACTTCTATTCACTCATACAATTTATGGTTAAATGCAAGAGGAATTTTTAGCATAGTCACAACATGGTCTCTCCTCTCATCAATTCTAGAGTCCTTTCATAGCATGTTCGTCAGTGAGCAGTCCAGATGGTAATTATGACCCACTAAGTCACCTACAGTACATCAGTCAGGATTAATCTAATGCTATATATTTTTTGCACACATGACATTTTATTGATTATTATTTAAATAATTAATAATTTATTTATCATTATTCTCATGTCATTTTTTCCCCCATCAAGTTCATAATGTAAATAAGAGATGATTACATTTTCAGCATAAAGAAGTCAAGAGTGATAATTACTGCTATAAACAGCAAGGCAATCGAACATAACCCCAGCATAGCATCAACATCTCATGTATATTTGCACAAACTATACAAAATAATCCAACTTAACTACTATCTTCTCAAAACAAATTGAAATTAATTAGTATATTAATACCAAGTTATGAATATTAATTTTAAAAAATCATATCCTGAGATCTTAAATTTGTAACAGTTATATGCATTTTTATTCAAGGAAAATTAAATGAAATTACTCAAAAAACCATTTTTTTTTACCCCTCCCCTCTCAAAAACAAAATTAATTTCCTATCAAACTATTTCAGATCATGTTGTAACACTTCTCTCTTGGAAACTTTTAAGATCTATCATTAAGCACTCTAATACAAATAGAAACAAAAAAATTAGATACCTCAAGTTCCTGAGCTCTTTGCACAGCTTCCAATTTTTCCTGAAGCACATTTTTCAAAGATTCCTGTGATAAGACTACTACTTATTCTTCAGAGAAATACAAATATTGTACAAACAATAAAACTACGAACATACTGCTAATATCCGATATGAAACTCAACACTCCATTTTAACATTATCAGTAAAACAACAGTCTATAGCAAAACTGTTCAATGTTTCTCTCCGTTCTACTACATACACTATCCCTCTTTTTGCACAACTGCTAAGAATTATCACACTGTTAAATTTTAAATATAAACAATATTTCTTTCTCTACATAAGCATCCTTTGTTGTGCATGCCACAA